>NC_136271.1:115326644-115399144 GCF_964187855.1 Myxine glutinosa
ATGTTGACCTTTTGGCCTATGCTGATCTCAAAAATAGTTTGTGGTTGAATTCAGTTAGCCGATATGTAAATCCTATTCAAATTTCAAGTGAATCAGATGAAAATTGAGGACTTTAGAAATGTGAAATTGTTGTTGACCTTTGGCCGATGTTGACCTTTTTGCCGACGCCGATCTCAAAAATAGTTGGTGGTTGAATTCAGTTAGCCGATATGTAAATCCTATTCAAATTGCAAGTCAATCGGATGAAAATTGAGGATTTTAGAAATGTGAAATTGTTTTTTTTTTGTATACTGAATCGAGGCTCGTGAAAGAGCTGACATTTACTTCACAAACAAATCAACCAGCCAAACAAAATAAATAACAAGAGGGAGCGGAAGACAAGAGAAGGGGAAGCACACAAACACTTGAGAGCACACAACATTTAAGAGCAGGGAGATGTGTGGGGGGGAGAGGGCTTGGGAGGAGGAGGCGTGGGAAGGGGGGGGGGGGAGGGAGGAGGTGTGGGAAGGGGAGGGGGGGAGGTTGGGGTGAAGTGGAATTGGGGTGAAATTAGCGGGGGTAGAAAAGATCAAGGTTTTGGATGGGGGAAGATAAGAGATGGTGGTGAACAGCTGTTTTAAAGACCTGGAGGGTGGAGTGGGATTGAAGAGAGTGAGGGAGTTTGTTCCAGAGGCGGGAGAAAAGAGGAATGAAGGAGTGAAGGTGAGCAGAGAGTCTTGATTTTGGCAGTTTAACCATAAGAGGGTTGCATGCAGATCTTGTGCGATCTGCAGTAATATTTGTGGGACAGAGCCCAGAGAGAGAAGGGGGGGGCAAGGCCAGAGAGGAGTCGGTAGAAGACGGAAAGACCACCAACCTGCCTGCGGTGAGTGAGTGAGAGGCCCTTGGAGTTAGCTTCATCGCGGGAGATTCCAATGATTCTGAATGCTTTGCTTTCAACAGCGTGAAGACGAGCTAGGTGTGAGGCAGGAGCACCAGCCCAGAGGGGAGAGCAGTATTCCATTGAGCTGTGGATGAAAGCCTTGTATGTGGTGAGGAGCTCAGGTGTGCCAAGGAAGGACTTCGCACGATGGAAGATGCCCAGTCGGCGACTGGCTTTGGTGGCCAGATTTGAAATGTGGTTTTCCCAGGAAAGATCATGGCAGATAGTAAGACCCAAAAGCTTGAGTGACAGAACTTCTTGGAGAGGATTATTCAGAAAGTGGATGGGAGGGTTGTCCAGTCGGTCTTTTCGGAGAGACATCGTAAGAGTGTGAGATTTGTCAGGATTGAAAGACATGTTCCACTTGTTTGCCCAGTCTGTGATTTTGTCCAGGTCTGCAGAGAGTGACGAGGCTGCAGACTGCCGATCTGAGGGATGAAGAATGGAGCGACAGAGAGTAGAGTCATCAGCCAAGAGGTAGAGAGGATTTTCAAGAGAGTCAGAGAGATAATTGATGAAGACCAGAAATAGCACAGGGCCCAGAACACTGCCTTGGGGAACTCCAGCCTGAACAGGAAGAGGAGATGAGAGAAACCCATTCAGGGCCACACGTTGACTACGACTAGAGAGGAATCTCCACGCCAGCCATGCGTGGAGATTTCCATGGATACCAAAAGAGGAGAGTTTAGTGAGCAGAGCGGGGTGCCAGACCGTATCGAAGGCACGTGATATGTCAAGGGAGACAGCTCTAATTTCCTGTTTAGCATTGAGGACCTCCATCCATTGTTGTGAAAGCAGAAGCAGCATGTCCAGAGTAGAGTGACCTGGTCTGAAACCAAATTGATGATCAGAAATCAAGCCATTGGAGAAGAGGAAAGATTTCATATCTGAAGCAATGATGGATTCCATGACTTTGCTGATAATTGGGAGAAGAAGGCTGATTGGTCTGTAGTTGCTGGGATCTGTTTTTGCACCTTTTTTGTGCAAAGCGGTGATGTTGGCAGATTTCCAAGCAGATGGCAGATGACCTTGAGCAAAAGAGAGGGTGAAGAAAACAGAGAGAGGGAGTGAAAGAGCGGAAGAACAGGATTTTAGGACCCGTGGGCTGATGCCGTCAGGTCCAGTTGCAGAATCAGAGTCGAGGGTTGACAGAAACTTTTCCACCTTGTCAGGAGGAATGGACACAGAGTCCAGGAGCAGCTGGGTACGACTGGGTACGACTGGGTACAGAGAGGGATGGGTTTGGGACACAAGATTTAGAGGCAAACACAGAGTTGAGACATTCAGCTTTTTCACGTGCGGAGTCAGACGTGTGGCCGTTTGAGGTGAGGGAGGATGGAGGGGGAACAAACACCAGAAACAGATTTGACCAGACGCCACCAGGATTTGGAAGAGGGAGACAGATAAGAGAGTTCTGTCCTGAGAACGGAGAGATATTGTTTCCTGGCTATCCTGAGGGTGGACACACACTTGTTTCGGGCTTTGTGAAAGGAAATGAGATTTCCTTCCGTTGGATTTGCTTTCCAGGAGACGAAAGCAAGTTGTTTCTGGGCAATAGCCTCACCACAAGATTCCGTGTACCATGGACGGGAGGAAGGGTATGACAACTGAAGACGAGATGGGATAAATCTGTGCATGAGAGAGAGCAATTTACTTCGGAAGAATTCCCAGGATGAGTTGATGTCAGAGGCCGTAGAGATGGGAGACCAGGCCAGATGATTGATGGCTGCTTGAAGACCGTGCCAGTTGGCCTGAGTGAAATGCCAGACTCGTCGACGCTGAGGAGGCTCTCTGAGAATGGTCAGAGAGATGTCCACTTTAACAAGCACATGATCAGATGAGCCGATTGGAGCAGAAGAAGAGCAGCAGACATTTTCAGGGAAGTTAGTCATAACCAAGTCCAGAAGAGAAGATGCTCCGTTGACTGAGATCCGGGTCGGGAAATTGACAGATTGTGTCAGTCGCAGTGAGTCACAGAAGTCCTTTTCTGAAGAGCCATGGCTGGTGAGAGAGGTACCCACACCCAGCCAACTGGCATGGTGACAATTGAAATCACCACATATGAGGAAGAGAGAGTTGCGATGGGTAGATAGAAGTTGGTCCATATTATCAGACAGCGAGATGTAGATTGAGTCATCACTGTTTGGTGGACGGTACAACACACATATGAACAAAAGGTGGGAGCGAAGGGGAAGCCGTAGCCAAAGGTATTCCTGGGGGTGAAGTGGAGAGATGGCAGTGCAGGGCGAGTGAGGAAGAGAGTTTTTTATAAAGATAGCAACCCCCCTCCAGGACGAGGCTCAGGTCTATCATACCGGAGGAGGGAGTAACCTGGGAGAGATACCAAGGAATCAGAGACATCATGAAGGAGGAAAGTTTCTGTTAAGCAGATCACGTCTGGTTTGTCAGAAGCAACCTGTATGGAGTGATCAGTCAAGTTTGAGTGAAGGCCCCGGATGTTTGAGGTCCATACCGTTAAGGAAGAGGAAGGGGGAGCATCGGATACAGAACAGGGGTGGGGAGCGGTAGTGTAAGATGTGGAAGAGGAGGAAGAGGTAGGGAGAGCTGTTGAAGGTGTGTCAGAGATTTCAGAATAGCTTGGAGAAAGGGAAGAATGGGGCGGACAAAAGGTTTGATGGTGATTGGGTGAGGCGCAGTGAGGTGTTATTTGAGGCGGGGGAAGAGTGAGGCAGAAGGTTGAGGG
The DNA here is from genome assembly GCF_964187855.1 of Myxine glutinosa. Classification (NCBI taxonomy): domain Eukaryota; kingdom Metazoa; phylum Chordata; class Myxini; order Myxiniformes; family Myxinidae; genus Myxine; species Myxine glutinosa. The sequence continues at coordinate 115,330,271 of NC_136271.1, forward strand.
AGATGAAGGTGAAAGTTGGAAGGGGGAAGAAGCGGGGAGGACGCTTTGAGGAGGAGGGGTGAGAGGGGAGTCTAGGAGGGGAGGAGTGAGGGAGAGTCTCGGAGGGGAGGGGTGTGGGGGGAGTTTAGGAGGGAAGGGGCAAGGGGGGAGATCTGAAAGGGATGGGTGATGGGGAAGATTTGGAGGGGAGGGGCAAGGGGGAAGATTTGAAAGAGATGGGTGATGCGGATGATTTGGAGGGGAGGGGCAAGGGGGTAGATTTAGAGGGGAGGGGTGATGGGGAAGTTTTGGAGGGGAGGGGTGATGGGGAAGTTTTGGAGGGAAGGGGTGATGGGGAAGATTTGGAGGGGAGGGGCAAGGGGGAAGATTTGAAAGGGATGGGTGATGGGGAAGATTTGGAGGGGAGGGGCACGGGGGAATTTTTGAAAGAGATGGGTGATGGGGAAGTTTTGGAGAGAAGGGGTGATGCGGAAGATTTGGAGGGGAGGGGTGATGGGCAAGGTTTGAAGGGGAGGGGTGATGGGGAAGTTTTTGAGGGAAGGGGTGATGGGGAAGATTTGGAGGGGAGGGGTGAGATTGGATTTTGAAAAATGTACGATTAATGGGAAACGAACATTTATTGCAAAATGAGTTTCTTGAGACCTTCGAGTCAAAAATACGTTTGAGGACGCTGAAGGATGGGTGGAGTTCTGGAGAGTTTAGGGAATGTATGAAAGAGGCACTGTAACTGTAAGAGATGGAATTTTTTTTTGGAATGAATAGATTTGGTGAGCAAGTCGAAAGCATCCTTTTATAGAAGAAGAAGAAAAAGGTGTCATAGTATATGACAGAATACAGTTCTTCAGGGGACAGTTGAAACATTTTTTAACGACGTGAACACGTGATCACGAACAACGTGGTCGAAGAACAAACGAACAAATAAGAACGAACAACGGATAAAAACAGAAGGGATTTTTTTTTTTTTTTTTGAGTTGAGATGAAAACAGAGACAGAGACCGAACGTGAAACGTGAAAAATAGAGACCGAAAGTAATTGCGAGCGCAATCGAAGAACCGCCGAGACAGAAACAAAGCCTCAAGCCAAGGTCAGACACGGTAGCCGACTAGTACTACACTAGGCCTCAGAATACGCGACACGAACTAACCGACGATTCTGTACACAGGTATGAAAAACCAACACCAAGAATACTATTAAAGACACACCAATAGTTACACACACCGAAAGAAAGATAAAGTTTCGACAAAAACACAATTGTGAAAAGTTACTTAACTTTGAAAGCGTGCGAAAGCGTTGTTGTTGACCTTTAGCCTATGTTGAACTTTTGGCCTATGCTGATCTCAAAAATAGTTGGTGGTTGAATTCAGTTCGCCGATATGTAATTGTAAATCCTCTTCAAATTTCAAGTCAATCGGATTAAAATTGAGGATTTTAGAAATTAGAAAAAAAAGTGGTTGACCTTTGGCCTATGTTGACCTTTTGACCTATTGACCTCAAAAATATATCGAATTTGTCGGACCACGAACTCTACCATTTGGTGAAGTTTCGTGAAGATCGGTTTCAAATCGTGACCTGTAGGCAAGTATAAGTGAGCTGACGCGGACACACGCGGACACACGCAGACACACGCAGACACACGCAGACACACGCAGACACACGCAGACACACGCAGACACACACACACACACACACACACACGATCAACAAACTTGCAAAAAAAAAAAAAAAAAAAATTGCCAAGAAACAGACAAACCAACCAACATACTTGCTGGAATCTTTTCCGGCAAGTAACAAACAGACAGACATCGGTGAAAACATAACCTCCATCCGCCTTTGGTGGCGGAGTCGGTAAGTCGGTCACAATCAACAGCACAGGGTAATTACAATGAACCCATTATCATCTTACTTGGAGGTAGCATAATGATAACGACTGTATCAGTGAAACTCATCCCCGTCGAAGCAAGTAAATTAAAGTGAATGCATTATTTAACTAGAACGGCACTCGGTAGAGTGAATACTTCCGCCAGGCTAAATAACTTTTGTATCCAAATGATAGGCCAGATCTAGATCCGGACCTGAACCAAAATCGAATTGGCTTGTTCTTGTCAACTAACCAACTCGTACACCCTGTTTTGTCATAACTCATCCACAACTTTTTGAAACATCATGCCATATATACACGACAAAAAGTATGTGGACACCCGGACATCACACATCTCATTCCAAATTCATGGGCATTAATATGGAGATGCCCACCCCCCCCTCCCCCCTTTGCTGCTATAAAAGCCTCCACTCTTCTGGGAAGGCTTTCCACTAGATGTGAGAACATTGCTGCAGGGATTTGCCTCCATTCAGTCACAAAAGCATTAGTGAGGTGTCAGGCACTGATGTTGGGCGATTAGGCCCGGCTCGCTGTCGGCGTTCCAATTCATCCCAAAGGTGTTCGATGGGGTTCAGGTCAGGGCTCTGTGCAGGCCAGTCAAGTTCTTCCACACCGATCTCGACAAACCATTTCTGTATGGACCGTGCTTTGTGCACGGGGGCATTGTAATGCTGAAACAGGAAAAGGGCCTTCCCCAAATTGTTGCCACAAAGTTGGAAGCACACAATCGTCGAGAATGTCATTGTATGCTGTCGCAAGATGTCCCTTCACTAGAACTAAGTGGCCTAGCCTGGACCATGAAAAACAGCCCCAGACCATTATTCCTCCTCCACCAAACTTTACAGTGGCACTATGCATTCGGGCAGGTAGCGTTCTCCTGGCATCCGCCAAACCCAGATTCATCAGTCAGACTGCCAGATGGTGAAGCGTGATTCATCACTCCAGACAACGCGTTTCCACTGCTCCAGAGTCCAATGGCGGCGAGCTTTACACCACTCCAGCTGACGCTTGGCATTGTGCATGGTGATCTTAGGCTTGTGCGCGCCTGCTCAGCCATGGAAACCCATTTCATGAAGCTCCCAACAAACAGTTGTTGTGCTGATGTTGCTTCCAGAGGCAGTTTGGAACTCGGTAGTGAGTGATGCAACCGAAGAGATGATTTTTACGCGCTACATGCTTCAGCACTCGGCGGTCCTATTTTGTGAGCTTGGGTGGCCTACAACTTAGCGGCTGAGCTGTTGTTGCTCCGAGACGTTTCCACTTCACAATAACAGCACTTACAGTTGACCGGGACAGCTCCAGCAGGGAAGAAATTTGACTAACTGACTTGTTGGAAAGGTGGCATCCTAGGACGGTGCCACGTTGAAAGTCACTGAGCTCTTCAGGACGGCCCATTCTACTGCCAATGTTTGTCTATGGAGATTGCATGGCTGTGTGCTTGATTATATATACCTGTCAGCAATGAGTGTGGCTGAAATAGCCAAATCCACCAATTATAAGGGGTGTCCGCATACTTTTGGTCATGTAGTGGTTTTTGGTCCCATTCTCAATTATTATGAATCACTTCTTTCAAAAATCAAAAATTCTCGTATCCGGATCCGGATCTTCACCAAAATCTAATCAATTCGTCTGTCACACACCCAACCTGTCCACCAGGTTTCGTCCAAATCCATCCACAGCCTTTTGAGATATCCTGTTCACAGACAAATAAACATAGAGATAGACAGACAAGGGTGAAAACATAACCTCCGTCCACATCATGAAAACCAGAGGAAAATGATGCAAGTTATGATTTTTGTTAAGTCGGTCACAATCTGAAAAAAGTAGATTGAGGACATAAATCATATATAAAGTGCACAACCTACATGCAGGTACACTATTACGATAGAAGAACATCTTGGAAGGCCAAGCAGTCCTTGAGATTCCACATTGGCAAAATCGAGTCAATAAAAAAAACACGTTTTTTTCTTTCATACCACCATTTGACTTTGACCTTCAACCCGGAGGGGTATGATGTAAATGCACCTTGCGTTAGGCTATCTGGAAAGGGCAATTTCGTTTCCGATTGGACAAAGCTGAGTGAAGTCATGGTGAAAAATGATAAAATTTCTATAATTGGGTCATGACCTTAAAAATGAAGGTCAAAAACAATATATGTCAACCCCGCATGCTTTCTATTCCCATTATTTTTCTCATACCGAAGCCCAGCCGGATCCGAGATACAGCTCGGAAATTGGCAGAAAAAGGAAGGAAAAAAAAGCATAAATGGTGGTGTAGTCCTTCTCAGTGTCTAAGAAATTCTGAGGTACCATTAAAAATTTGGGGGCACTAATTGTGGAAACAGACCCAACAGCTATAAGCCTCCTCCCTATCCTAGAGGGAGGGACTTAATAAGGAACATTGTCATGGAAATGTGTAAACAGCATTAAAGTCAAACAACTATGTATACGTAGTATATAGGTTGGAAATAAAGCAATTAGCTATACTTCAGTGGTGTGCACACATTTCCACAACCATATGCTTTATTGCTATGTGCAGCTAATGCTGTTTCCTAATTCACTGATGAGCCAAGAAGATGGGATACTCACAGCTTTCTTCACTGATGCTGGTAGAGTTGTCATCACTTGTGGAATCTTCGGAGCGATGCCTCTTTTTTGTGGAATCTTCGGAGCGATGACTCTTTTTTGTGGAATCTTTGGAGCGATGGATCTTTTTTGTTTTAACACTGTCGTCATCTTGATCTGGAGAAGCTGAACCTGGCTCTTGGATTCCATCACACTCATTCAAGTCTTCCTGCAGAGCTTCCTTGCGTGCAGCTTTACCCCTCTTTGTTTTGAGGTGCGCCAGATCTGGTGAGGCAATAGCTAGCACAGCAGGAAGCATGAAAGTGGCAAAGAACATTGAGCGAAGGTCTTGGTAGGCCGTGTCTCGTTTCAAACGATCATTCACAAGCCTCCGAACGTCCTGCTCATCATCTTGTAGCCTTGATTCTGCGCTGTGCAACTGGCGTTGCTCTTCTGGCAAATCTCCAATATCATCATTAATGCAGGATGCGGATGTAAATTGGGAGGATGACGTCGACATCTGAGCACAATCACCGTCGCTTGGACTCATGCCACATGGGATGGATGATACTCGACTCTTGAGCAAGTGGCATGCAGAATTGAGCAGGAAATCTTTTTGCAAGAGGATGTTCCTCAGAGCCCTGAGGGTAGGGCCTGAAGGAGGAAGTAAAGGAAATGAACACTGTCCTTGATCATCCTCCTCGTCATTCCTTGTCCAGCAGTCGACATCGTGAGAAGTGATGCTGGATCCAAACACGAGGTGCAGGTTTTGCTTCCAATTATCACCAGCAGATGCTATAAAGCTTCTAAATGTTTTGGTAGTACCTCCTGCATTAGAAAAAGGTTTATCAATCTTTAAAGTATTGATTATCCTTGAAGTACCTGCCGCAGTATTACAATTTGTTTTCCTGACAGCATTAGAAAATGCAACCTGCAGGGAAGGTTGATCAGAAATTTGAGACGAGTTTGCGTTAACATTCGCAAGAGAGTTTTGTACTGGGGCCATCACAACTGGAGCTGGTGCTCGTATTGGAAAAACAGGTATAAATGACAACTGGTAAAGATTGCCAGCCTGAGGAATGGTATGGTTTGGTAAAATATGAGGCTTAGCAGCTTGCGGTGATAAAAGACAATATCGCACAACTTTTGATAGAAGGGGTTGAGAAAGTTGTCGTGATGAAGTATTAGACTGGGCAGGTAGATGATTTTGAACAGCTATTCCCTGGGCAAGTGACGGTGCCAGAGCACGGCCTACAGAACCTTCTGATGACTCAATCTTAATGATCTTCAAAGGGGGTGGAAAACTCAAAGTATGTTGCTTTGTGGTAGTTGCTGCCTGCACAATTGGCACATGTACCACATCTGTAGTGCTCTTGGGTATTGGACTGGCATCATTATTCATCCTGTCTTGCATTTGATTCTTAAGAATGTCTTGTACCGTCCTGGAAGCTCTATTTGAAGCAGGTGTGCTGTATTGCCTTTGTGCCGCCGAAGAATTTCGTTCCTTCACATCTGTTTTTTTTTTCCCCAAAAAGAATGACCATGTGAGTAACCATACAGATTATTAGTACACACGACAAAGGTATTTTGATGAAAAAGATATGAAGTATCAACTTGGTATAAACAGAAAAATATAATTTTATTTCAAACAGACCAGCCGTGGCTACTCCTCATATCACTGACAGGGTTGATCAAAAGATAGCATGTTGTAGAAATAAATATACTGCATGTCGATCTGTGAGTCTCAAGGAGTATTTATAATGAAGTGATACATGCAAAAAAAGGGATCTTTTATAACACGAAGTTGTTGCTATTGTCATGCCTATGGCTGTTGTGGTTTGTGTGCTCCTTCCGTGTACTGTTATATGTACAGTATTTATATTGCTTCAATAAGTTATTCTATATATAATCTTGTGTGCTCCCTCCATGCCCGTCAAACTTTATTCAAAAAGGCTCCTGTTGTAGTAGGATAATAAAAATGATACTGCTCCATTAAGCTCCAAATTCTGCTTCTTCATCTGGCCCAAGGATGGCGACAGGCTTTTAAAACAAGTATTCTTAAGATTAAAGAAGAAAGAACCACCTTCAGAGGCCATTTTTCCCCGCAGAGCAGGGGTTGGCCTTTTTGGGGCACCATGGTCCCCTTTTTTGAAGCAATGTTTTATGGCCGGATGCCCTTCCTGCCACCAATCCTGTTAGTCACCTCTTACGACACACAGGGAATTACCAGTGAGCTGGTACTCAAATTTGCCGACCTCGGAAGGATGACAGGCTGAGTCAATCCCCCTGGTGTTAATTCAATGATTGACTGGGATTCGAACCCAGGATCCTAGGATCCCAAGCCGGCACCCTAACCGCTAAGCCAACACCAGGCTCTTATGATCTTATGATTAAACAGACGAATATTTATTCCAAGTAAATTGTATCGCTTTCCAACCAAGTGAATTGTAAAGCCTAGTATTGGCTTAATGGTTAATGTGGCTGGCTTGAGATCTTAGGGTTCTGAGTTTGATCGCCTGCCATGCCAATGAATTAACACCAGGTGGGTTGACTCAGCCTGTCATCCTTCCGAGGTCGGCAAAACGAGTACCAGATGACTGGTTATAGAGAGGCAGCCGCTCCCAAGAAAATGATGCAACCAACAGCCACAGGCTGCACATGAACCACCGCCACCACCACCAAATAAATTGATTATTAGTTTTCCAAGGGTACCATTTTTATTTTTATATGACATGAGGAACCCTTTAGAATAAAGTGACAAACACACCCTTTTGGTAATACATGAGCATACAGAAAATAGAAGGAAGACAAAGTATGAATGCCTGAAAATATGAGGAAACGAGGAAGACAAACTATGCTTGCCAACCAAATCTTACCTTTTTTGGAATGTCCTGCTGCAGGCAGCTTCTAAAAGGAAACACGTTCATGCTGCAAGTTAAGGTAATAAAAATACTGTGCCATGCAACATTATATTTTTCAAACAAAACTCCTGTCAGGTAATACTGTAGAGAAAATAAGATATGTATTTCGAGTTAAATTGAATCAGTACAACACATTAACATTCTACTATATAAAACTAGAGCTTCCAGGGAAGCAGAACTCAACTGAACTGACTGGACAACTTTAAAGTAGGTCAGTTGTCTGTACTAGATTTGACTTAAGATAGCAAAATACCTTGTGTGGTAAGAGTCTCACACACCAAGTTTGATCAAAATCCATAAATATTTGTGGACGTTAAAGTCTTAACATCGTTTCGGAGCTGAAAACAATATGGCGGCCTATGGAAGACATTTTGTGACGGATCGGGTTGGAATGCAATAGCAACCTACCTTGTGTGCTAAGGGTTAAACATTCTAAGTTTGATCAAAATTTGTTAATATTTGTGGACGCTAGAGTGTTAATGTCGTTTTCATGACCAAAAACAAAATGGTCGCCTACGTCCGCCATTTTTCAACGGATCGGGCTGAAATGTAATACCAACCTGGTCCTTGGGGTAAGGATGCTGCAAGTCAAGTTTGATCAGAATCGGTTGATATTTGTGGACGCTGGAGTGTTAACGTCGAAAAGTTAACGGACGACGGACGACGACGACGACGACGACGCAGGGTTCAGTATGTGATGAACTCAACTGGACAGTAGTCCAGTTGAGTTAATAAAGCAATTCTCTGTATGTATAGTATTGAAATCTGATAATTATAGCATTGAAAACGGCTTGGCCAATCTCCACCACATTTTGTATACATGCTCGGGGTACCCAGGTCAGGTAATGTGCATTAAATATCCCATCATCCACCCAACCAATCCCATCCCTTACTTCCAAGTGTGGGGAGATGACTTGTAGTTTTCGTCTGTGTGGAAGGGGTTGAACCAGGGAATATTGTGGGTGGACAAACGTTGACAATTATGAAAACAAATCCTCTCGCTCCTGAAGGGAGTTGGTATTGGCTCGTAATTAAAAGGGGGCAAAGACACATGTTCATTATTTAATTGGCTTGGTGGGGGGGGGGAGTATTTTTTTTTTCCAATCTCACTTTCCCATCTCATCCTTTCACTCTCTTTTCCCTCTATTCCCTAACTCACAAGCACTCAAACACATCAAACCCTTTTCTGTCAGCAACCCTTTTATGGTGAAACTACCAAAATCAAGACTCTCTGCTCACCTTCACTCTTTCATTCCTCTTTTCTCCCACCTCTGGGCGACACTCTCCAACACTCCGACACGACACTTACAAACTCCGACACTCTCTTCAATCCCAATCCTCCCTCCATGTCTTCAAAACAGATGTTCACCACCATCTCTTTTCTTCCCACATCCAAAACCTTGATCTTTTCTACTCCCCTTAATGCCCTGTGCATTTCTGGGCTGTGGGCCATGTACCTCTCCCACCTCTCCCTCCCCCCCCCCCATTCCCATGCCTCCTCCCACCAAGCCCTCTCCCTTCCACAGATCTCCTGATGTCCCTGTTCTCTACTGTTGTACTTGTGTGCTTCCCTCTCTCTCCCCATTTTGTCTCCCGCTCCCTTGATCATATGTTTTTGTCAGTATGTTTTTATGTGATTAATGTTCGTTCTTTCACGAGCCTCGATCTCGTACACACAAAAAAAAATAATAATAATAAGCGCCCCAAACCCACCTCCTTCAAATTCTGTTTTCTTTCCTGAAATCTCCTATAGTGTCCATCTTGTTTATCCCATGTACCCCCCCACCCCACCCTCTCCCTTCCACAGATCTCCCGATGTCCCTGTTCGCTACTGTTGTTCTGCTTGTGTGTTTCCCCCTCTGTCTCTCTCTCTCTCTCTCTCTCTCTCTCTCTCTCTCTCTCTCTCTCTCTCTCTCTCTCTCTCTCTCTCTCTCCCTCTCCCTCTCCCTCTCCCTCTTGTCTCCTGCTCCCTTTATTATGTTTTATGTGTCTGTTTATGTTTTTTGTGTTTAATGTGTTAGTTCTTACACGAGTCTCTACTTTGTATACAAAATAAATAAATAAAGGTTTGCACTCAAAATCTTACGATCTTCAGTTCCAAAATAAGGTTACTTCATCAAAAATTAGCAACCGAAGAGTAATTTATTAAGCACACAAAAATTGCAAAGGTTTGTACTGTTGTCCTCACTTATTTCCCTTTGAAAATCCATATTTTGCATCAAGGATGTTGCGATAACAAAGTTAGTTTCTCACGACCTCCTAACAACCATTTACTACCGACAATTGTTTTTCGGGTGTAGGATGGAGTCCCACTTTGTTAAAGTGGGCAACAGGCAAGGCATTCAAAAAAGGTAGCATGTCAAGAAATGATTATATCAAGGATATACAAGTTTGGAACTTTTTACTTTCAGTTATTCAAACTGATAAACTCTATGGAATAAGAGTACTTATTCGTCAAATCCCTGATCGAATCCCACCACCTCCACTCCCTTCCCAAACCCATCACATGACAACAAGTTAATTCCTCTCAAAATATTTTTTAACATGTCGACGTTTTTTTTCAACCTCCCCCACTCTCGCCATTCATCGCAGAAAAAAGCTGGCACTGGCTCTCTGTCATCAATGGACTGCCAAGGCAGTTCTGCCTCAGGGGACAGATATGTGGCAAGCCAAACTGGGGCGTTTCCTCTTTTTCATAGACAGAAAAAGGGTGTGGAGGATGAAGCTGAACGGGGTAGTATAGTTCATGGGGTAGAAGAAAGCGACAAGAAAGTGCATGTGAGGAAGGGAGAGATTCAGCGCACAGACAACTTATACAGCCTGGCCCAACAGAGGCCAAAGAGTTTAAGAGAGAGTCTCACACAGTGCCAATGGCATGCGGAGCTTGTGTAGCTGGAGCCAGGAGAGCCAAAGAGCACCAGCCAGGGAAGTGAAAGCAAGTTCCGCAGAATACAGTTCCATGCAGGCTGCTCGGGCTAGGACGCCCTGTTGAAAGCATGGTTGCCAAGAGACCACAGTATCAGGACCACAGGTATTGCTCCTCCAAAGTGATGTTGTCCTCAAGCTGGTGTTTATGCACTTCGCCATTCTGCTACAATTGCTTATCACACACCCACTCCCCTGCCATCGTTCCTTTGCTTTTCCCATCCTCACCTATGCCTCGATACTTTACTGCTCTGTGAGAGACACAGGAATGAGGATACAGCCCTGATTTATGGGTTGAACAATTAATGTTAATGTCGGCTTTGTGAGTCTGTTGGGACTTGTCATGGCCAGGGGGGGGCAATTTATTTGGATTGTTGTCTATTTAGTATTATCCTGCAAGATTATGTAACTTGTATTAACTATAAGTATTAAACTCAGATGTTATGGAGGCATCTTCTGTTCCTGTCAATGCAGCCAATTTTAATACAAAATGATGTGGAAATATTTCCCGCACAATAATCCTGGTTGGCATTCCCACACTAATCCTGGTTACCATTGGTAATCTAAGCTTCAGGCATTTGTATTCCACGCATAGATTAAACTAGTTTTGGCCGAGAACCTTGGGTACATGATAGTTCGATCAAGGCCAAGCGAAGCGAGGTCTAGGCTATTTATTTCTGTTCGGTGAAACACCCTGCAACCTATGCCCACAGAAAACAGCCTTTATGGAACGCCAGTCACATCCCAGGTGGGATGATGAAGTTGGAAAGAGGATTGACGAGAAGAGGAAGAAGTTCAAGGAGTGGCAGAAGGCAAAGGGTAAGGAAGCAGAAAAAGCAGAGCATGAAAGTTAAAAGGCAGCCAAGAAGGCTGCAAAGAAAGAGGTAGCAAAGGCGCAGGAGGCATGTAGGAAAATGTTCGGAGAACGCTTGGATTCGGAAGAGGGTCAGAGAGCGGTAATCAGGATCGCAAAGCAGATAGGGAAAGAGAGGTGTGATGTGATGGGGGTGAGTTGCTTGAAGGATGAAGTGGGACAAATCGTTGTGGACCCAGATGGAATTAAAGGAAGATGGAAAAGATATATGCAAATGCTGTTGAATACAGAGAATGAATGGGATGGCAACATAGAGAGTAACCCAGTTTTAGGACCGGCAGAGAAGATAACTGAGAAGGAAGTTGAGGAAGCGATAAAGGCAATGAAGAGTAGAAAAGCGGGAGGGCCGACGGGAGTTGTGGGAGATATGTTGAAGGCAGCAGGAAGATGGGGTGTGAAGAAAATGACAGAGATCTGTAATCTGGTGGTGAAAGAAGGCTGCATTCCAGTGGATTGGGAACTGAGTACCCTCGTCCCTCTATACAAGGGGAAAGGTGACCCTCTGGAGTGTGGCTCGTACCGAGCGATAAAGTTATTGGAGCATGGAATGAAGGTATTGGAAAGGGTGTTGGGGAGCAGGATAAGGAAGAAGGTGAAGATCGACGAAATGCAGTTTGGATTTATGCCAGGAAGAGGAACGACAGACGCGCTCTTTATTGTGAAGCAGTTGCAGGAGAAGTACATGGAGAAGAGGAAGAGATTGTTTCTTGGGTTTGTTGATCTGGAGAAAGCATTCGATAGGGTTTCACGCGAAGTATTGACATGGGCATTGAGGAAGTTAGGAGTGGAGGAATGGTTGATCAGAGTAGTGATGGCAATGCACAAAAGAGCGCGCACAGCTGTAAGGACGAAGGACGGGAACAGTGGTGAGTTTGAGGTGAAGGTGGGAGTGCATCAGGGGTCGGTACTAAGTCCACTACTATTTGTAGCTGTGATGGAGGTGCTGGCTCAGAACGTAAAGGAGGGTTTACCGTGGGAGTTGTTGTATGCAGATGATCTGGTGTTGATTGCGGAAAGTATGGATGGACTGAAGGAAAAGATGAACAAGTGGAAGGAATGTATGGAGACAAAAGGTCTGAAGGTGAATATAGGAAAGACGAAGGTGATGGCAAGTGGTAAAGCATGTGGTGAGGTGGAAAGAACTGGGAAGTGGCCATGTGCTGTGTGCAGGAAGGGTGTCGGAGTGAACTCCATTCAATGTACAATGTGCACTGAGTGGGTTGATCAAAAATGTAGTGGTCTGAGAGGGTCATTAACCAGTGTGGCAGCTACATTCAAATGTAAGGTGTGCACAGAGGGAGCTGCAGATGGAGGAAATGTTGAGTTGGATCTTGGAGACGGCCTGAAGCTGGAAGGTGTGAAAACATTTTGCTACCTCGGAGACATGCTGAATGGAGAAGGTGGATCAGACTCGGCAACGGTTGCTCGAGTGAGATGTGCATGGAAGAAGTTTCGGGAACTGAGTGGTGTGCTGATGAGGAGGGGAGTGTCGTTGAAGCTGAAGGGAAAGGTGTATGCTGCATGTGTGAGAAGTGTTATGATTTATGGGAGCGAGACATGGGTAATGAATGTCGAGCAGCAACGAAGGCTGGAAAGGGTGGAAATGCGAATGGTTCGGTGGATGTGCGGAGTATCTTTGAGAGAATGAATGAATGAATGATGAATTGCGAAAGATGATGGGAATAGAGCCTGTGATTGATGCTGCGAAGAGGAACAGGTTGAGAAGGTTTGGTCATGTGTTGAGGAAGGATGAAAGTGACTGGTTGAGAAGAGTGATGGAAATGTATGTAGAAGGAAGTAGAGGACGGGGAAGACCGAGAAAGACTTGGCTAAAGATGGTGGAAGAAGAAATGCGGGCAAGGGGGTTAACAAAGAGAGATGCAGAAAATAGGGCAAAATGGAGAAGATTGTCATGGGGACCGCAAGGCTAACCCCCGCTCTAGCAGGGAAAATGGCCTTAAAAAGCATGTTGTTGTTGTGTTGTTGTCACATTGCCAACATGTAACTTTGTTAAAAAATTATCCGTGTGTGGGCGCTCCGATGTTGAAGGTTTTTATGTCAATTGCTGAAACAGTTGAAGAGCAAACCAATTTAAAAGCGAATAAAGGTGAAAAAGTGAGGGTGGAAGAAAAATAAATAAGTAGTGAGCCAAGATGCAGGCCCCATTTCCCATCCAATCATCATAGAACTTTATTTTTTTTAAATCTCCATGGATAGACACTCCTATGTTGAAAGTTTTAGGTCAATCACTCAAGCAAGTCAGGTCATGGATGGGAGCATGCACCTGACCAGCATGTTACCACGTCCACTTTCTGCTGGCAAAGCCTCCTTCTGGCAATCCCCCAGGCATATGCATAGTCTAACCCCATCTCCTTGAGATACCAATCAACTTGGTCCAACCACGAGGCACGTGTTCGGCCCGTTGGCGTCCTCCACTCATGAGGTTCCCTCACTGAGAGAATCTATCGAGCAGGATCAGCATCAGGAAAACGAGTCACCTGTCCATACTGCCACAGCTGACGCTCATGGACTATACAGGTACCAAATCTCATCTGAGTGTCTCTCAGCAAACGCTCGTTACACACAAAGACCAACCAGCGATAGCCAAGGATTCTCCGAAGAGACCTTGTAACTAAGGAGTTAAGTCTTTATCTCAGATCCTTGGTCAGAGACCAAGTCTCACAATCGTAGCAGCAGACTGGAAGCACCAAGGACTTAAAAACTCAAGACATTCATCCTGATCTGAAGTTTTGGTTGGAGTTACCTTAAGTGATGTGATTTAAAACTCTGCCAAGAGACTAGCTCAATTTTCACCCTATCCAAGATGGCGGCCAAATCCAATATGGCCCCCACGTGGCAAAGTCCTCATCATAACTCATGTACTAAAAGTAGTATCATCACAAACAAAACGTCTAAAATAGGGGCTTTCGTGGGCGTGGAGTTCAGTACGAATGCCATTTTGGTGATTATAGGTCAAGGTCATGTGTCAAGGTCAAGGTTGGTATTTTCCTTATCACAAGTCACAAATAAATTTCCAAGTCATGAAACAAATGTCATTATCGTATGCGCTTGCCTAGCACTCTATGCCTATGGATCATGGAAGGATTTAGACACAGGTATTTACAAATCATAGATAAATGGAAAAACTCAACCTGACATTGCGAGGTGTGTTCAACAAACCATCAACTCCGCTGATCCGATGCACGACGTTGTGTCCGTGATTCGATTGGTTAACCAGTGCGTGCGGACGTGAAAGTAACCACTACATCCTTGCACAACCATGACGCGCTGTTCTTTATCATGTGCAATGGGCAACTATTATTCAGTACTTGTCCAGGGCACAGTCTCACAAAATTTGCGCTCATTATGCATAATTGCAGCTTGTGGCTTTGGATATTACTTTTCCTGTGACCGCGGGGACCTTCCATGGGATCTTTGCTTCATGATTTTCGGTTAACATGTTTCCTTGGTATACATTTGGACGTGATTGAATAAAGTAATTGTTGAAAACAACTGATGAAAATAGCCATGACCTTGAAGTTGAATGACCTTGAAACCCCTTTAAATCCATTTTGAATGTTTATTACATATCAGAACGATACCAAGATCATCAAAATCGGCCAAAAATTAGCTGAGATATGGTCACTCCTGTGTTTCCCCTGGCCCTTCGTTACATTGGTATGGGATCGCATTTGGAATCACCATGACCCTCAAATACAAAATAAATCACCAAACCTTTTGAAAAATATTGTCGTGTGATCCCCCTCGGTGAATACCGGGACATCACGGATAGCAATCGAGCGTTACTTTGAGGCGACAATCAAATACAACTCTGTGTTTGCCTCAAAATCCTTAGTCCCAAACCCATCTCTCTCTGTTCCCACCTTTCCCAGTCGAACCCAACTGCTCCTGGACTCTGTGTCCTTCTCTCCTGACAAGGTGGAGGAGTTTTTGTCAAACCTCGACTCTGATTCTGCAACTGGACCAGACGGCATCAGCCCACGGGTCCTAAAATCCTGCTCTGCCGCTCTATCTCACCCTCTCTCTGTTCTTTTCACCCTATCTTTTGCTCAAGGTCATCTGCCAGCATCCTGGAAATCAGCAAACATTACCGCTTTACACAAAAAGGTGCAAAAACAGATCCTTGCAACTACAGACCAATCAGCCTGCTCCCAATTATCAGCAAAGTCATGGAATCCATCATTGCTTCGGATATGAAATCTTTCCTCTTCTCCAATGGCTTGATCTCTGATCATCAATTTGGTTTCAGACCAGGTCACTCTACTCTGGACATGCTGCTTCTGCTGTCTCAACAATGGATGGAGGTCCTCAATGCCAAACAGGAAATCAGAGCTGTCTCCCTTGACATATCACGTGCCTTCGATACGGTCTGGCACCCAGCTCTGCTCACCAAACTCTCCTCCTATGGTATACATGGAAATCTCCATGCATGGCTTGCGGACTTCCTCTCTGGTCGTTGTCAACGTGTGGCCCTGAATGGATTTCTCTCATCTCCCCTTCCTGTTCAGGCTGGAGTTCCCCAAGGCAGTGTGCTGGGCCCTGTGCTTTTTCTGGTCTTTATCAATGATCTCTCCGACTCTCTGGAAAATCCTCTCTATCTCTTTGCTGATGACTCCACTCTCTGCCGCTCCATTCCTCTTCCCTCAGATCGGCAGTCTGCAGCCTCCTCACTCTCTGAAGACCTGGACAAAATCACAGACTGGTCAAACAAGTGGAACATGTCTTTCAATCCTGACAAATCTCACACTCTTACTATGTCTCTCCGAAAAGATCGACTGGACAACCCTCCCATCTACTTTCTCAACAATCCTCTCCAAGAAGTTCTGTCGCTCAAGCTTTTGGGTCTCACTATCTGCCATGATCTTTCTTGGGAAAACCACATTTCCAAGCTGGCCTCCAAAGCCAGTCGCCGACTGGGCATCCTCCGTCGTGCGAAGTCCTTCCTCGGCACACCTGAGCTCCTCACCACATACAAGGCTTTCATCCGCAGCTCAATGGAATACTGTTCTCCCCTATGGGCTGCTGCTCCTGCCTCACACCTGGCTCGGCTTCACGCTGTTGAATCCAAAGCTTTCAGAATCATTGGAATCTCCCGCGATGAAGCTATCTCTGAGGGCCTTTCACTCACTCACCGCAGGCAGGTAGGTGGTCTTTCTGTCTTCTACCGACTCCTCTCCGGCCTTGCTCCCCCAGCTCTCTCTGTGCTCTGTCCCCCAAATATTCCTACAGGTCGCACAAGATCTGCCAGCCACCCTCTGATGATTAAACTGCCGAAATCTCGGCTCTCTGCTCACCTTCACTCTTTCATTCCTCTTTTCTCCTGCCTCTGGAACAAACTCCCACACTCACTTCAATCACACTCCTCCCTCCAGGTCTTTAAAACAGCTGTTCACCACCATCTCTTATCTTCCCCCATCCAAAACCTTGATCTTTTCTACCCCCACTAATTCACCCCAGATCCACCTTGTTTGAAATTCCAACTTCTTTCCTGGAAGTCCTGGCAGTGTCCATATGTTTTATACCTCTCCCCCCCCCCCCCCCTTCCCATGCCTCTCCCCAAAGCCCTCTCCCTCCCACATTTCTCTCAATGTCTCCATGTTTCTCGGTCCCTGCTCTCAAATGTTGTGTTTGTGTCCTTCCCCCTCTCTCCCCATCTTGTCTACCGCTCCCGATGTTATTTGTTTTATGTGTCTGTTTGTCTTTCTGTGTGATTAATGTTCGCTCTTTCACGAGCCTCGATCTTGTATACAAAAAAAAAAAAAAAATACGGACTCACTATACAAGCGCGGGCAGAAGAAAGAAGAAGAAGAAGCTGTCAGATTTTACCTGTCGGTCCCGCGCGGCAGCTCCGATCCAGTAGGAAATGAACTCGCACAAAAAACGGATTTAGAATATACAGGGATAATAATAAAAGGGTTTATTTACAACGGATGCCGGGACAAGAAAACGCGCCAGTTACTAAAACCCCCTAATGAGCGCTCCTACGCACAGACGTATCAAACACACAAGGGAATATATATGAAAAAATAAAGGCCGTGCGTGTGTGTGTGTAGGCTTAGCTCGATCGGATGATGTGTCAGGGATCGTCAGGCTCGAGCACGGAGTGCGGACGCGGCTCCAGTGTTGGCGGGATGAAGGCTGCCCGGTCGTTGGCACGAAACAGGCTTTAACGTGCCCTTGTTCACGCACTGCTAGGCCAACGTACGCTGCAGCGGCAAGCCTCGCTTGTACGCTCATAGCTCGCACGTGAACACAGGGGAGGAGAATCGTCAGCGCTCCACCGTCTCTCGACCGTCTGTTGTCACCCAACAAGCAATGGTCCAGGGACAAGAACGCAAGGGGCAACGTCAAGCGCAGGGAGAAGGTCCAGAACAAGAGAGATCCAGAACGAGAAGGGCAAAATGCTGGCCAGCGAGTCATTTTATTGGCTGTGGTGTTACGTCAGCTGTCCTCTCCACCAATCCCCGCAGGCCACCGCTACATTGTCCAGCTCTCCACCAATGCCCGCAGGCCACCCTTCGACGTCATTGGTGTGCCCTGCCAATCAGCCCTCTGCTTCCCTCCACCAATCCGAGGGAAGCTTCTTGCCCCTCCCTCTACCAATCGGTGGCTTCATCCTGCCTTGTCTCCCTATTGGTGGTGTCTCGTCAATTGCTGCCCCTCTGAGCATGGCTCCTGGCCTGCCTGCGCTATGCAAGTTGGTGATGTAGCTGGCTGCGGTTCCATCAGCTGTGCTCCGAACTGGCTTCCGGTGAGTTTTATTGTGGGGGGGCAATTTAATTAGTGTGAGTGCTAATGGGCCTGTCTAGTGTCTATTGGTGTAGTACCATGCAGGACAAAGGATAGATCACAGGTCTCACACACAGGGGAATTAGCATAATCCCTACTCGAGTTAGCACAAGGATCATCCTTGTATGATCACAAAGATACACTTACGCGAACAAACCGCTGAAACAAAATTACATGTGGGGTTCCTTATCACGATAATCGGAGCATGATACCTACACAGATCTACCTGATCTATACATCACTCTCCCCCAAAATTCATATTTAGAAGGTGTATTTTAACTTTCTGAGTACTTCATGACAAAATTATGAGCAAACAGGGAAGTCAGGGATTAACAGAACACGGTAATTGTTGAAAAATAAAAAATCTCATGAAAATGGCCATGACCTTGACCGTATCATGTGACCTTGACCATGGATGACCTAGAAACCTGTTTTAATCGATCAATAATCTTCATAACCCATTGTAATGATACCAAGAAATTCTAAATTGGGCAGAAAATAACCATATCACATGAGTTATCAGGAGTTATAATGCCATCTTGGATATGGGTGAGAACTGAGCTTGTCTCCAGGTGGAATTAGAAATGCTATGACCAACGGCAACTCCACCCAAAACCTCGAAACTTTCGATAAAAGTGCACAATCGAGCTATATTTGAGGATTAAGGGCACCTACTACTTTGCCTTCGATTATTATGGATTATAAGAGAAAGGAACCACCTTTAGATGGCTTGATTATAAGAGAAAGGTCATGAGAAAAACGATTTCCGGCCAAATTCCCAAGCATATAATCCTCTAGTAGTCTAGTACAAATGTAGCTTTAAATCCACCATGCTTGAATGAATGAATGAATGAATGAATGAATGAATGATCGTTTTTTTAAGGCCATTTTCCCCGCTAGAGCAGGGGTTAGCCTTGCGGGCCCCATGACTATCATGGTTCCCTGTTTGAGGCAATGTTTTTTTTTTTATGGCCGGATGCCCTTCCTGACGCCAACCCTTGATCACGCTCTTACGATGCGCAGGGATATGGTGTACCTATTCTTAATCGGGGTATACACCGTGATCATTCATCCCAGCAAGCTGGTACTCAATTTGCCGACCTCGGAAGGATGACAGGCTGAGTCAACCCCCCTGGCGTTAATTCAGCGATCGACCGGGATTCGAACCCAGGATCCTAGGATCCCAAGCCGGCACCCTAACCGCTAAGCCAACACCAGGCTTATAACATGCTATTCCCATGTGCAATTTAGTATTCATGTAGAAGACATTACACACAATTCACTCACTCCCAATCTCAGACAAACTACAGAGTTTGCCAAACTCTTGCTTTTGCATGAAGATTTTAACTGCCACTGCTAGCATGTGAACTTGTCAAACCACAGCTGCCAAGGTCTTTCGTGACGTCTCAGGCATCATGCAATCGGATAACTACTACATTTCGATTTATGGCAATAAATAGACTTCATAGTTGCAGTTGGTGATGGCGAACTTTCAAACGCTAACTTCTGCTCCATTCGGCTCCTCCGATCTTGTTCTCTGAGTTTTTTTGAACCGAACTGGTTGTTTTCAGAAAGCTATGTAAACAAGGATGTGGCACTGATTGGCCAGACCAACAGTAACCTCTTTCACTCAAGGGCTGGTTAAATATTTAATTCTGCTTCCAAAAACGACAAAGCATTACCACAACAAAGACCTAGTAGTCTTAATCGATGATGCATCGGTTAATTCGGTTACAATCGGATGCATCGGTTACAATAAGCCATGTCTCTCTGATGCATCGGTTAATTCCATCATAACCCACGGCCGTATTTTTATTCTTATTATTCTTATTATTATTATTAATATCAGCACAAAGAAACAAAGCAAATGCAGGATGAGTACAAACACAAGCTTGTAGTGAATGTTACCTGCAAAGTAGACATGACAGGTCGGTTCAAATGTATCACGTCATTTGCATTTATGGCATCCAGGCACTTCTCGTACTTTATCTTGTAAAACTTCAAAACAAAAACAGAAGCAATAAAAAACATCATCATTAATAAAGTATGAGTATGGGTAGGTACACCAACAAGCAAAACCCATTATTCTAGCTTCTCTGCCAGGTCTTCATCACAAATGTTAGCATTAACCAGCTCATCATGGATCACTCCTCTGACAAAGGAAAGCCCCTCACTCACTACACTGCCCCTTACTCCCAAAAATATATACATATAAATATTATATATATTGAAAATTGTTTCTTTTATTCTACTTTGAAGTTCTTTATGATGATATTGTATCATTGATGGGGCCAAAATAAAGGGGTAGGCATTCCCAACACTTGCTTGAAAATTCACAAATGCTCATGATCTTACCACAAGTTGCAAAATCTAACTTCTAGGATCAATGTTTTTCTAAATTTTACTCTAATCCCCATTTACAAGAAGAAAGAGCAATCAGAGATTGCAGACCCTCGCCAGAATGTGTTTTCAGTGGTTTTGAAGGCTTTTGTAGGAAAACAAATATGGCGGCCAAACCACGTGACCGATGACGTCATCTTTTTATTTTCTTCTAAACTAATTTATCCCTAGATCATGCTCAAGAAATTTCATCTTGATCGGATGAAGTTTTGTACTTGTCGAATTATGATGTCATAATGGAGGCACCTATGACATCATCATTAACATGTTATTCCACATGGAGAATTCTTTACAATGAGCCATGTCTCAATTTTTTCTATGCAGCGCTTTCGGAGATATAGAGGTGCAATTTTTTTCGTTTTTTTCCAAGATGGCGCTCATACCACGTGACCTTTGACGTCATAATTATCATTTTAAAAAATTATACAGGTGGAGTTGCACCTATGGTAAAAATTTCCTGTCAATCGGACCAACGGTTTCAGAGAAAATCATATTTATTCTGTGCGGACAGACAAACAAACAAACGGACTCAAATGCAACACCTTCTCCTCTGGCGAGGCTAATTCGAGTCGTCTCAACAAACAACATAAAGTCCAATATAATAAGCAATTTGTTCCCTAATCGAATCATAGATATATCGGCATTAAACAATGCACATAACACAATTCACCGACTAAAAGTTACTTGTAAAGAATTTGTGATGTACAATAATTACCAATATTTTGGTTTGTTAATCTTAAAACATATTTCGATGTGTAGGTGTATCACACAATAGACCTGCAACTGAACAGGCCTTTTTCAATTTACAGGTACATAGCTCTTTTGTTCCTTTACTTGTTAAGTATAATCAAACTATAATTGTGTGAAATACATATTTATGTACATTTAGAGAATGAAGGATTATATGGACAGTGAGGAATGGAGTTCTCAACATAAACAGCAACAACAATACTAGGACAGTGAGAGGCCTGTCAAAAGGGAAGAGAGCATTGCCAGGGAGGAAAACAGATGAATCAGACACATCCATATTGTGTCATGCAAGAGGAATGTTTCTGTTAAATATACATACATCCCTCGTTATACAGCGACTCGATATATGGAATTGCCCTTCAACGCAACGTATAAATTAGGGAACCAATTAATTATCCAACTCCTTAAAGTTGTGTCTGACTTCGGTGCCATTCATGATCAGATTTCTCCAAACATTCCTATCCTACACTACTTATCGAAGCTCTGACAGAGATAGATTGGTTGCAGCCTTTACCCCATCCATCCACCATGGATGACTTCTCCAGACTTTCATTTTCTACACGCATGATGTGTCCAAAGTATGACAGTTTCTGTTAATGATTAGCGCTCCCAATGCACATGGTGGTCCAATTTCTTCAAGAACTGATTGTAACATCTTTGTCTTTCTAGATCTTCGTCAATCCTGACATTACTGTTCTCCCCAATGTTAACTGTCTATTAATTTTTCCTCCACATTCCCCACTCACTTCAATCTCAGAACCGAGGAAGATGAAACTTTCCACTATTTTCCACATAATTGTCTCCCAATCTGAACACATCGACCAATGACAAGATTTTACTTATTTTTAGGTTTAAAAAATACCAGCCTTTTCACTGTCTACAGCAGTTTAATCAAGTCATCATTATTATCTGTCAACAAAGTGGTATCATCAGCATACCTGAGATTGTTGGTTAATCTTCCTGCAATCATGATTCCAGCCTCGATGCCATCCATTTCTCACTTAATGAAGTCTTCTATTCTGTGTTGAATGGTCTTTAGTAATACCTTGCTAGAATGTGAAATCAAGGCAATTGTTTGGTTATACGTTCTCATGGATCCCCTTTTCTTTGGCATCATGTAGACTGACCGCTTCCACCTTTTAGGGCATTTAGACCATACAATCCTGCTCCAGATTTGTGTACAGATAACAGTTAAAATTTGGATTGCCTCCAACCCAACTACCTTAAAGAGTTAAATTGGAATTTAATCAGCACCTGGTGCTCTTCCATTTTCCAGCTCCTCACATTCCATCACTATTGGTTCTTCCTCATTCTCCTTCTTCGAAGGTTGCCATCATATCGGTATCTCGTTTGTGTAGAGTTTTGATGTAGTTCTTCCATCCCCTTTGTTTCTTCGATCAGATATTTTTCTATTCAACTCTTAAGGACCCCAATCATAGATTTAAACTTTCCTGTTATCCATTTGATCTTTTTACCCCACGCACGTGAAGCGAAAAGCTTAAGCAATCGGTTGATGTCCGCCTATACGTCTTATCAGTTTATGATCGTGGAACAGCTTATTTAAATTGAATGTTATATTTTGAACACGAATTGGAACAGGAATATGAAGGCAAGTCTTTTCGTTTCACCGTACCTTGGTTCTGAATTTGTCGCAACTTGCACATGCACAGGGAGGAGTGGTGAGATAATTGTTGTACTCTGTCTGCCTGCCTGGTAGTCAAAAAAAAATTGAAAACCATTCCAAACAGGAAACATCGTTTTTAAGGATGTTATAAATGACACAAATAACTGGCACGAATAACTCATGCAATGTGTTAGATAGGGTGGTGTAATAGGCACTGGGAAAATGGCGGTAAAACCCAGAATATATTTATTTCTGCACCTTTAAACCTCTTTAAACATTTATTTAAATTGAATTTATACTTGAAGACAGTAGAACACAAATCGTCATCATACTTCCAAGAACCATGTAATATATAGATGTATAGCATGAGAGGGTGTGGCATGTGTATTCTGGTGAAGAAGAGGCTGCCAATATGGCTATGTACCAATCAATAAAACCTCTATCTCCTAAATTGTGACTCAATGTAGTCTTATTACAGTGTATAAAGGTAGTTGGTGTACAAGACTGCTACAGAATCTCAGAATGGTATCTGGACATTGCTATACAGCATCATTGCCCAGAGTTGGTTGGCTTCCGTGTTGCCTGCGAGTCCTACTCTGTTGGATGTTTTCTTCTGGTGTTCCTTTCCAATTGTATTTTAAATTTCAGTGAGGTGGTTTGATTTGTTTCTCAGGGGAGTTATTCCAGTCTCTTATGGTATTAGGTATCTAACTATTAAGGTATGCCTTAATGTGACACTGGAGAGGCACAAAGCGGTTGTTTTTTTATTTTTTTTGTAAACTGAATCGAGGCTCGTGAAAGAGCTAACATTTACTTCACAAACAAATCAACCAGACAAACAAAATATATAAAAAGAGGGAGCGGAAAACAAGATGGGGAGAGAAGGGGAAGCACACAAACACAACATTTGAGAGCAGGGAGATGTGTGGAAGGGAGAGGGCTTGGGGGGAGGAGGCGTGGGAAGGGGGGTGGGTGGAGGGAGAAGTATAAAACACAAGGACACCAAGGACTTCCAGGACAGAAGTTGGTATTTCAAAAAAGTGGCATTGGGGTGAAATTAGCGGGGGTAGAAAAGATCAAGGTTTTGGATGGGGGAAGATAAGAGATGGTGGTGAACAGCTGTTTTAAAGACCTGGAGGGTGGAGTGGGATTGAAGAGAGTGAGGGAGTTTGTTCCAGAGGCGGGAGAAAAGAGGAATGAAGGAGTGAAGGTGAGCAGAGAGTCTTGATTTCGGCAGTTTGACCATAAGAGGGTTGCAGGCAGATCTTGTGCGACCTGTAGGAATATTTGCGGGACAGAGCCCAGAGTGAGCTGGGGGGGCAAGGCCAGAGAGGAGTCGGTAGAAGATGGAAAGACCACCAACCTGCCTGCGGTGAGTGAGTGAGAGGCCCTTGGAGTTAGCTTCATCGCGGGAGATTCCAATGATTCTGAATGCTTTGGTTTCAACAGCGTGAAGACGAGCTAGGTGTGAGGCAGGAGCACCAGCCCAGAGGGGAGAGCAGTATTCCATTGAGCTGCGGATGAAAGCCTTGTATGTGGTGAGCTCAGGTGTGCCAAGGAAGGACTTCGCACGACGGAGGATGCCCAGTCGGCGACTGGCTTTGGAGGCCAGATTTGAAATGTGGTTTTCCCAGGAAAGATCATGGCAGATAGTGAGACCCAAAAGCTTGAGTGACAGAACTTCTTGGAGAGGATTATTCAGAAAGTGGATGGGAGGGTTGTCCAGTCGGTCTTTTCGGAGAGACATCGTAAGAGTGTGAGATTTGTCAGGATTGAAAGACATGTTCCACTTGTTTGCCCAGTCTGTGATTTTGTCCAGGTCTGCAGAGAGTGAGGAGGCAGCAGACTGCCGATCTGAGGGATGAAGAATGGAGCGACAGAGAGTAGAGTCATCAGCAAAGAGATACAGAGGATTTTCAAGAGAGTCAGAGAGATCATTGATGAAGACCAGAAAAAGCACAGGGCCCAGAACACTGCCTTGTGGAACTCCAGCCTGAACAGGAAGAGGAGATGAGAGAAACCCATTCAGGGCCACACGTTGACTACGACTAGAGAGGAAGTCCGCCAGCCATGCGTGGAGATTTCCATGGATACCAAAAGAGGAGAGTTTGGTGAGCAGAGCGGGGTGCCAGACCGTATCGAAGGCACGTGATATGTCAAGGGAGACTGCTCTAATTTCCTGTTTGGCATTGAGGACCTCCATCCATTGTTGAGAAAGCAGAAGCAGCATGTCCAGAGTAGAGTGTCCAGGTCTGAAACCAAATTGATGATCAGAGATCAAGCCATTGGAGAAGAGGAAAGATTTCATATCTGAAGCAATGATGGATTCCATGACTTTGCTGATAATTGGGAGAAGGCTGATTGGTCTGTAGTTGCTGGGATCTGTTTTTGCACCTTTTTTGTGCAAAGCGGTGATGTTGGCAGATTTCCAAGCAGATGGAAGATGACCTTGAGCAAAAGAGAGGGTGAATAGAACAGAGAGAGGGAGTGAAATAGCGGAAGAACAGGATTTTAGGACCCGTGGGCTGATGCCGTCAGGTCCAGTTGCAGAATCCGAGTCGAGGGTTGACAGAAACTTTTCCACCTTGTCAGGAGGAAAGGACACAGAGTCCAGGAGCAGCTGGGTACGACTGGGTACGGTGGGTACAGAGAGGGATGGGTTTGGAACACAAGATTTAGAGGCAAACACAGAGTTGAGGCATTCAGCTTTTTCACGTGCGGAGTCAGCCGTGTGGCCATTTGAGGTGAGGGAGGGGATGGAGGGGGAACAAACACCAGAAACAGTGTTTCCTCTGCTCGAGCGGATTGCTTGGTTGACGTGTAAAAAAAAAAAGCAAACTGATGCTGCCTACTCAAGTTTGGGATGTACCGATTACACAGCTATCTTAACTTTTTTTGTCACATTTGGTTAGGTTTCTCCGTATGAACCCCAGGATTTTGTTTGCACAATTCCAACATGGTTCACATGATGATGATCTTAATAACTCAAGAAAATTAACTTTATTTTATATTCTTAATACAGAAAATTAATACTTTATTTTATGTTCTTTATAACTTTTATTCATTAAAATAAATAGCACAAAAACAATGCACAAAAAGTTAATTAAGGGTACAGTTTGGACAAATTTTAGTTGAAGCCTGAACCCTATTTTCCCCATTGGGATTGCGGATTTGTGGTTCACGGTGATATTCAAGAACGTAACCCCCCCTTCCCCCCATGAACTGCAATGCCCTCCTGTTCGACCCAGGGATTGTCCTAAGGTCCGATGTGGGGATTCTCCTCAGGGTATTTTCATCTACCGCCTCAGCCTTTAAAGACCCCGAAGACCCCCAAGGACCATTTTGTGCATGCTTGACAGATCAGACCCCTTAAGACCCTGAAGACCCCAAAGACCTTTTAGATCCCAAAGACCCTGAAGACAATTTAAGACCTCAAAGACCCTTAAAACCACAAAAGCCCTTAAGACCTTGAAGACCCGTATGACCCCCAAAGACCTCAAAGATCCTTGCTGGATCTGTACTCTGTCTTTTGTCCTCAAAGACAAAGATCTGTCCTCAAAGACCCCTTTTACCATCAAGACCCTTTTGATCCCTCCACCCTTTAGACCCTTTGGACCTTTTTATACCCTTTAAACCCCTAGAACCTTTAGACCTTCCCACCTTTAAGTCACTTTTGACCATTCAGACCCCTTACACTCTTCAGACATATTAGACAGCTTGGACCTCCCCCCCCCACAAACCGTCACAGAAATATCGATTGCCTATGACGTTAATATCTTGGTAAGGGTTCGGTTCATCATCTTTGTACAGTAGTACAATTCGTAATTGAACAATAAAGCAAAGTGACCACAATCATTCCAAACACTGTCCTTATTTTGTTGTTATTTTGTACGGATCTCCACGACCATGAGGAGAGAGAGAGAGAGAGAGACCACGCCCCTCTTGAGAATGAGCAGCGACTTTGATCACAGACACCGCCCACTTGATATTATTGTCAGCCAATCAGGCGTAAACTCCCTGCCTTGTTAGCAGCTTCGGAAGAGATCAATCCGCCCCTACGATGAATCCGGATGAAGATTTAATGAAGATGAAGATGATGATGATGATGAAGATGAAGATGATGAAGATGAAGATGAATCTCACAACATTCATTGGCGGTGTATCTTTTGTGAAATAGAATAAAACTTTAATTATTAAAGTGACATGCCAAGATAAGGTGTTTGAACTTTATTTTAATCTTCATCGTGAATCT
This sequence comes from Myxine glutinosa, assembly GCF_964187855.1. Lineage (NCBI taxonomy): Eukaryota > Metazoa > Chordata > Myxini > Myxiniformes > Myxinidae > Myxine > Myxine glutinosa. Next base: position 115,357,270 of record NC_136271.1, read on the forward strand.
ATCTATAATTCCACTAATCTCTGTGTGTGTGTATGTTTGTATGTTTGTATGTTTGTTTGTGACCGCTGTTTCTCGACAACCACGGGTCCGATATACTTTAAACTTGCCAGGTATATTGCTGGGGACCCGAGGATGTGCCTTTTCAAGGTTTCATATTAATCGGACAAGTAGTTACCGAGCTATGTCCAAAAAACGATTCAACCAATCAGAGAGCAGCGAGTTATCACGTGTGCCGAACGTGGCGAACAGACTCTGCCTCGGACGGCACATTTGAGAGCGTATTCATTTATTTCACGTTGGCAAACTATGTTGGCGTTAAACTATGTTTTAAAACTAATTAAAACTACTATCTATAATTCCACGGGTCCGATAAAAAACACCGTACTCGCAAGCCGTTCGCTTTGGACCAAACCATTTCATGTAAATAGAGGGGGGGGATTGTCACCGTACTCGCAAGCCGTTCGCTTTGGACCAAACCATTTCATGTAAATAGAGGGGGGGGGATATAATTTTAGATATAGATATAGTACGGGCATGCCCTAGTAGATAATAATGAACTTAAAATGTAACATGAACTGATAAACAAAACAAGAAGACGTCATGCGGAGCACGATACTTGCAAAATACAGCCCCTCCCCCTCCTCCCCAAGAAAAAAAAATTCCATTGATACAGCAAATTGTCCATTTCATCAAGATTAAAATTGACAATCTTGATCAAAGCTTGGGTCAATAGGCAGAAAAGTGACGATTTTTCAAATGAAAAATGATGATTTTGGAAGGTTGACCTTTAGTTGACCTTTGACCTTTTTACATCAAAAAAAGTTGGTTTCCCTATTTAGTGACAATGTGCAAATGCTGTTCAATTTTCAAGTCAATCGGATGAAAATTGACGGTTTTTCACATAATAAGTGATTTTGGGTGTTTGTCCTTGAGATAACCTTTGACCTTTTGACCTAAAAAATAGTATCTTTCCCAATTTAGTGACTCGATATGCAAATGCTGTTCAATTTTCAAGCCAATCGGTTGAGAATTGACGGCGTTTTAGATGAAAATTGATTTTTAAAATTTGACCTTGAGTTGACCTTTGACCTTTTGACCTCAAAAATAGTATGTTTCCCAATTTAGTGACTTGATATACAAATGCTATTCAATTTTCAAGTCAATCGGATTTAAAATGGTAAGGGAAAGGTAAGGTAACTCGATTTTAGAAATTTGACCTCCAGATGACCTTTGAGCTTTGACCTCAAAATCAATAGGCTTCTCAATTGGGACGACTTATACAACGTGGTGAACTTTCGTGACGATCGGTTTAGAATTGTGACCTGTAGGCCGGTGACAGACAGAACCACAAACGAAACCGACCAATATACTTGAAAAATCTTCGATTTTGCAAGTAACAAGAATAACTTTTACTGAAAAAACCCGATATGCATCACCGTTGAGAAACCTGCCTCACACATCCACGTCATCGTGAATGGGGGGGGGGGGGGGAATAGGAGCTGATTGGGAGGGGGAGGGGGAGTGAGGGAGGAGGTATTTGGAGGGGAATGAGTTTGTGCAGTCATGAAGGAAGTGATAGTTGTGAACCTACAATTGCTGCAGTCTGTGGGGTTTTTTTGTTTTTTTTGTATACAAGATCGAGGCCCGTGAAAGAGCGAACATTAATCACACAGAAAGACAAACCGACACATGAAACATATAACATCGGAGCGGTAGACAAGATGGGGAGAGAGGTTTAATAGATCACCAGTTCTGCCAAATGGAGACAGACATCACAGCGAGGGTGGTGGGAAGGCATGAATAAAAGTAGCGATGTATGAACGTCATGAGACGCAGGGTTTTCGAGGGAACCATGAGAAAAACAGAACTGCAGGGAATAACCAGCATGGGTGAGAGGCTTTAGAAATTTTTTGAAATGTAATTTAAAATGAGGTAGTGACGTGATTAAAAAAAGGTAATAAAGTAGAAAGTAAAGAGGTTTGTTGAATTAACTTACTTAAAAAATTAAGTAAGAACAGACAAGACTTGGACACTCGGTGGAGAGCATACCTCTGCAAGGCTGAACAGTTTACGTTTTGTATCCCACTGATAGGACAGATCTGTATTCTTCAACCAAAATCGAATCGGCTTGTTATTTTCACTTACCCTACTCATCCACCTAGTTTTGTCATGTTGTCCACACATTTTTGAAATATCATGCTATATATCGTTTTGGCCCAATCACCCAAAGGTGAAGAATCACTTAAATAATTAAAAATTATCGTATCCGGATCTTGATCTTCACCAAAATCTAATAATTTCGTATTTGTCACAAAGCCAACCTCTCCACGGAATTTTGGCCGAATCCGTCTACAACTTTTTGAGATATCCTGTTCACAGAGAAATAGACAGGAGTGAAAACATAACCTCTGTCAACCTTCGGTGGAGGAGGTAAATAAGGGGAAAAATAAGACAAAGAACTATAAAGGGAACAAACAAGAAGCGGTAGATAAATAGATCTGGGGTGTAAACTTAGCTTTGGATGAGACTCTCATGGAGCTGAAAAAGCCTTCTGCACTTGCCAATAAAATAGTCCAATTATTTTTTAACAAATGTTATTTCTGTATTGTCGTTAATTTTTGCTGTTATTGACAAGATTTTCTTTTCACTAATAATTAATATGTCCAGTCCAAAGTAATCTAGTCTGAGTAGTTTAAATGGTTTGTGCCTTTCCTGATACTCTTTTATCAATATGGTGTTCATTAAATTCTAATCTTTGCATTTGATTGGAATAAATAGCTGCTATGCTCTCCTTAGGTTACATCATCACTATCATTGCACATATGTACATGGTTGTGAGATTGTACATGATGTCACCAGGCAAACCCTGCACACCTTCAAGAGCAAATGCAAGGTTGCGGCATCATTCACTGTAAGGCGCTCAAGTTTGTTTCGAACAACATCAGCTCCTGCAAGAAGAAAAGAACACATTTTCATAAAAGTTAAAGCATGTTTGGCAAATATGTTAAAAATTTACTATGTAGGAAGTGAAAATGAACCAAAGATAAAATGAACATGTTACATTATATGGGACAAAGAGTTACAAAATAATTGGTTCTGGAGTTATAAAAAAAGAAAAAGCAAAGGTATCAGGGAAAAAAGAATAGATAATTTGGGAAATTTCAGAATAACTGAAATTTTTTGTCCACATTACCCAAAGAATATCTCGAACATCATTTATCATAAATGGATGGCATGGAGTAGAAACCACCATTTTATCTGTGCGTGTTATAAATAATGCCAAGTCTGTGTACGAACTTTGTAAATATATCCACGTGAGGTTGAAAATTAACAGATTATTTAACGGAGTGCCACACTGTACCATGGAACAAGTGTTACATTCATCCCACCTCCCAATTATGACTAAACCTTCCTCTTAATTATCATTTACAATGATCGATGCATTATAACGATCATTGTGGAGCAAAATGGCTTTTGACCCCAACTTCTAGCAGAATCATGTTCATCTGTTCCTCTGTGCTGTCTTTCCCTCGTGGTCCCCCTGTGCTGTCTTTCCGTCGTGGTCCCCCTGTGCTGTCTTTCCCTCGTGGTCCCCCTGTGCTGTCTTTCCCTCGTGGTCCCCCTGTACTGTCTTTCCGTCGTGGTCCCCCTGTGCTGTCTTTCCCTCGTGGTCCCCCTGTGCTGTCTTTCCCTCGTGGTTGTCAGCTCTTTCACGAGCCTCGATTCAGTATACAACAACAAAAAAAATAATAATAATAATAATCGGTACCATCCCTGGATTAAAAGAAGTGTTGTTTTATTGCACTTTTCGCACTGGTTCAAATGTACGGTTACAGTTCAATTTCCGGTTACAGATCTGAGCGACGAGCGTACGTGCCCCTTCAAATGTACGGACGTTGGTTCATACGTGACGTTTTGCAGTTCATTAAAGCCGAGTTTTCACAACCGCATATCATGTCTTTCTTTATTGGTTTCATCACTGTGGTATTAATTGTGTTTTTAACCCATTCTCATGTCTTAACTGTATCTTGTCGGGGTGTTTTATCGATTTTGTGTCCTTGAGTATCTGGACTGCCTTATTTAACCCTCTGCACATGACTATCAACTCACCTGCAAGTCCATTAATGGTGTCAACCCATTCATGTCAATACCCTCCCCCTCGTCATTTTGTACACGGCTGCATCCTCTGCAGCCTCCTCACTCAAAGCAGACCCGGACAAAGTCACAAGCTCGTCAAACACGTGGAACATGTCTTTCAATCCTGACAAATCTCACACTCTCACTATGTCTCTCTGAAAAGACCGTCTGGATAACCCTCCCATCCACTTTCTGAACAATCCTCTCCAAGAAGTTCTGCCACTCAAGCTTTTGGGTCTCACTATCTGCCATGATCTTTCCTGGGAAAACCACATTTCCAAGCTGGCCTCCAAAGACAGTCGCCGACTGGTCATCTCCATCGTGCGAAATCCTTCCTTGGTACACCTGAGCTCCTCACCACATACAAAGCTTTCATCCGCAGCTTGATGGTGTAATGCTCTCCCCTCTGGGCCGGTGCTCCTGCCTCAAACCGAGCTCGACTTCACGCTGTAGAAACCAAAGCTTTCAGAATTATTGGTATCTCCCGTGATGAAGCCGAATCTGAGGGTCTTTCACTCTCTCACTCACCGCAGGCAGGTTGGTGGTCTTTTTGTCTTCAACCGACTCCTTTACGGCCTAGGTCCGCCAGCTCTGTCTGTGCTCTGTCCCCCAAATATTACTTCAGGTCGCACAAGATCTGCCAGCAACCCTCTTCTGGTGATGCTGCCAAAATCAAGACTCTATGCTCACCTTCACTCTTTCATTCCTCTTTTCACCCGCCTCTGGAACAAACTCCCTCACTCTCTCCAATCCCACTCCTCCCTCCAGGTCTTTAAAACAGCTGTTCACCACCATCTATCTTCCCCCATCCAAAACCTTGATCTTTTCTACCCCCGTTAATTCACCCCAGATCAATCTTTTTGAAATACCGACTTCTTTCCTGGAAGTCCTCGCAGTTTCCATTTGTTTTATACCTCTCCCGCCCCACCCACCCTCTTCCCTTGCCCCCTCCCCCCCCAAGCCCTCTCTCTCCCACAGATCTCCCAATGTCCCTGTTCTCTACTGTTGTTGTGCTTGTGTGCTTCCCTCTCTCTCCCCATCTTGTCTCCCACTCCCTTTATTATGTTTCATGTGTCCGTTTATGTTTTTTGTGATTAATGTTAGCTCTTACACGAACCTCGATCTTGTATACAAAAAAAAAAAAAAAAAAAAAAAAACTTCCCCTCCGTTCCCACCTTTTCTTTGTTTGTGCCTATACCATCTCCACAACATGGACTCCTACCCTTTAAATCCCTTTCAGCCAAGATTGAGCAACTTTTAACCACTCATACTCATATGTGGTGATTTCAAATGTCATCATGCAAATTGGCTGGGTGTCAGTACCTCTCTCACCAGAAATGTCACTTCAACAAAGGACTCCTGTGACTATGTGCCTGACTTCATTGGTGAACTTTCCAGCCCGGATTTCTACAAAATGCAAATCCTCCCTTCTGGATTTGGTGATTACCAACTTTCCTGCTAATGTCTCATGCCCCTCTTCTGCTCCAACTGGTTCATCTGATCACATGCTTGTGAGAATCAACACCTCCCCGGGCTATTTTCAGAGACGCCTCAATGCCGGCAAATCTGGCAGTTCACTCAGGCTGACTGGCAGGAACTGCAAGCAGCCATCTTCCTTCAGGCCTGTCTCCATATATCTGCTGCTCCTGATATTAACACAGATAATGAATTCATCCACAGAAATTGGCTCTCTCTTCTGCATACAGTGCCTTCAGAAAGTATTCACACCACTTGACCTTTTCACATTTTGTTGTGTTACAGCCTAAATTTAAAATGGATTAAATCGGGAGCTTTTGTCATTAATCTACACATAATACCACACAATGTAAAAGTGGAATTTTGTTTAAAGAAATTTTTATAAAATAATAAAAAATGAAATACGGAAATATCTAATTTACACAAGTATTCAACCCCCAGTGATTACTTCACAGAAGTGCCTTTGGCATCGATTGCAGCTTCGAGTCTTCTTGGGTATGTCTATCAGATTTGCACATCTGGTTGTGGGGAGTTTCGACCATTCTTCCATGCAGATTTGCTTAAGCTCTGTCAAATTGGATGGGGAGTGTCGGTGAACAGCAATCTTCAAGTCTTTCCACAGATTCTTAATTAATTTCAAGTCGATGTATATAGTCACTCTAGGATCTTCACGTTCATTCCAGTTTTGCTTTGGCTGTATGCTTGGCATCATTGGCCTGTTGGAACGCAAATCTTCACCGCAGTCCAAGGTCTATTGTACTTTAAAGCAGGTTCTCCTCGGGGATGTGCCTGTATTTGGCTCCATTCAGTGTTCTTTCTATCCTTACAAGTCTCCCAGTCTCTGCCACTTAAAAAGCATCCCCATAGCAAGATGCTGCTACCACCCTACTTCACAGTAGGGATGGTGTTAGATAAGCTGTGCTCGGTTTCCGCCAGATGTGGCTTTCAATCCCGACCCAGCTATAAACTGTCATCCCGGTATTTTGCAAGCAAGGCGATTCATCAATTTGTGTACCATCCCTCCGATGGACATTAAACTGGGCATCCTGTCTGCCGGCATTAGTTGGTGGATGTTAAATATTCCATGGTGTCCTTTGTTAAGAGTAGGTGAGCTATAGCTGGCACCATGGCCAAATTCAAAATTCCTGCCATAACTACTGCTGGTAAGTTAATGGCAAACAACCCAGTACAACCCTTGCCAAGAAACTGCTTTAGCAGCAGTGACACTCTATCAGAGTATGGTACATCAAAATCAGAATATACAGTATATACATATATGTATAATTATATATATATATATATATATGTAATATACAATTTACCTATCCAGTAAGTTCCCCGTCGACGAGGGAAGTAAGTGCCACTGGAGGTAAAAAGAGTCTTGTTGTCGATCCAGTGCGCAATCTCTTCAAGAAGGTGTCTGTTTAACTTGACAGACTCTAAGGATTGAATTTTTCTTCCTAAATTATTCTTGGCCTCTTTTTTCATCAACTGAAACAATAAAGTTGCACAAACTTGCTATAAGAACATTACATCCGTCACTTGGAATGTGATTTGCAGCACACGTGCACGCACACGCACATGCACACGCACACACACGATAAGATATTCCACCGAAAGAAACAAATAACATCTCACAGCCATGCACAGTCAGTATTGATACAATCCTAAGGGCTCAGTAACTTTTCCAGGATTTAAAAAAAAATTGTAATAAAATCTAGGATCGTGGAAGAGTGAGACGGCATAGGGTAGAAGGCAACACAATGACAGAGGGGCAGAGATAATACAAGGAGATAAATGAACACGAAGAGAGAGGTTTGCAGAAAGAAATCGAATAACCTGCAAGAAATTGTTTTTGGGTTCAGAATGATATTACTGGGCATAGAAAATACTATGAGTAGGGATGAAAATTTAAATACGATGTATGAACGTGTAACACATTTTATGGTGTGGCTGGATGGCAGGCAATAATTGTTCAATAAAAGTTTTAAAACAAAATGTAAAATAAATGTTTTTAGATGAAATATCAACATTACAAGTAAGAATCACAAGCAGGAATGGCAAGAATCACAAGATTCATATGACACCAAAAAACCCCCCAAAAAACCAGACAGATTAACAGAAATGTTGAACATTCTATTTATCTGGCGCCAGTTTTCTGACAGCTTTTGACAAATGATATCCCAAGGGAGGTTACATACCATATTTGTGATAATAGCTTCTGTGTTTTTTCTCAAGATTTTGCAAACCTGCTCCATATTCCATAAAAATGGTTCACATGCATCTAATTTCTAAAAAGAAAACACAGAAAATACAAAAATTGTATCACCACATAATAAAACAAGAAAACAAAGAACGGCACTCGGTGGAGAGCATACTTCAGCCTGGCTGAACAGTTCACATATTGTATCCCACCGATAGATAGGTCTGGATTCGGAGCTGAACAAAAATCTAATCGGCTTGGTCTTACCCAACTCAACCACCAAGTTTCATCTGAATCAGTCCATAACTTTTTGAGATATCATGCTATATATTGGTTTTAGCCCGATCACTCAACGGTGAAGAATCATTAAAAAAAACTCCCTGATCCGGATCCGGATTTGAATCTTAACCAAAATTGAATCAATTCTTCCTTGTCACACACCCAATCTGTTCACCAAGTTTCGTCCGAATCCGCCCACAACTTTGAGATATCTTGCTATATATCGTTTTTTACCCCATCTCTCAATGAAGAATCACTTTTAAAATTCTCAGATCCAGATCCAGATCTTCACCAAAATTAAACATTTTGTCCCTGTCGCATACCCAACCTCTCCCATCAACTTTCAGCCAAATCCATCCACATCCTTTCGAGATATCCTGTTCACGGGCAGACAGGGGTGAAAACAAACTCCATCCACCTTTGGTGGCAGAGGTAATAATAATTTTAAAAAGGTTATGACATGCTTCAAGTAGATCAGGCTACCATTCGCTAAAAGAGTAATGTTTATTTCTTCCCTCCAGAGATTCAAGAAAGCTGTTCACCACCATCTCAGATCATCCACGATCCACAACCATGATCCTTTCTACCCTCATTAACCATTCCTCAAGGCCACATCTTTCCGCATTTCCAGTATTTTCCTTCCACTTCTGTGATTGACAGTTTGCGGTTGTATCCATCCTATTCACCCCATGTCTTCCCCTTGCCCTCATTGTTCCCCACGTGCCTTGTACCTCTGTGCACCCCCCCCCCCCCCCCTCATATCCTCTCCTCCTGTACACTCTTTTACTACAACTGTTCATTTTGTTATATTCCAACCTGATCCATTCTGTGTTAAAGCTCCACTATCAGCTTATTGACTCTGTATACAAAAAAATATCTAGTTGCCAGAGCAATATAGTTCTGTAGCCTATAAAAACATTTTTTACAATTCTTATAAACTCTTCTTGTTAGTTTTGCTTGATATATTACAAGTCAATCAGGATGAACACAAGTGCCACTTGAGAAAAATGTCATTAGACATTCTACACATGAAAGATGGTAGGGGGAGAATAAGCAATTTGGAAGGAGATAAATAAATGAGTAATTTTGTATGATTGAGGAAAAGTTAGCAAAGTTAGAGGATAAGTTTATGAGGAAAGAATAACGATGAATACCCAGAAGTAAAGTTCATGGACAATGTTTTGGGGGTCATACCTTGAATGGTTTGTCATTAGTATCAGAGGAATCTGTTCAGGGAGGTAAAACATAATTAAACATACATTACACATTCATTTCAACACAAATATCTGGCATTATATACAAAATGAACAAAGCAAAAGGCTATTTAATTTCATTATGCAATGCAAGTTGTGAAAGTGAAACTCATGCAATGGCACATTTGGTTCATGATGGTGTGACAAACAACTATGGCCACCTCATGGTGGTGTCAATAATTTTGATTCCTTTGATAAATAATAGTCTTACATTTTCCTGAATGAGTAACAAAAGTTTTTTTAATATGCATTCCGTGGAATTAGACCATGAAATAAATATAATGAGGCAAAATTTTGCTTAAAGACCCTCACAGTGATATAGTTGTGTGGGAATGACTCATAGTGGGTTAAATTGTTCAGTATAATGTTAGTTATTCCTTAGCATTGCTTTAGAATAAGCACAACGTAATTAATTGTGAGTTTGGATATGCATCGCCATAACGTGTAGATAGATGTTCGTTTTCCCTGACCTGTTGTTTCTTCCCCCACTGAACCTTTGAGTGTTTTTATATTATTTTCCTCTGTATTTGTTAAATGTTTCTTGTAAAAAGCGCACACAAAGATTTATTCTTGTCTCGTAAATTCCCCATGTATATCTCTTGCCGTATGATTGAATGGGCCCCAAGATTAGAGTAGTGAAGGAATCTGCTGTTCACTTAGTTTGTATCGAGGTTGCATATTGGTAAGGGTTAAGGGGTGATTTTATTTTTTTACTGTTGGTTGTATCGTTTATTTTTATTGTGATTATTTCATTCCTTTTGCTTTATGTAATCCTTCCACCAAGCATTTGCTTCTTATTAAATATACCTGGTTTCGGGGTTGGATTCTGCTGCGGATTCTGCTGTCGATCCTCATTTTGCTCAGCCGAGTTACATCTGTCACAAGCGTCTGCCAGTATAGCACTTGGGTGGCTCGGCTGTCCCATGGGAATGGTATCAGAAGTGAAAATGCAGTGAACCAGCTCAGGACCGTGGACTCACCTGACTGCTGCAGTCACTTTGATGGGACTCGCAAGCTCGAACTGGGCAACCGGAATGGACCCGTGGCTGTTACAATATATTGCGAGTCGTGGTGTTTGTCCGTGCGTTCATCTGTCTCCAATTTACAGCGGCCACTTCCCGCACTGGGTTTGATAAGCTGCTGATTGGTTATTTTGTATTTTTATTTCACTTTTCTTGATGCGATATAGTCAGTTACTTTATTGTCCCTTCCAGTAATCTTTAAAATACACATGAACATCTCGATTAAGCTTACATTTAATACAGATCTTCATAGAGTAACACATAATTTAAAATAGCTATATTTTGCCATCTTTTTAGACAAATCCAACTTCCGCTGCCCAATGTCGCACTACCATTTTGAGGAGAGCGGGAATAAGAAACTCAGAACTTTAGATCTGTGCGAAACATAGAGATCAACACAATTAACCTTTTTCATGTCCATGAAACAATTTTAATTGATAAATTCACCTAAACTTTTCCCATCACTAGGGACAGGTACTTTTGCTAGTAACCTATATTCTCTTGAGAATGCATGGCCAGACTTGTATTTGGACAGGTACTATTCTATTTGTTCATCTTGTAATCCTGAATTTAACCAGGTGAAGGGTCATTTAATATTGAAAACAGTGAAAACAGTTATATAAGTAGTGCAATGTCATTGTTCAATCCTTAAATGGGATTATCCAGCTTCACTCTTGTAATTATTGACAAAAACGGCAAATAAAATATGTTGCACACACCTGCTTGTGCATTATACTACTTATGACAGGGCATGTCGAGGAAATGGGTAAACGCCAACCAAAACAATGTTATAATGTTGACTTGATTATAAATAAATAAGAAACCTTGAATAAAGCACACTGGAGTGATTCATCTGCACAGATTCAAGTTGATTATTCAAGAGCAATTAAAACATTCACACTTAATGGGTATGATTTGGTGGTACAAAATCCAAGTAAGCAGATACTCTTGTATGCCAGTTATTTTTTATTTGCACTGCATAAAGATGAAAAAAAACTACCTTGTGCTTTATTGCAAGATTTTGAGATTGATTTGTGTGACGGCAGCCACTCATTGACGTCATAAACCCTGCAAGTCAGGAGTTCAGGCTCAGCTGACTGTTCCGGTGGCGAAGTTGTGGGCTGACCCTGCAAAATGGAGAAGGAAACCCTAATGATCATCAGCCAATAGCACAAAATGTGTCATACAGGTACATACATAGACTGGGGATATATGAACTGACGAATCATTATTTTTCGTCTTTTATTCTTTTAAACCTATTTGTCCCAACATAAAATATATAAAGAAGAAAGTGTGCTTGTTTGGTTGTTTATGCATTCGGACCCTGCAGGAATCAGTGCAACCGAACATTGCATGGCCTCCTCTTTTATTCAGAGGAAGGTCGAGGTCTGTTTGAAAAAAGAAAAATTGAAGAATTAGAAAAACATTAAAATCAGATAATTGGCTTTCAGGCCTCGATTGGGTCTTGTACTAATACACTGCCTGTGTGTTTTTCCTGGGAGCAATTGAGTAATATGTTTTGCGAAGATCGAATTTTGAAGTTGTATATAGTGATTTGTTGTCAACCACCCAAATTTAATTGCACATATTTAATTATTATAGTGTTTACACTTGCACCTGCTATTAAAAAGATTGTTGTGTTCAGTCCGCAAGTGTGTTCTTATACCCTGCCTGGGTTTTCCAGGGAGCAATTGAGTAATATGTTTTGCGATTGTCATGCAAGAAATATTGAAATACATATTTCATTCAATTTCTCCAGGCAACGCCAGGTACTTAATCCAATTATAAATATAGACTACTTACTCAAAGGGGACAAACATCATTGTTAACGCTTTAATGGAGAAATGGTGGCATTTTAATTTTTTGGAAAGAAGCTAATATATTATATGAAAAAAAAAAAAAAAATTTTTTATGTGTATATATATATATATATATATATATATATATATATATATATATCAAATGAATCCATTTTTAGTTCTCCAACCTTTAATGAGCAAACAAACAACTACTCGACGTTTCGATCAGCAACACAGATAACAGATAAACGTGCATCCACTGACCTTTCTCAAGAGTAAAGCAAAACAACTCTATACTACCCTCCCTTATATCAGGAGAAAAAGGGGGGTGGGGACACCGAATCACCAATCAATGCCATTCTGGAACAACTCATGCCATTAAAATTTAAACCGTAAATCAAAACCGTTGAACCAACTGAAACCACACTTTGGGATGTTACATCAAAACAACCGTTAAATCACCCCTTGAATCAAACAAAACGTCGCATAATTCAAATAAATCGATGCAAAATAAACAACATGATTAATTGCTTCAAGTGATGGTGGTAACTTCAATTAATTAAGCTAAACGGATACATCGCAAACCTAAAGTCAATATATACCAAAGTGACAGCAACTGAGGTAATAATTTATATGCTTGGTGACGCAGTTTCTCTGGTACGTTGCTGCATGAGAGGGCCAAACGCTAGTGGTTAGTCCAACACTTCCTCTGTGAGAGACACAACAGACTCCTCCACATGCCATGCCTCCAAAATCCTCCTTCTTCGTTTACTGGGAGTCGCACCCAAAATGCTGGCATTATCCCATAGGGGAACATAGCCAGCCTTCAGACCATGTTTGGCAATGGCAGATCTCTTTGGATAGTTGCACTCGAAGGCCTTGCGGTGCTCATAGACCCGTTGTCTTAATGTTCTCTCTGTCTCACCAATATATTCAGCCCCACAAACACAGGGAACCCTGTATACCACCCCTGCCCGGTCATTCCTGGGAAGCTTATCCTTGACATGCATTAGTGCCCGTTTCATGGTGAACATAGGTTTGTAACTTACCCTCACACCTGCCAATTTCATTGACTCGCTTAGTAACATACATGAGTGAGTCAATTAGTAACATATATGAGGCTATTGGGAAGACCTTTCCTTCCATCAGTTTCACCCTTGAAAAGAAACGGAATGGATCCATCGCCTTCCTGGACACCTGGGTGACAAGGGATCCAAGAGGAAATTTGAACATCACTGTTTACAGGAAACCCACTCACACTGACCGGTACTTGGATTTTGACTCTTGCCATCCCATGGACCACAAACAAGGTGTTGTGCACACCCTCCTTAAAAGAGCATGTGATTTACCATCGACAATCAAAGATAAAAGGAGAGAGGTAAAACATCTACAAGATGTACTGAAGACCAATGGCTACCCGGACAGATTATTACCAAAAAGGGATGCGATCTTGGCGAAGCCTCGCAACAGGTCTTTCACACAGGTACAACCAAAAGGTTATTGTGTTTTGCCTTTTGTGCCGGGCGTGTCCCAAAGGATTGGCAGAGTTTTAAAATTGGCTCTGAAAACCAAAAAAATGTGTTCCGACATTTTCTGCCTCTTTGGATCCTGGCTTTGGTGGCGAACAGTCGTGTCCCAACAATTTGGCTCTCTCTCCGGGCTGGCCTCCATAGCGAACGGTCGATAATTACTTCCTCTTGCGCCAGGGACATCGAAAGGGAACAGTCACATTTTATAGTGCTCTTGCACCAAGGACATTGAAGGTTTTGACGATCGTGAGGAGGGGCGGTCGTGGCTCGTAGACTCTGGTGCGCTTGGCCGTAGCTTCGTGGCGGCTTAGGGCCGTGCCGAGTAAACCGGAGAGGCAGCGGTGCTGTGTTGAGCAGAGACAAGGACAAGCGTGGCTGGAGTGACCGAATGGCGCGTAAGGGCCAGTTCCCACACACGGACTTCACGCCAACCAGTGTGCTGTTCCCGCGCAAGGACCATGCAAAGTGGTCCAATAATAGCACGTGACCGGCAGCGGCCAGTAGGGGTCCGTGGAACCTACCAGAGGGGCGTTCTCCAGATAAAAAGGCAGAGCTGGAGCCTGCTAGTGCTGGACTCCTTTGTGCTGGGCTCCTTCGTGCTGGGCTCCTTCGTGCTGTCTACCGGATCGACCCATACGCTACGCACTGGAACTGCCAGGCCAAACTGCCCTCACCCGAATCAGCGTCCGTCAGTCCTCCCGGTACGAGTCTAACCAGTGTGATTTATCCCTTGTGTGCGAGTGTGCCAGGCGCCTGTGTCGGGAATAGTTCGGTAAGGATTTATGATAAGCCTGCTTCTCATCCTTTTGCTTTACTTTTTGTGAATAAAAACGTGTACATTTTACTTCCTCATGACCTGCTCATGTGCGTCTTTTCCCCATTTACCTGGCATCGTTCGAACTGAATTTGGCTGTTTGATTAGGTCCGTAGATAACGTAGTGTAATAACACAACCCACACCGCACGATTCGCTCGTTGTGTCTGATTGAACTGGTGTGGGATCGCTAGGGTTTCAATCCACGGTCTTCCTGGTCACGTGGTCTTGAAGGTATTCGGATCACAGTCCTGGCATTTACCTGGCATCGTTCGAACTGAATTTGGCTGTTTGATTAGGTCCGTAGATAACGTAGTGTAATAACACAACCCACACCGCGCGATTCGCTCGTTGTGTCTGATTGAACTGGTGTGGGATCGCTAGGGTTTCAATCCGCGGTCTTCGGCCAGTGGTTGGGGGATTGGCGATTGTAGTTGCTCTGCAACCCGCCAAACGCGAGCTCCATCGCAGTCGACGGCCCGTGGACCCGGTGTCTGTGGGGAAACAGGGTCTTAACCCCTCCCCCTCCCCCCCCCTTAGTACGTCGACAGACACGGGATTCGCAACAATGTTATATATATAATATATTAGCTTCTTTACACACACACACACACACACACACACACACACACACACACACACACACACACACACACACACACACACCTTTTACCTGGCCCTGGCCTCCTCTCCTCTTTTACTTGGGCCTGGACCCACGAAGTAACCTCATTAATGAGAAAGGACACGGATACACCCTAACATCCAATAAATGAACGTCCAAACAAACAGGAAAGATGGTGCAACTACTGTATATGGATGATTTACAACTCTCTGCACCAGACAATGAAAAATTAGCAAAACAACTGAAATTAGTGAAACGGTTCTCCGACAACATCAGAATGGAATTTAGCCTAGATAAGTGTGCCAACTGCACATTTGTGCAAGAGGGACCAACAGAAACAGATAGCATAAAAATCGACCTAAATACAACAATACAGAAGCTGGACAACAAAGTATCTTACAAATACCTTGGAGTAGAAGAGGGCCACCAAATTAGTCATAAAATGCGCAAAATAATTACCTAAGAATACCTGCGTAGAACGAGGCTGATCCTGAAAACATACCTCACCACAAGGAACAAAATCAAAACCATAAACCAACTAGCAGTATATCAGTGTTCAAGCACAGCTGCGGAATAGTAAACTGACCACAAGCGGTTATCAAAAAACCATCGCATAAGCTCCCCTGAACTTCGTTCCAGGTGAGCTATCTAGATATCAACAAGGTTCAATATATCTAGATATCAAGATGAGCTATCTCTTCACTGTCCACAAAATGTTCTACAAAAATCAGTGCATACCAACAATGTACCTGCCAAGGAAAAGAGGAGGTGGCGCATGATGGAACTCAATCAAGTGCACAGAGTGCCGACTGTAGGATTAGCAGAGTACGTGAAAAGCTCAACAGACTACCGAATACAATTTGTGCACAAGCATGAATACAACAAACCAGAAAAGGTATCTCTAACTCACCTTGCAAAAAAATTCCAAAAACAGGTGTGATTACAAGATGTCACACGCCAAACCGAAACATCAATTAAAAAAGCCCCAACGATTGCAAAAAGCAAAAGAAAAATACAAGATGAAATACCAGCAGATACATAGTGAAAACTGGGAGAAAGACAAAAGAGTAGGGAAATATAAAAAAAGAGTTGGACAGATTGGGGATAGACAAAGAAGGATTACTGGAATGGCTAAGAAGTGGTCAGCTTAACTGGGATGGAGAACGAATCATTACTAATGCCCAAGATCAAGGCAAGGACACGACACCAATGGGTTTAAAAGATGGCAGGACTGAGTCAATCGGACAAGTGCAAGTTCTGCAAGGTAGAAACAAAAAGTGCAAGCCACCTCCTATCGGGATGTACAAAACTCATGTCAGAGCAGCTGCACACCCAAAGACACAACAAGGTATGTAGAGTAATCTACTGGCACATCTGCAGAAATTTCAATGTCCCAGTTCCACAAAACCTGTGGAAAAATGAACCAAAAGCCATCATTGAAACCTTTAGAGGCCATTTTTGAAAACATCAAAAAGCTGTCGTTGGTGTTATCACCACAATTTGAGTTTTGAAACTCACCCATCATTGAAAACAAGGCCATAATGCTCACGTATGACCTGATGATCCCATCCAGCACGAACATAGAAAACAAAGCATTGTGACGGGACATTGTACTCAGGAACAAAAAAGAAAAGACAGCACTGCTGATTGAGATATCAGTACCTAGCGATTTTGGCCTGAATGGTGCACACATCAAGAAAATGACCAAATACCAAGACCTCAAGAATGAAGTGAAAAGATCCTGGAAGCTGAAGAGCGCAAAAATTGTACCAGTGATAATTGGGGCAACGGGAATGATAAAGACGAACCTTATAGACCTTAAAAACCATCAGTACGACAGTTGGAGGCTGTTTGTATGGGGGGGGGGGGGGGGGGAGGATGGCGACAATCCCAGAGAGAGCCCTTGGAACACAACTCTGAGAACAACAAATTACCTGCAAAAAAACTAAACGAAACTTCACAACTTAGCCCAAAAACAACAAAAATTCATAACTTAGCCCATGAATCACAATCCTCCGTTCCACCTTCAAAAACTCAAATTGTGGTGATAACATCAACGACACACACACACACACACACACACACACACACACACACACACACACACACACACACACACACACACACACACACACACACACACACACACACACACACACAGAGAGAGTCTTGTATTAAACGGACAATGAATGAGGGGCACCTCATTATGACTTTGTTTGTTCCTCCGCCTTTTGCGTCGTCTGGCAATGCACTTTCTGAGCTCAGCTGTAAAAACAAACAGAATAAGCAATCAAAAAAGGTGTACACATCAAATACAGTATCTGGATTTATAATGTTGATTTTACTGTTGAAGGATGCTCAGAAAATCACAAAAAACGCTTAGAAGTCAACTTGAATATTCTATACAAATATAGTATATGGGGGAGGGGGAGGCAGAGAGGGGGGGAAAGGGTCATATACAGGAGCTTCTACAATCCCCTTTTGAAACGGTCATCTGTTTTGTTCACATTGCTTTGTGTATAAACTATTCATAAAGTACTTAGAGCATAAAAAAAAAAAACTGGAGCAATGTGACTGTGCCGCCAATATACCGCCGCAGAGTGCCTGCCCGTAACAACAGGTAGATTACCTCGTTGACTGTCCTAAAAATAAAGTTTGATTTAAATCCCTTCAGCTGTTTTCAAGTATCACATTTTTACAACACATGACAGGTTTTACATCCATCAGTGAAGTAGTTTCAGAGAAAGGATTTTTTTTTCATATCGGCTTTCAACCCAATATAGCTGCCAAAACACGTGACATATGACATCAAAAATGTACACTCTGCATATGCATGGGTAGGGGATCACGTTTGTGAAGTTTTGTGTTGATTGGATAAAGTTCGTTTTTCTATCTAAGATGGCTGCCAAACCACGTGACCTACATCTTCATTTTAAAAATATATGCAGCAATGGTGTTAGATGACATTTGTAAAGTTTCGCATTGATAGGGTAAGTGGTTTATGAGATGTAATTATTTAATATTTTCCTTCAATCCAATATGGCTGTCACATCATGTGACCGATTATATTTTTGTGATCAACTTTTAATCACCATGCCTCGTCAATGACATATGTAAATTTTCGAGTCAATTGCTCTGGTGGTTTGGGAGAAGATTCGATTAAATCATTTATGGCTGGTATACTACTTCATCGATTGTAGTGTACGGTGTGTACTCTGGTTAGAATAGGTACACCGTATCCCTGCGTGTCGTAAGAGGCGACTAAGAGGGTTGGCGTCAGGAAGGGCATCCGGCCATAAAAACATTGCCTCAAAAAGAGAACCATGACAATTACAACTACATATGGGCAGGGTACAGCCCGAAGTGGAGATCGGTTTGAGGTTTGGGACGTGGAATGTAGGGACAATGACAGGGAGATCAGGAGAAGTGGTGGAAGTATTGATCAGAAGAAGAGTGGACATATGTTGTGTGCAAGAGAAGAGATGGAAGGGAAGTGGTGTGAGAATGGTGAAGGGTAGGCAGGGACAGAAATACAAGTTTGTGTGGCAAGGGTGCCCGGAGGGCGTGAAAGGTGTTGGTGTCCTGTTTTCTGAGGAGATGGTAGACAGTGTGGTGAGTGTGACTAGAGTGAGTGATAGGTTGATGATGGTGAAAATGATGATTGGAAAGCTCTTGGTGAACGTCATCTCGGGATATGCGCTGCAGGTTGGTCGGAGCGATGAAGAGAAGGACAAGTTCTGGTGTGCGATGGAGAAGCTGATGGAAAACATGAAAGGTGAGGAGGTTGTTGTGGTAGGAGGAGACCTAAATGGACATGTGGGAAGGAGTATGGACGGTTTTGAGGGAGTTCATGGGGGTTACGGATATGGTGTGAGAAATGGAGAAGGTGAAAGGATTTTGGAGTTTGCTGATGGAGCTGATTTGTAATACTCAGTTCCAGAAAGGGGATAATAAGCTTGTTACATACACGTCAGGTGGGTCGACTACAACTGTTGACTACCTGATGGTGCGTAGGCGAGATAGGGGGCACCTCCGGGACACAAAGGTGATCCCGGGGGAGGAGGCTGTTTTACAGCACCACTTGGTTGTCTGCGACATAAGGGTGAAAGGTGTGAGGAGAGCTCGGCGGGTGAAGTACCAACCGAGAATGAAGGTGTGGAGGTTGAAAGAGGTGACAGTAAGGGAGGCATTAAAACAGAGGCTGAGTCGGGTAGAGGATGATGTGGATGAGCTTGAACGTGGTTGGATGTCAATGAAAGATAGTCTGTTGGGAGCCGTTGGTGAGGTATGTGGATGGACAAAAGCACCACCGAGGCACTCGGAAACAAGGTGGTGGGATGATGAAGTTGGAAAGAGGCTTGACGAGAAGAGGAAGAAGTTCAAGGAGTGGCAGAAGGCGAAGGGTACGGGAGCAGAAAAAGCAGAGCATGAAAGTTATAAGGCAGCCAAGAAGGCTGCAAAGAAAGAGGTAGCAAAGGCGCATGAGACATGTAGGAAAATGTTCGGAGAACGCTTGGATTCGGAAGAGGGTCAGAGAACGGTATTCAAGATTGCAAAGCAGATAGCGAAAGAGAGGTGTGATGTGATGGGGGTGAGTTGCTTGAAGGATGAAGTGGGACAAATCATTGTGGACCCAGATGGAATTAAAGGAAGATGGAAAAGATATATGGAAATGCTGTTGAATACAGAGAATGAATGGGATGGCAACATAGAGAGTAACCCAGTTTTAGGACCGGCAGAGAAGATAACTGAGAAGGAAGTTGAGGAAGCAATAAAAGCAATGAAGAGTAGACAAGCGTTACGCCTCGGTCCCCCGTCGGGGAAGTGATGTGAGGTGACAAAGTGGAAGACGCAGAAAACATGCTATGATATGATATTCCGCTCACAAGGTTCAGACATACATGGCGGCGGCCATCTTGGATTTTGACGTGGCGACCCAATTTTGAACAGCATTCTTCCTTGTGCCTAGATACACCCAAACACCAGATTAGAAGTTGGTACTTCGCTTATTTTTCAAGATATTTCGCTCACAAGATTCAGACATATATATGGTGGCGGCCATCTTGGATTTTGACGTGGCGACCCAATTTTCAATAGCCTTCTTCCTTATGCCGAGATACACCCACACACCAAATTAGAAGTTGGTACTTCGCCAATTTTTCAAGATATTCATCTCAAAAGGTTCAGACATACATGGCGGCGGCCATCTTGGATTTTGACGTGGCGATCCAATTTTAAACAGCGTTCTTCCTTGTGCCTAGATACACCCACACACCAGATTAGAAGTTGGTACTTCGCTTATTTTTCAAGATATTTCGCTCACAATGTTCAGACATATATATGCCGAGATGCTGGGCTGGTGCTCCTGCCTCACACCTAGCTCGTCTTAACGCTGTTGAAACCAAAGCGTTCAGAATCATTGGAATCTTCCGCGATGAAGCTAACTCCAAGGGCCTTTCACTCACTCACCGCAGGCAGGTTGGTGGTCTTTCCGTCTTCTACCGACTCCTCTCTGGCCTTGCCCCCCCCCCCCCCCCAGCTCTCTCTGGGCTCTGTCCCCCAAATATTCCTGCAGGTCGCACAAGATCTGCCTGCAACCATCTTATGGTTAAATTGCCAAAATAAAGACTTTCTGCTCACGTTCACTCCTTCATTCCTCTTTTCTCCCGCCTCTGGAACAAATTCCCTCACTCTCTTCAATCCCACTCCACCCTCCAGGTCTTTAAAACAGCTGTTCACCACCATCTCTTATCTTCCCCCATCCAAAACCTTGATCTTTTCTACCCCCGCTAATTTCACCCCAAATTCTACACTTTTTTGAAATACCAACTTCTGTCCTGGAAGTCCTTGGTCTCCTTGTGTTTTATACCTCTCCTCCCCCTCTCCCCCTACCCAGGCCTCCTCCCCCCAGGCCCTCTCCCTCCCGCGCTTCTCCCTGCTCTCAGGTGTTGTGTTTGTGTGCTTCCCCTCCTCTCCCCATCTTGTCTTCCGCTCCCTCTTTTTGTATGTTTTGTTTGTCTGGTTGATTTGTTTGTGAAATAAATGTTAGCTCTTTCACGAGCCTCGATTCAGTATACAATACACCCACACACCAAATTAGAAGTTGGTACTTCGCTTATTTTTCAAGATATTCATCTCACAAGGTTCAGACATACATGGCGGCAGCCATCTTGGATTTTGACGTGACGACCCAATTTTCAACAGCGTTCTTCCTTGTGCCTAGATACACCCACACACCAGATTAGAAGTTGGTACTTCGCTTATTTTTCGAGATATTTCGCTCACAAGGTACAGACATATATATGGTGGCGGCCATCTTGGAATTTGACGTGGCGACCCAATTTTCAATGGCGTTCTTCCTTATGCTGAGATACACCCACACACCAAATTAGAACTTGGTACTTCGCTTATTTTTCAAGATATTCAGCTCACAAGATTTAGACATCCATGGCTTCAGACATACATGGCGGCGGCCATCTTGGATTTTGACGTGGGTTGCACCCACACACCAAATTCGAATGCGGTCCTTCGCTTACGCATGCACGCACGCACACACGCACGCACGGACGGACGGACGGACGGACACACAGACGGAGGGGAAAACCATAGTCCCCCTTTCGCTCCGCTGTGCGACGGGGGACAATTACACCTCGGTCCCCCGTCGGGGAAGTGATGTGAGTTGACAAAGTGGAAGACGCAGAAAACATGCCATGATATGATATTTCGCTCACACGGTTCAGACATACATGGAGGCGGCCATCTTGGATTTTGACGTGGCGACCCAATTTTCAATAGCGTTCTTCCTTATGCCTAGATACACCCACACACCAGATTAGAAGTTGGTACTTCGCTTATTTTTCAAGATATTCCGCTCACAAGGTTCAGACATACATGGCGGCGGCCATCTTGGATTTTGACATGGCGACCCAATTTTAAACAGCGTTCTTGCTTGTGCCTAGATACACCCACACACCAGATTAGAAGTTGGTACTTCGCTTATTTTTCAAGATATTTCGCTCAAGGTTCAGACATATATATGGTGGTGGCCATCTTGTATTTTTAAGTGGCGACCCAATTTTCTATAGCGTTCTTCCTTATGCAGAGATACACCCACACACCAAATTAGAAGTTGGTACTTCGCTTATTTTTCAAGATATTCATCTCACAAGGTTCAGACATACATGGCGGCGGCCATCTTGGATTTTGACGTGGCGACCCAATTTTAAACAGCGTTCTTCATTGTGCCTAGATACACCCACACACCAGATTAGAAGTTGGTACTTCGCTTATCTTTCGAGATATTTCACTCACAAGGTTCAGACATATATATGGTGGTGGCCATCTTGGATTTGACGTGGCGACCCAATTTTCAATAGCGTTCTTCCTTATGCCGAGATACACCCACACACCAAATTAGAAGTTGGTACTTCGCTTATTTTTCAAGATATTCATCTCACAAGGTTCAGACATACATAGCGGCGGCCATCTTGGTATTTTGACGTGGCGACCCAATTTTCAATAGCGTTCTTCCTTATGCCTAGGTACACCCACACACCAGATTAGAAGTTGGTACTTCGCTTATTTTTCAAGATATTCAGCTCACAAGGTTCAGACATCCATGGCATCGGACATACATGGCGGCGGCCATCTTGGATTTTGACGTTGGTTGCACCCACACACCAAATTCGAAAGCGGTCCTTCGCTTACGCATGCACGTACGGACGGACGGACAGACACACGGAAGGAGGGGAAAACCATTGTCCCCCTTTCGCTCCGCTGTGCGACGGGGGACAAAAAGCGGGAGGGCCGACGGGAGTTGTGGGAGATATGTTGAAAGCAGCAGGAAGTTGGGGTGTGAAGAGAATGGCAGAGATCTGTAATCTGGTGGTGAAAGAAGGTCGCATTCCAGTGGATTTGGGAACTGAGTACCCTCGTCCCTCTATACAAGGGGAAAGGTGACCCTCTGGAGTGTGGCTCGTACCGAGCGATAAAGTTATTGGAGCATGGAATGAAGGTATTGGAAAGGGTGTTGGAGAGGAGGATAAGGAAGAAGGTGAAGATTGACGAAATGCAGTTTGGATTTATGCCAGGAAGAGGAACGACAGACGCGCTCTTTATTGTGAGGCAGTTGCAGGAGAAGTACATGGAGAAGAGGAAGAAGTTGTTTCTTGGGTTTGTTGTTCTGGAGAAAGCATTCGATAGGGTTCCACGCGAAGTATTGACATGGGCATTGAGGAAGTTAGAAGTGGAGGAATGGTTGATCAGAGTTGTGATGGCAATGTACAAAAGAGCGCACACAGCTGTAAGGACGAAGGACGGGAACAGTGGTGAGTTTGAGGTGAAGGTGGGAGTGCATCAGGGGTCGGTACTAAGTCCACTACTATTTGTAGCTGTGATGGAGGTGCTGGCTCAGACCGTAAAGGAGGGTTTACCGTGGTAGTTGTTGTATGCAGATGATCTGGTGTTGATTGCGGAAAGTATGGATGGACTGAAGGAAAAGATGAACAAGTAGAAGGAATGTATGGAGACAAAAGGTCTGAAGGTGAATATAGGAAAGACGAAGGTGATGGCAAGTGGTAAAGCATGTGGTGAGGTGGAAAGAACTGGGAAGTGGCCATGTGCTGTGTGCAGGAAGGGTGTCGGAGTGAACTCCATTCAATGTACAATGTGCGCTGAGTGGGTTCATAAAAAATGTAGTGGTCTGAGAGGGTCATTAACCAGTGTGGCAGCTACATTCAAATGTAAGGTGTGCACAGAGGGAGCTGCAGATGGAGGAAATGTTGGGTTGGATCTTGGAGACGGCGTGGAGCTGGAAGGTGAGAAAACATTTTGCTACCTCGGAGACATGCTGAATGGAGAAGGTGGATCAGACTTGGCAACGGTTGCTCGAGTGAGATGTGCATGGAAGATGTTTCGGGAACTGAGTGGCGTGCTGATGAGGAGGGGAGTGTCGTTGAAGCTGAAGGGAAAGGTGTATGCTGCAAGTGTGAGAAGTGTTATGATTTATGGGAGCGAGACATGGGTCATGAATGTAGAGCAGCAACGAAGGCTGGAAAGGGTGGAAATGCGAATGGTTCGGTGGATGTGCAGAGTGTCGTTGAGAGAGAGGAAGACAAATGATGAATTGCGAAAGATGATGGGAATAGAGCCTGTGATTGATGCTGTGAAGAGGAACAGGTTGAGATGGTTTGGTCATGTGTTGAGGAAGGATGAAAGTGACTGGTTGAGAAGAGTGATGGAAATGAATGTAGAAGGAAGTAGAGGACGGGGAAGACCGAGAAAGACTTGGCTGAAGATGGTGGAAGAAGAAATGCGGGCAAGGGGGTTAACAAGGAGAGATGCAGAAAATAGGGCAAAATGGAGAAGATTGTCATGGGGACCACAAGGCTAACCCCCGCTCTTGCAGGGAAAATGGCCTTAAAATGCATGTTGTTGTTGTTGTTGTTGTATACTACTTCATCGATTATGTCATCATTATCATGCTTTTGGTCCCCATTGAGAGTACTTGACAATGTGCCAAGTTTTAAAAAACTTCATTCAGCGGTTTCCAAGAAATAATTTTTCAATTATTTGCGTTTAATCCAAGATGGCTGCCATGACCTATGACATCACAATTATAATAAAAACATTCAACATGGGTATCGCTCCTACCCTGAAAGTTTTGTCTCAATCGGACATGTGGTTGCTGAGAAAAACGAGGTTTAGCCTGTACGGACGGACAAGTCGAAAACATAATGCCTCCAGTCACTTTCGGGGCAGAGGCATAAAAAGTCACTTTTGTGGTGTTGCTTTCTTTTATTTAGCTGAGGGATGGGGGCGTGAGGGTACTATTTGAGCACTGTTGGGAGGGGGCCGGGGGGGAGCTCTTTGGCCGTCTCACTTTTTACCGGGGACCTATGCTGCTATGTAGCTCTTCCTCTTTTATGGGCAAATTTTGCTGGGCCTCGATCTCTGCCAGTACTGCCCTGCTCTGTACTGTACTGTTCGGCCCTGCTTTGTTATTTGACTGTACCCTCATGGACTACTTCAGCAGTTTAACAATCTTTGCCTGGTTCGTTGTGTATGAAGCACATGTACGAATGTGTATCTGTACCCTTAGAGCTATTTCTGCATCAAGCACATGTAACCGCAAAGCTATTTTTGCTGTACAAGTATTTATTTATTCCTGTCGTTATTCATTGTCTGCCTTTGTGCACTGGATCTGTCCTTAATTGTGTCCCGTACTCATGTCCTTTTACTTTAATGAACCGTTATTTCACAAGCTGTGCATGTCAGCCCTGTAAAATCGCAACCTGCACATCACTCGTTTTTTGGCAATATAGTGAGAAAGCCACAAAGTCCAGTAGAGGGTGGACAATAAGGATTTATCTGGGGACAGAGCTGGATGGGTTGGATATACAAACTTGGTAGCAAACACAGCTGAGACATTCTGCCCTGTTTCTAATAGGGCCAGCGTTTATGCCTTTTGAGATTAGGGATAAGATGGAGGTGGAGCATACACCATTGACAGACATGACAAGTCATCACCATGACTATGAATAAGGAGACTGCTTGGAGACTGCTGCTTTGGAGAACTCGAGAAGTTCCAGGGAACCTGAACTCAACTGGTCTATATCAATATGGTTAGAATATGCATAATAGAACCACAAACTATATAGTTTATATGTGCTAAAAATATATGACAAAAATTGATTTTTCAATATGGCCGCCCTGCCAAGCCCATTTTTGGGCGTGCAAAGCCCAAATGCAATCCCAAACTAGTTTATGTCTTAAAGATGCCGCATAACAAGTTTCATCAAATTTAATCAAGATTTGTGACTTTTAGAGCGTAGACGTCGAATTGTTTACAGACAGACAGACAGACAGACGACAGACGGACGATGGACACTGGGTGTCGACAAAAACTCAGCTGGACATAGTCCAGTTGAGTTAAAAATCGAATGTGGACTCAAACAAGGAAAAGGTAGGCCTCAAATAATCCGGTACAAAAAGTTTGACGAATACTCATAAAGCCTTGAGATTTACAAGATTAAACTTTTTGGCTGACCCAAGGATGGGTACTTGTTACGGGCCTTATGGAGTGATCTTAAGTTGCCCTCAGTTGGGCTAACCTGCAATATTGAGAAAACTGGCTGCGAGACTGTAATTTCCTCACAACAGGAATTGTATCAGGGCTGAGAGGATTGATAGTATCGACCAAACGGGACGGGATAAAATGGTGCATGAGAAAGTGGGCTTTTGTGAAAGGATTCCCCGACATAATCAATATCAGATTCTGTGAAGATGGCAACCACATATACATATATGCCTTCCTGAGGGGCAGATTATATTCCCTGCCAGATGGTTTGTGTAAATGGCAAGAATATGGCGTGTTATTGTCGCTACCTAACAATAGCGAGAGAGATATGATCTTTGAAAATAATCTGGGCATGCAGGTCAAAGAAGGGCAGAGGAGGAATAGAAAGGTTTTATGGAGACTTAGTAATTGAATGCCTTCACTGCAATGGCCTGGCTGGTTGTTGCCAGCTGGCATAGTGGCAATTGAAATTACCACAGATGAGGAACAATGTTAGGAAGGACGGTTATGAGTTGATCCATGTTAGAAGAAGAAAAGTTATTTATCATGTCATCATCATTTATTGGACAGCACATCATACAGACTAACAGGTGGTTAAGGGGGAGGAATGCACAGCAGAGATATTTCAATGGGCTGGACGGGATGGAGTTCTTGACACAGACAGCAATGAATATCTTATCTAAAAGAAATTTTCTGTTGCAACGTCCGGTTGATGCAGCATTAACCTGAATAGACCGATCAGCGACATTATGATGGAGGTCTAAAAGATTGGTGGATCACACCGTTTATGAGGGAGGGGTGGGGGAGGACAAGGAAGAATATTAGCTGAGACAAGGGAATGGGGATAGTGGGAGCTAAAGGGCTGGGGCTGGTGGAGGTTCAGAGTGGAGACAGCAGGTCCCAGAGGTGTGGGGGTGTTAGGCACTCACCTGTATGTACAATGTGGCAAAGTTAGGCTAACAAACAAATGACAATGTTAGATGTTAATCGGTCGACATATACATACCTGTTCTGCATGATGGATCAGGAGGCTCATGCTCAAGAAAGTTTTTGGCCCTTGGCTTACGTGACTCTGACAATCTCTGAAAAACAAACAGTGCAAGAGAGGTTCTACTGTTGGCAGATGCAGAAAACGTTTACATTGTATCACCATTTATTCTTTGCAAAATTAAAAAGCTCAAAGGTTCTTATATGTGAAAAATATAAACTGTACCCCAATTTTGGTACTTGCAATATTAAAATGAATTTCCATTGGTAAATCTGCATTTTTAAATCTACCAGTGGGCCCGTTGGTCTGTTGTACCAGATTTTGATTTGTCTTCAAGGCCTTGTAACAAACCTGCCTGCCGGACTCGGGGGGGGGGGGGGGGAGCGAGGGGGGGGGTCTTTTGGCTCCTCTGGGTCTTTTGGGTCGATGGGAACTTTTGGGTCATGAAAGACTTTTGGTGAAAAAGGTGAAAGACTTTTGGTTTTTATCGGATTATTTTACCTTATTGTATATAGGTATTATTGATTTCATTCTCCGTTTATTTGTTCGGGATTAAACCCGTTTGGTTTTATTCAAAGCTTTATCCCGGTGTGTACCCTGGTGAGAATAGGTACACCATATCCCTGCGTGTCGTAGGAGGCGACTAAGAGGGTTGGCGTCAGGAAGGGCATCCGGCCATAAAAACATTGCCTCAAAAAGAGAACCATGACAATTACAACTACATATGGGCAGGGTACAGCCCGAAGTGGAGATCGGTTTCTGAGGTTTGGGACATGGAATGTAGGGACAATGACAGGGAGATCAGGAGAAGTGGTGGAAGTATAGGTCAGAAGAAGAGTGGACATATGTTGTGTGCAAGAGACGAGATGGAAGGGAAGTGGTGTGAGAATGGTGAAGGGTAGGCGGGGACAGAAATACAAGTTTGTGTGGCAAGGGTGCAGGAGGGCGTCAATGGTGTTGGTGTCCTGTTTTCTGAGGAGTTTGTAGACAGTGTGGTGAGTGTGACAAGAGTGAGTGATAGGTTGATGGTGAAAATGATGATTGGAAAGCTCTTGGTGAACGTCATCTCGGGAGGATATGCTCCGCAGGTTGGTCGGAGCGATGAGGAGAAGGACATGTTCTGGTGTGCGATAGAGAAGCTGATGGAAAACGTGAAAGATGAGGAGGTTGTTGTGGTAGGAGGAGTCTTAAATGGACATGTGGGAAGGAGTATGGACGGTTTTGAGGGAGTTCATGGGGGTTACAGATATGGTGTGAGAAATGGAGAAGGTGAAAGGATTTTGGAGTTTGCTGATGGAGCTGATTTGTTGATTTGTAATACTCAGTTCCAGAAAGGGGATAATAAGCTTGTTACATACACGTCAGGTGGGTCGACGACAACCGTTGACTACCTGATGGTGCGTAGGTGAGATAGGGGGCACCTCCGGGACACAAAGGTGATCCCGGGGGAGGAAGCTGGTTCACAGCACCACTTGGTTGTCTGCGACATAAGGGTGAAAGGTGCGAGGAGAGCTCGGCGGGTGAAGTACCAACCGCGAATGAAGGTGTGGAGGTTGAAAGAGGTGACAGTAAGGGAGGCATTAAAAGACAGGCTGAGTACCGTAGAGGATGATGTGGTTGAGCTTGAACGTGGTTGGATGTCAATGAAAGATAGTCTGTTGGGAGCCGTTGGTGAGGTATGTGGATGGACAAAAGGACCACCGAGGCACTCGGAAACATGGTGGTGAGATGATGTAGTTGGAAAGAGGATTGACGAGAAGAGGAAGAAGTTCAAGGTGTGGCAGAAGGCGAAGGGTACGGGAGCAGAAAAAGCAGAGCATGAAAATTATAAGGCAGCCAAGAAGGCTGCAAAGAAAGAGGTAGCAAAGGCGCAGGAGGCATGAAGGAAAATGTTCGGAGAACGCTTGGATTCGGAAGAGGGTCAGAGAACGGTATTCAGGATTGCAAAGCAGATAGCAAAAGAGAGGTGTGAGGTGATGGGGGTGGGTTGCTTGAAGGATGAAGTGGGACAAATCGTTGTGGACCCAGATGGAATTAAAGGAAGATGGAAAAGATATATGGAAATGCTGTTGAATACAGAGAATGAATGGGATGGCAGCATAGAGAGTAACCCAGTTTTAGGACCGGCAGAGAAGATAACTGAGAAGGAAGTTGAGGAAGCGATAAAAGCAATGAAGAGTAGAAAAGCGGGAGGGCCGACGGGAGTTGTGGGAGATATGTTGAAGGCAGCAGGAAGTTGGGGTGTGAAGAGAATGACAGAGATCTGTAAGCTGGTGGTGAAAGAAGGTCGCATTCCAGTGGATTGGGAACTGAGTACCCTCGTCCCTCTATACAAGGGGAAAGGTGACCCTCTGGAGTGTGGCTCGTACCGAGCGATAAAGTTATTGGAGCATGGTATGAAGGTATTGGAAAGGGTGTTGGAGAGGAGGATAAGGAAGAAGGTTAAGATCAATGAAATGCAGTTCGGATTTATGCCAGGAAGAGGAACGACAGACGCGCTCTTTATTGTGAGGCAGTTGCAGGAGAAGTACATGGAGAAGAGGAAGAAGTTGTTTCTTGGGTTTGTTGATCTGGAGAAAGCATTCGATAGGGTTCCACGCGAAGTATTGACATGTGTATTGAAGAAGTTAGAAGTGGAGGAATGGTTGATCAGAGTAGTGATGGCAATGTACAAAAGAGCGCGCACAGCTGTAAGGACGAAGGACGGGAACAGTGGTGAGTTTGAGGTGAAGGTGGGAGTGCATCAGGGGTCGGTACCAAGTCCACTACTATTTGTAGCTGCAATGGAGGTGCTGGCTCAGAACGTAAAGAAGGGTTTACCGTGGGAGTTGTTGTATGCAGATGATCTGGTGTTGATTGCGGAAAGTATGGATGGACTGAAGGAAAAGATGAACAAGCGTTACGCCTCGGTCCCCCGTCGGTGAAGTGATGCGAGTTGACAGTGGAAGACGCAAGGCGGCCATCTTGGATTTTGACGTGGCGACCCAATTTTCAATAGGGTTCTTCCTTATGCCTAGATACACCCACACACCACATTAGAAGTTGGTACTTCGCTTATTTTTCAAGATATTCCGCTCACAAGGTTCAGACATACATGGCGGCGGCCATCTTGGATTTTGACGTGGCAACCCAATTTTCAATAGGGTTCTTCCTTATGCCTAGATACACCCACACACCAGATTATAAGTTGGTACTTCGCTTCTTTTTCAAGATATTCATCTCAAGGTTCAGACATACATGGCGGCGGCCATCTTGGATTTTGACGTGGCGACCCAATTTTCAATAGCGTCCTTCCTTGAGCCTAGATACACCCACACACCAGATTAGAAGTTGGTAATTCGCTTATTTTTCAAGATATTCAGCTCACAATGTTCAGATATACATGGCATCAGACATACATGGCGGCGGCCATCTTGGATTTTGACGTGGGTTGCACCCACACACCAAATTCGAATGCGGTCCTTCGCTTACGCACGCACGCACGGACGGAGGGGAAAACCATAGTGCCCCTTTCGCTCCGCGGAGCGACGGGGGACAACAAGTGGAAGGAATGTATGGAGACAAAAGGTCTGAAGGTGAATTTCGGAAAGACGAAGGTGATGGCAAGTGGTAAAGCATGTGGTGAGGTGGAAAGAACTGGGAAGTGGCCCTGTGTTGTGTGCAGGAAGGGTGTCGGAGTGAACTCCATTCAATATACAATGTGCGCTGAGTGGGTTCATCAAAAATGTAGTGGTCTGAGAGTGTCATTAACCAGTGTGGCAGCTACATTCAAATGTAAGGTGTGCACAGAGGGAGCTGCAGATGGAGGAAATGTTGAGTTGGATCTTGGAGACGGCATGAAGCTGGAAGGTGTGAAAACATTTTGCTACCTCGGAGACATGCTGAATGGAGAAGGTGGATCAGACTCGGCAACGGTTGCTAGATGTGCATGGAAGAAGTGAGATGTGCATGGAAGAAGTTTCAGGAACTGAGTGGCATGCTGATGAGGAGGGGGAGTGTCGTTGAAGCTGAAGGGAAAGGTGTTTGCTGCATGTGTGAGAAGTATTATGATTTATGGGAGCGAGACATGGGACATGACTGTAGAGCAGCAACGAAGGCTGGAAAGGATGGAAATGCGAATGGTTCGGTGGATGTGCGGAGTATCGTTGAGAGAGAGGAAGACAAATGATGAATTGCGAAAGACGATGGGAATCGAGCCTGTGATTGATGCTGTGAAGAGGAACAGGTTGAGATGGTTTGGTCATGTGTTGAGGAAGGATGAAAGTGACTGGTTGAGAAGAGTGATGGAAATGAATGTGGAAGGAAGTTGAGGACGGGGAAGACCGAGAAAGACTTGGCTAAAGATGGTGGAAGAAGAAATGCGGGCAAGGGGGTTAACAAGGAGAGATGCAGAAAATAGGGCAAAATGGAGAAGATTGTCATGGGGACCGCAAGGCTAACCCCCACTCTAGCAGGGAAAATGGCCTTAAAATACATGTTGTTGTTGTTGTTGGAGACTTATGGGTCATCCAGGTCTATTGGGTCCATTGGATATTTCGGGGCCTTTGGGGTCTTATTGGGTGATCTGCATATTTTTGGTCATCTGGGTCTTTTGAGTCCTTGGGGACTTTTGGGTGATTTGGGTCCTCAGGGACATTTAGCTCATCAAGGACTTTTTGGTCCTTGGGGACTTTTGGGTCCTTGGGGTCTTTTGGGTCCTCAGGGACTCTTGGGTCATTGGGGGCTTTTGGGGTCCTTGGGGACTTTTGGGCGATTTTGGTCCTCAGGGACTTTTGGGTCATGAAGGACTTTTTGGGTCTTTTGGGTCCTCAGGGACTTTTGAGTCATCTGGGTCTTTGGGTCAAGGACTTTTGGGTCATCTGGGTGTTTTGGGTCCTCAAGGGTGTGGAAGAATAATTAATACTGAAATCTAATGAAACGAAACTTGCACTTCAAACTAAGCTGGGTAAGAAATGTCACAGATGATTATGCTTTACAAACCACTGGTGTGCCCAAAGACGGGATGGCATCCACCTAGCCTTATGGATTTTTTGGTAATGCCTACAGCTGCAAAACACAGGGACTGAGTGCTCACTGCTTTAACGATGAGTGTAAAAAGCTATATTTGTGTTTATCCCACTTTATATCATATAAATTGTCATCATGTCATCATGCCAGCTGGCTGGGTGTGGGTTCCTCTCTCACCAGTCATGGCACCTCAGCAAAGGACTTCTGTGACTCATTGGGACTGACACAATCTGTCAATTTCCCGACCCGGATCTCAGTCAATGGAGTATCTTCTCTTCTAGACTAGGTTATGACAAACTTCCCTGCAAATGTCTGCTGCTGTTCTTCTGCTCCAATCGGTTCTTCTGATCATGTGCTTCTTAAAGTGGACATCTCTCTGGCCATTCTCAGAGCGCCTCCTCAGTATCGACGAGTCTGGCATTTCACTCAGGCCGACTGGCACGGTCTTCAAGCAGCCATCAATCATCTGGACTGGTCTCCCATCTCCACTGCCTCTGACATCAATGCTTCCTGGGAATTCTTCCAAAGCAAACTGCTCTCTCACATGCACAGATTTATCCCTTCTCGTCTTCAGTTGTCTTACCCTTCCTCTCGTCCATGGTACACTGAATTTTGTGGTGAGGCAGTTGCCCTGAAACAACTTGCCTTTGCCTCTTGGAAGGCTAATCCAAATGAAGGCAATCTCAGTTCCTTCCACCAAGCTCAGAACAAGTGTGTGTCGGCCCTCAGGAGTGCCAGGAAGCACCATCTCCCCACACTCAAGAACGAACTGTCAAACCTGTCTCCTTCCTCCAAATCCTGGTGGCGTCTGGTCAAATCCGTTAACTGGTGTTTGTTCCCCCTCCATCCCCGCCCTTACCTCAAATGGCTACGCAGTTGACACCGCAACACACAGCGTTCACTGCAACACTCCCTTCCGCTGAACTTGGGGACGGTGAGTGAGCTTAGCGTGGCTCTTCCTTTTGTATGCATCTTCTACACATATCACACGTCTTACACACATATCACTATACATACTTGTCTGATATACATGCCTGTAATCATAGACTAAGAAGACCTTTGTTGGTCGAAAGCTTGTCGAGAATTAAAGATCGACCATCCTAAAGCTACGCCCGCGTCCGATTTAATATTGTTGCGGATATGAGGATTGCATTTTTTTGATTGTGTGTATTGTAGTGGTAAATTGTAGTGTAACATTGGTTGGATATGGCCCCTCCTGCCTCCAGAGTTGTGTAAAGGAAAAAAGGGCGTCTCGGTAGTTATTCCATGAAACACCACATTGAAGGACACGATAAAACCCTTGTTCAGTAGCTTATATCTTATTATGTGTTTTAGGGTAAGGCCTTGTCTTCCATTAAAATAATACTCCATTGCACCGAATCAATTAAGAATAGCTCCCCTTCAATAATTCCATTTCCCAGCCAAACTCTCCATCTGTGGGTAAAGCAGTTCACAAGCGTGGGGTGCACGCCCTCTCATTTCGCTGCGATAGTGAATATGTGCTCCGTGCTCTGTTTGAACAGGAGGGGCGGAGGCGCCAGGGAGAGGCAAGCCCAGGGCGCGCCACGAAGGGCGGGGCTGCTCAGCCCCATGCCCAAATAAGGAAACAAGCCCGTGGCTCGCCACGAGGGGCGTGCCGTCGGCGCCATGCCCAAATAAGGAGACAATCCCGTGGGATTACCATACAAGGTCACGAAACAGAGCACGGGGGGGAGGGCGGGACCGAAACCGAAGAGGGCGTGTCAGACCCGCGCTGAAGGTTTGGAGAGAAGGGTGCGACGATCGCTGGGACAAGCGACACCAGAGATATGGCAGATGAGTCCAGGTGCGTAAGAGGGTTGGCAGTCCACCGGGAGAGAGTTCAGAGTTGCACCGGAGTTGCGTGAGAGATACGAAAAGCCTTTGACAAAGAGCCGCTTCAACCAGCCCCGTTTCAACCAGCCGAGTGACCCTGCCGGCGTGCGCTGTAAAGCCGAATACAAGGAGCTGCCGGCTCCTCGCTTCTCGCCCGGAGTGGACCTGCTCGCTGTGCCCTGTGATCCCGCCTGCTCATCCCTCCAAGTCCAAACGATTCCTACCCTTCCATCCATTTGCGTACGTGAGTTTGTTCTGTTCATGCTGTCCTGGGTAGCAAACTAAGTCAGTATAAGCTAGTAATTTGCACTGTGTTACCTGCTTTTTCATGTCCGCTGTAAATACTCGTGACTGCTCTTTTTGCTTATGTGTGTGTAAATAATAATAAACCCCGTTACTCTTCTTCTTCTTCTTCCTCTTTGCATTCGTCGTCTTAGTCTTTTCCCCATTGAATATCTGTGGCGCGATACGGCCAACGTTTGGGTGAATCGGGTTTAGTCGGGGAACAACTGTTCGGTCGCGGAGCCTCCGCTCGGCAAACATACCATCCTTAACCGCGTACCGTAACAATTGGTGTCAGGAGTGGGATTCGAACCTGGGACTAAATTTATTTAGCCCAAATTTTGGAACACCAATTGTACTATTGGCGGTAACAATTGGTGTCTGGGAGTGAGATACGAGGCCCGAACCAAATTTTAAAAAACATCTAGGAAAAAAATTTGGTCAAAATTTGGAGCTGCTGGAAATTTGTGTTGTTTAAAAAAAATAAAACCCGAATTTTGAAATCGCGCCATGGCTGGTCAAGGCGATCGGATGCCGGTGGGTGAACTAGGAGAGGGGTTAGGAGTAACCCAGGATCAAATGGAGGGGAGCAATGAGGAGGTGGTTGAGGGGGTTTCAGGCGCGCAAAATGGCGCTCTCGCGCACGTGGTTACAGCGGCACCAAATAGAGCCGCGCCCTTTGTACCAACGGTGGAAGACATGCAATTAATTATGGCTGAAATGGAGGCCCTTTTGGACAGGAACAGTGAGCGATTGTTAAACGAAAGGAGGGCTGATAGTGAGCGAATAATAAACGGAATGAGGGCCGATAGGGAGGAAAGGGAGCAGAGGGACAGAGACCGCAAGTTGGGCGAAAGGGTCCCAGGGGTGCACGATGAGGTAACGCGGGTCGAGAAGCACTGGGTGAACGAAGCGGAGAAAAACACGGGTACAATGACAGGGGTAGAAATCGCGACACGGGGTTTGGAGCAGCCGGCGAGCGCTGAGGTAGAGGAGGGTGTTTTATTAAAGCCAGCGGTCGTCGAGGTGAATAAAGAAAAAGTGCTGGGAATTAAAATTGAAGAGATGACGGAGGTAGCCCGGGAATTGCAGGGAGAAATGGAAAATGTGCAAGGTCTGTGCTCAACTCATAATAGTGTGCTCACTAACCAAATAAAGAGTTTGCAGGTGCGCGTGGAGAAAAGAATCCCCCAGGTGAGTCGTGCTGTATATTGTGCGGGTAGATTTTGCAGGAGGATGTTTAACGACAAGAGAATTGTCGCGCGATTGGGATCAAGGAGGCACCTGGGCGTTGGTGAAGGGTCGCGTGTGGAAAAAAAGTGTGCGTCAAGGGGTGAGCGTGTTACGAAGCGCGAGTGTGATACCGAGTGCGAGCGAGAATGCACGTCGGGGTGTACGGAGTGTGACGCAAGGCTTGAGAGCAATACGAAGTGTGCGTCAAGGGGTGAGCGTGTTACGAAGCGCGAGTGTGATACCGAGTGCGAGCGACAATGCACGTCGGGGTGTATGGAGTGTGACACGGGGAGTGAGTTTGTGGTGGAGCGGGTGCGAGAATGCACGCTTGGAATGGTCGAGGGTGTGCGAGGAAGCACACCTGAGTTAGTGGTAGCGCGAGTGTGGGAGAGCCCATGTGAGCGCGTTAGTGGGTGGATGCAAGAGTGCACGCCCATGGTGAGTGTTACGGAGGACGTAACGGAGGAGAGGTGTGGACCGAGGTGTGCGAACGGCAAGTGTGCGCAAGAGTGTGCGCGAGAGGTGTGGTGTGTAACAGGGAGAGCGTTGGTGGAATGTACGGACGGCGTTGGAACGCCGGGTTTTGGGAGTGTGAAAGGGGTAGCGTATGCGTGTGAGCATGCAGGTGAAGCATCGACGGTAACCGGGTTAGCGGTTAGGGCGACGGATAGCCGATGCGAGCACTCGGGGCGCGGTGTGCTTTGTTGGATGCGAGGCCCGGCGCGGATC
Organism: Myxine glutinosa; assembly: GCF_964187855.1. NCBI lineage: Eukaryota > Metazoa > Chordata > Myxini > Myxiniformes > Myxinidae > Myxine > Myxine glutinosa. The sequence goes on from NC_136271.1 coordinate 115,393,573, forward strand.
GAAGCTGCGTCGTTTCTCTTCGAAGCGTCGTTGCCGATTCGGGCTTGGCCCCGCCCCGCACGGTCGAGTCCGGGCCTTGGCGGGCGAGGCGACCGGTACGGTTCAAGGGCGAGTGGGAGGAAGCGGAACGGTGCCCCCTCGTGGGGACGGGGTTCCGACCGGGGGAGATTGAGCCATCTGGCCCGGGACCGCAAGGTACCGCGCCGAGATGGTGCGTGGAATCTCGGCCCAACCAAACCACCTCCCTTGAACCGAAAGCCGGACGGATTCAACCTGCAGGCGACCAAACCACCCGAATTCATTGCTCCGCCCTGCGAAGCCGAGTTTAATGATGTCATGACGCACCGAGGCTAGGATATAGAGGACTGTGATGATGGTGATAGTGATTTGACCCGAAATTAGAAAAACAAAATTTGATGATTGGCAAAGGGATTGGCAGAGTGATGATTGGCAGAGGATTGGTAGAGTGATTGGCAAATTTTTGATTGGCTGAAATTTGGTGAGCAAAATTGGTAGTGGAACGTCCCCGATGTGGTGGGATGGCAACTCTGTCATCCCTCACAGCGGGGGGCAAAGGAGCACTAGTTTTATGGGGTTGATGGCAGTGAAAACTAGCCCAGGAGGGTTAGGATATATCGTGTGTAGGGATCTAGAGAAATGACCTTAGGTAACGTTAAGGTTAGTTAGTGACTGACACCTGTAGTGGGGACGCAGGTAGATTAGTTTGGATGATAATGACGTGGTATGTGCTTAGTTTAAAGGGAAGACGGGGAGCACTAAGTTAGCAGGGTAACAGGTAGTTGAGATGATGCCGTGTGGTTGAGGATTGGAAGTGTATGGTGAACAGGTGTGATTGAACAGGTGTGATTGCACAGGTGTGCAACTGAACAGGTGAATGGAGCAGTGTTTGAGTGATGGTGATGGTGAGGTGTGTTGTGTTGACCAACTGGACCAGGAAGAGGAGGAGGGTGCAGGTGGCACCAGGTGTGAGTGCACAGGTGTGCAACAACAGGTGAATGGAGAACAGGTGTATGGAATAAATGGTAGTGTGGAATATCTGGAGTATTGGAATGGATGGTCGTGGAGTGAGTATGGTGGAAACTATGGAGTGGAGTGGATGGTGCGAAGGTGTGAATGGGGGAAGAGTGGACCCCCATCACGAATACCCGGGGCGGGTAGTGTAAGTGTTAGGTAGACGGTATAGGTAAATTGTGGTTGGATATTGGCATCTGTGGTGCGGGTGGAAGAATGGTGATTGGATGGGTGCATTAGTGTTGTGGAAATGGCTGGGCGTGTAGCCTGTTAGTGTGTGTAGTTGGTTTGGGCACTCCACCACTGTGAGGATGTCGGCCAGGTGAGGCCGCAGGTGGGCTCTGGGAGCCGGTAGTTGTGGATGGGGCCCGAGGATCCGGAGGACGGACCCGGGTAGCCCAGTGCCAGAGGGCACCAAGGGGTGACAGAGCCAGGAGGGGCCTTCCCCAGTTAGTTAGGTTAGGGTGAGGAGCTAGGTAAGCTCGGGTGGCAACTACAGTGGTGGAGGTGTGCAGGTGGGTAGACCTGCTGGGAGAGCTACACGACCCAGCCCAGAAATTGTGCAAGGGCACAGGGAGATGAATCGGGGGAGTGAGACCCCAAATTGAGAAGCACCACAGTTTGGTCAATGGGAATTGGTTTTTAGAACCCATAGTGTAAGTTGGCCAATGGATTGGCAGGGAGAGACCCCGGGTAGAGTAAAGTGTGTTAAAGTCATTTAGAGGATAGTTAGGATGAAGAATCTCCTTGCACCATCTACATGCACTCACCTGAGATGACGAACCTCCACACCATGCCAGGTTGTTTAATTATTTTTGATGCAAATGTTTGGATGGTGAGACGCATCATGACGTGGGTGTGACATTGTGCTTGATGTTCCATCTCTTCCTCCTTATGAGGATTGATGATGAATATGGGTGATGGCAAATTTTGGCTAGAGGGATTGTGGGAACGAATTTGGTAAAGAAGAAATATGGGGAAGACGTGACAGTAGCGACGAATTTGTAAATGTGTAGATTTTTGTAAATATGGGGTGAGGGCAAGGGTAGTGTAGGTGACAGGGGGGGTGACGTACAGTAGGGACGAGCTTTCTCACTTCGCTCTCCGTACGCATTTCGCCCTGCATTGCCTTATTGATGTGTACCCTTGTGACCTTACCCCTCGCTCATCTGTCTTCCCCCCTTTTGTCTCCCACATGACCTGTGCGCCATTGGGCGCCGAGGGGAGCGTGCGTGAGTCCACCATTGTGCGCCCGGAACTCCCAGAACCAGCTGTCTGCATCGATGCACCACATGATGGACCACATGTCTGTGGCCGAGCACCACTGATGGACCCCATGGGTTGGGGCAAGGCCCCTCTGCTGGAACCGGCCATGAGGGCCCAAAATCTTGCTGGCGGACCTGGGCCACCGGGAACCGATGCCCCACAGGTGAACCACACTAGTTGGCCCCCTATGGGCCATTAAAAAAAAAAATGGACACGTTGGGTGCAAGTTTTAATACAAATAGGCCGCCAGCAAAGGAAAAGGCAACATCTGGAAGAACAAATAATAATAGCCAGCAGAGGGAGCTGAAGAGCAAGAGATCACCTGCAGGGTGAGGGGTTGTTGATTTTATTTTTATTCATTGAACATTGATGAACTATGGTGATGGCACCGATTGGTGCTTGAGGGTGTGTTGGTGCGTTTTTGGGTGCTTTCATGGTGCATTGATGCAGAGCAGACTGTCTCCCCCCCCCCAGAAAGAACAATTCCAGGTCCTGGGTTAGTTTTGAAAATAAAAGTAGCGTCAATTGTAAATAATGCTCCCCACCGTCAGTGTATAGTTTGAAGACCATTCCGCAATTCGGTTAACTGTGGGCGTGAGTCTGTTAGGCAGGGTGCAATGGAGCAGCGGGACATATTTATCTATGTTTTAAAACTGTCGCACTCAGGGTCAGGTTAAAAGTAGAGGGAACTACACCTACGTGTCACACTAAATTAAAGTTATAGGCCCGGGACGTGCCTAAGAGGAGGAGGGTGCAGTGTTGCGGATATGAGGATTGTATTTTTTTTGATTGTGTGTATTGTAGTGGTAAATTGTTGTGTAACATTGGTTGGATATGGCCCCTCCTGCCTCCAGAGTTGTGTAAAGGTAAAAAGGGCATCTCGGTAGTTAATTCCATGAAACACCACATTGAAGGACACGATAAAACCCTTGTTCAGTAGCTTATATCTTATTATGTGTTTTAGAGTAAGGCCTTATCTTCCATTAGAATGACACTCTATTGCACCGAATCAATTAAGAATAGCTCCCCTTCAATCATTCCATTTCCCAGCCAAACTCTCCATCTGTGGGTAAAGCAGTTCACAAGCGTGGGGTGCACGCCCTCTCATTTCGCTGCTATAGTGAATATGTGCTCCGTGCTCTGTTTGAACAGGAGGGGCGGGGTCGCCAGGGAGAGGCAAGCCCAGGGCGCGCCACGAAGGGCGGGGCTGTTCAGCCCCATGCCCAAATAAGGAAACAAGCCCGTGGCTCGCCACGAGGGGCATGCCGTCGGCGCCATGCCCAAATAAGGAGACAAGCCCGTGGGATTACCATACAAGGTCACGAAACAGAGCACGGGGGGGGGGGGGAGGGCGGTACCGAAACCGAAGAGGGCGTGTCAGACCCGCGCTGAAGGTTTGGACAGAAGGGTGCGACGATCGCTGGGACAAGCTACACGAGGGATACGGCAGATGAGTCCAGGTGCGTAAGAGGGTTGGCAGTCCACCGGGAGGGAGTTCAGAGTTGCACCGGAGTTGCGTGAGAGATACGAAAAGCCTTTGACAAAGAGCCGCTTCAACCAGCCCCGTTTCAACCCGCCGAGTGACCCTGCCGGCGTGCGCTGTAAAGCCAAATACAAGGAGCTGCCGGCGTGCGCTGTAAAGCCGAATACAAGGAGCTGCCGGCGTGCGCTGTAAAGCCGAATACAAGGAGCTCCCGGCGTGCGCTGTAAAGCCGAATACAAGGAGCTGCCGGCTCCTCGCTTCCCGCCCGGAGTGGACCTGCTCGCTGTGCCCTGTGATCCCACCTGCTCATCCCTCCAAACGATTCCTACCCTTCCATCCATTTGCGTACGTGAGTTTGTTCTGTTCGTGCTGTCCTGGGTTGTAAACTGTCAGTATAAGCTCGTAATTTGCACTGTGTTACCTGCTTTTTCATGTCCGCTGTAAATACCCGTGACTGCTCTTTTTGCTTATGTGTGTGTAAATAATAATAAACCCCGTTACTCTTCTGTACGTCTTCTTCTTCTTCCTCTTTGCATTCGTCGTCTTAGTCTTTTCCACATTGAATATCTGTGGCGCGATACGGCCAACGTTTGGGTGAATCGGGTTTAGTCGGGGAACAACTGTTCGGCCGCGGAGCCTCCGCTCGGCAAACATACCATCCTTAACCGCGGACCGTAACAATATATATATGTATATATATATATATATATATATATATATATATATATATATATATATATATATATATATATATATATATATATATATACGTAGTGTGTTCAAAAAGTATCCGACCTTTATTTTTCGTGCGTAAAAAAAAAAGAAGCTAGGGAGGCGTTGATTGGTGCACGTATGTAGGCGATCCTAATGCGCACGCGTGAATTTTTTCCCACCTGCAGAAGCTGTCATTCGACGGCAGCCCGCCGATGAGTAAGGACATGTAAGTGAGCGCCGTCGGATTTTCGTTTTTGACAAAATGACGGAAAAACTTGAACAACGCTACTGCATCAAATTTTGTCTTTCATCAAACTTGCATCAAAACTGCAACTTGGTTTCTGGGTCGTACCCATAAACCCAGGACTCATCGCCAGTGATCACTGTGTTGAGGAAGCTGGGATCGCTGTTCACAGTCTCCAGCATGTCCTGTGCGATCTCCAAACGGAGTTTCTTCTGCTCAATCGTTAGCAGCTTTGGTACGAACTTCGCTGAGATTCTCCTGAAGCCCAAATCCTCCTTCATAATGGAATGAACGGTGTTGAATCTTGCGGATCGTTTCCACTGAAAGATGGCCTCACAGGGAATCACCAAGCTTTACACAAAATTTGATGCAGTAGCGTTGTTCAAGTTTTTCTGTCATTTTGTCAAAAACGAAAATCCGACGGCGCTCACTTACATGTCCTCACTCATCGGCGGTCTGCCGTCGAATGACAGCTTCTGCAGGTGGGAAAAAATTCACGCGTGCGCATGAGGATCGCCTACATACGTGCACCAATCAACGCCTCCCTAGCTTCCTTTTTTTTTTACGCACGAAAAATAAAGGTCGGATACTTTTTGAACACAGTAGTATATACATATATATATATATATATATAAATATATATATATATATATATATATATATACAGTGGAACCTTGACTTACGAGTGCCCCAACTTACGAGTTTTTCGAGATACGAGCCGTCGCTCGGGCGGTTTATTGCTTTGAGATGCGAGCCGAGATCCGAGTTACGAGCATTCGCCACCCGGTCACGTGGTTATCCTGCCGTGCAAGTACAGTACGTATCTCTGTCGT
>NC_136271.1:115401644-115674144 GCF_964187855.1 Myxine glutinosa
TAGGGTGTGGCAAGAAACATCTGGTGAATTTGAGAGGGTTCCAAGGGCGTGGTAATAAAACCCTTGGCGCGAGGCCCCCACCAGAGATGAGAAGGGAGAGGCACTCGTGGCAGTTGAGCTGGAGAGGACGGGAGCCAAGCGCAAACCAAGCGAGAAGCCATTGAGAGAACTGATATGGAGCACTCGCATGGTAACAGCACTAAGGGGACTGGCGTGCGCATGACAGTCTCGGGGCATTGAGGAGAAACGCATTAAGAAGCACGTTCAAGCTGTCCGATTATAGCGTACGCGGCTGAGCCGCGAGTGTAACCGCAAAGCCATCCTACCGTTGCCCTCTAATAATCTCGTGCGTGCCAAACGACACGAGGAGAGTTCCTGGCCGCTGCCGTCTGCTTTCCTCTGCTTCGCGGTACAAGTTGGGGACCGGAAGCCGGACTGCCTGGACGCCATCATCCCTGGACCATCGCCCTGACCATCTACATCCCCGTGTGAGTGTGTCTGAGAGTGAAACGGGCCCGTGTCCAGGAGATAAGTATAAGACTGTATAAGCTGCACTGTGTGTTCTTCTTCTCCTTCCTGTACAAAGTGTAAATAAACCAATCTGTTCTTCCTATCTTTCCTGATTCGGCCGTATCAGTGTTTTCCTCCATTGGGTAAGCATGGCACGATTCGGAACCGTTCAGATGGAGTTTAGTTCCTGTTAACAGCTCGGATCAGGGCTCGCTATCGCTCGGCGTTTCTACTTATAACCGTGATTCGGGCGCGGTTATTTCCTTGCTTCCTGGGAGGCGTTGGTAATTAGGTATTAGGAATTCGGCCTTCGACCTTACCCAATGCTGACCGGAAGGAACGTCATAGCCCCGCATCACGTCGGCTAGTAAAAGACAAGGGGACTAATCCCCCCTTGGTAAGGGGAAAGGCCGACGTTGAGATCCGCAACAATTGGTGTCAGGAGTGGGATTGGACCCGAAGTGCGCCTAACGCACTTCAAATTACGAGCGGCTGAAATTTTATTGCAATCCAAATTGAAATCGTGCCATGGCTAGTCAAGATGGCCGGATGCCGGTGAGGATAAATGAGGAGATAGAGGGGGAATTGGAATCAACCCAGGACCCCCGGGAAGAATGGGAAGAAGAGGAGGACATTGATGAGGGTGCAGCAGTAGGGGTGGCAGGGGAAGAAAATGGCGGCGCCTTGCACATGGCGACGAGGGCCACGCCCGCTGCGCAAATGGGGGTGATAGATGTACAGGCCTTCATGGCGCAGATACAGGCAGCCATAAAAATGGAGGGGGACAAATTAGGGGGCCAAATGAAGGAAATGGGGGGCGAATTGAAGGACATGGGTGGTCAAATGGGAGAAATGAACGAGGAGTTAGTGGGGTTGGAAAACAGGATGGCCACCCAAGAGAATCAAATGGAAGGAATGAAGGACGGGTTAAAAGGGTGTGGTAACAGAATAGGAGGCCAAATAAAAGAGATGGGGAAAGACAAAGCGCAGGTCAAGCGGGAAGGTCGCATTGGTACGCGACAAGTAGCGCGACGTGAGAAACGTGGGGAAAGCGAGTTACAGCAAAGCACAGCCAGGTGGACCGGGGTAGAAATCGCGACACGGGGTATAGAAAAGCCGACGGCCGCCGAATTGGAAAGTTTTCTTTTATGTGCACCACCAGTCGGCGATCTTAATAAAGAAAAAGAAATTATAGTTGAAATTGGGGTTGAGGAGACGGCAGAGATAGGAATTAAATGGGAGAAAAAGATGGAATGCACGCAAAGTCTGTGTTCGCATCGTGATGTTGTGCTGCCTAACCAAAATGGAAGTTTGCAGGTACGGGAGGAGAAGAGAATCCCGAAGGTAAGTAGGGTTGTGTATGGCGCGAAAAGGTTTGGCGCGAAAGTGTTTGGTGCGAAAAGATTTTTCGTGCGCTTGGGATCGCGATGTCACCCGGGCACTTGTGGAAGGTCCGTGGTGCGAGGGGTGAAGGTGAATGGCGCGCGTGTGCGAACGGCGCGCGAGTATGAAACCGAGAGTGAGAGTGAGTGCCCAACGGAGTGTATGTGTGAAGAGTGTGACACAGTGTGAGATGGATGAAGAAAGTGTGCGAGGATGCACACCAGAGCGTGTTGGAGAGAGTGTGCGGGAGTGCACACCAGAGCGCATGATTGGGTGTGCAACAGAGTGCACACCCATGGCTGTTACGGAGTACGTAACGGGGGAGTGTACGCGAGGGTGTGCAATGGCCAGGTGTGTAACGGAGTGTGTGAGTGGCGTGAGTGTGCCTGAGTGGTGTGCACCTGAGTGTGCAAGAAAAGAGAGTGCATGGAGAGAGAGTGCATGGAGAGAGAGTGCAGTAATGGAATGCATGGGATGTACGAGAGGTGCTGGAGCGCCTCGATGTGTGAGTATGGAAAGGGTCGCGTGGTGTGAGAATGCGACTCAAGCATCGACGCAGACCGGGGCAGCGTTTAGGCTGACGTACAGCCGACGCGAGCTCTCGGGGCGTGGTGTTCTTTGTATCCTGCGGGGATCGTTGCCGCGGCGGCGTGCACGATTCGGGCCGGACCCCGCCCTGTATGGTCGGTGCCGCATCGTAAAGGCGACCGGCACAGTTTGAGGGGAGGAAGGCCAGGTCGGACCTTCGCCCCCAGGCGGGTGCGGTGCTCCGACCGGGGGAGGTTGGGCCACAGTGTAGGGGACCGAAAGGCGCTGCGCCGGGATGGCGCCTGGAATCTCGGCCCAAGCATGCCTCCTCCCCAGAATCGAAAATGCCGGACGGACCCAACCAACAGGAGACTGACCACCCACATGCATTGCTCGGCTTTGCGAAGCCAAGCTGTGAAAATGTATTTCCACCCCGAGAGGCTCGTAGTTAGTGGACGAATGGCAGTAGTGATGGCGAATGGTAGCTTTACCATTCACCTCACATTCTTTTGGGGCACATGAGCTTTAGTTTATGGGGTTGGCAGTGAGAAGTAGCCGAGGGCGGGCTAGGATATTGTTAGGGATTTAGAGATGACCATAGGAGACCAGGATTTAAGTAGAGACATTGATACAAGTAGAGGGGACGTAGTCAGATTAGGTGGATGATAATGACGAGGGAAGTGCTTAGTGTAAGGGAAGACAGGGAAAGCACAAGTATTAGGGGAAATAGTTAGTTAGATGATCCTGTGTGTGTGAGTATGAGGATTAGCTTGAGGCGCAAATGAGGAATTGAATGAGAATCTTTGTGGTGAGCGTGAGCAAATGAGGCATTGGTCGGGGATGACCGGAGAAAGTGTATGAGTGGTGTATTGAGGATGTGTGTAAGTGTGTTGAGTGATTGACTTGCATGGGGTGCAAGTGAATAAATGGTGTGGAATAAATGGTGTGTGGAGTGGGTAGTGTGGCATGAGTGGTGTGGAGTTCATGGTGCGAAGGAGTGGATGGGGGAAGATGGACCCCTTCACGAGTACCCGGGGAGGGTAGTTTAAAGTCAGGTTGAGGGAGTAGGTAAATTGTTTGGATATTGACATCTGTGGGGCAGGGAGTAGCAAGTTGTTGCTTTGAGGGGTGCTTAGGTCTGTGGAGATGGCTGGGCGTGTGGGCTTAATTGGTGAGTATGGTTAAATGGGCACTCTGCCACTGGTAGTCTGTCGGCCAGGTGAGGCCGCAGGTAGGCTCTGGGAGCCAGGTAGAGTTCATTGTAGTGTTCAGTGGGGCCCGAGGATCCGAGAGAAGGACCCGGGTAGCCCAATGCCAGAGAGGGCATCAGAGGGGTGAGAGAGCCAGGAGGGCCTTCCCCAGTTTAGGGTAGTTGTGAGGAGCTAGGCAAGCTCGGGTGGCGACTTCAGTGGCGGAGGTGCGCAGGTAAGTAGGACCTGCTGGTGGAGCCACACGACCCAGCCACAAAATTGTGCGAGGGCACAGTAGGAAAAATTGGGGGAGTGAGACCCCAAAGTGGGAGGCACCACAGGATGGTCAATGGGAATTGGTTTTTAGAACCACATAGTTTAAAGTGGCCAATTGATTGGCAGGGCAAGACCCCGGGTAGTTTAAAGAGTTAATGTTATTCGAAGGATAGTTAGGATGAAATCTCTTCGCACCATCCACATCCACTCACCAAGGTGACAGGACTCCACACCAGGTTTTTGCAAATGTTTGGAATGAAAGACGCATCATGACGTGGGAGTGACATTGTGTGTATTCCATCTCTTCCTTCCAGGGAGGGATTGGCTGACAAATTTGGTTTAGAGGGAGATATGGGAGACAAGACGGCAGAGACGAATTTGTAAAGAAATTGTAAATACGGGGAGGGGCAAGGCTAGTGGAGGTTGACATGGGGGGTGACTTACGGCTAGGGACGAGCTTTCTCCGCTCGCTCTCCCATGCCCCTCATGTTGCATTGCCTTGTATTGAGGTGTACCCTTGCGCCCTTGCCTCCGCTAACCTCTGCTTTGTCTTTCTCCCCCACCCATGGACCCATATCTTTTGTTGAGGGGTGTGCAGGAACCCTGAGCTGTGCGGCTGCACTTTTGCACTGCACACTGCTACCTGCACCGATACACCTATGGACCACACGTTCTGTGGCCTGGCATCTTTGCTGGGGCAGACAATTGCTGCAAGCATTACCTTGTGCCCTGCGGACCACTATTTTAAGTGGCATCGATGCCATGCAGTCGGACCACCTAAGTTGGCCTTGCTGGCCGAAATAAAAACGGACACGGTTTGTGCCTTTTTATTAATTCCTTTGGTGTGTCAGGAAAGAAGACTTCAAGTTTTTATGATGACACACCGAAGACGAAGACGCAAGACGCAGCCAAGACGCCGCAGCCCAGCAGCCAAGCACAAGACATCATTGATTTATTTTGACATGTGATTGTGCATTTGTTGATGGTTGTGCATGATTGTGCATTTTTTGGTGCATATTGGTGTATGGTGTATTGGTGCAGTGCATTCTGTGTTTATCCTTTCCAAATCTCTTCTTTCCCACAAAAGAACATGTCCTGGGTTGTAGTATTGTAAATAATTAGTAGTCTTGTAAATAACATGCTCCCCACCGGCTTTATGTATAGTTTGGGAATTCTTTCCGTAATTCGGTTAATTGTGGGCGTGAGTCTGATAGTTAGTACACAACGCAGTAGGTGGGACATATCCAGTGTTTAAAACTGTCACACACAGGGTGTTAGGTTAAATGTAGAGGGAAACCACACCTATGTGTCACACTAAGTTAAAAAGTAGTCCTGACCCTTGCATCAGAACCGGTCGTGCTCACTTGTGTGGGATCGGCTCGGGGCCGAACCTGGCGAAGGAGGGGTGCAGTGTTGCGGTTCTGAGAATGTACAAATACCATCATTAAAGGTTAACGGTTTGCCCCCATAGTTAGTCTAAAAGCAACACGTAGGCCACCTTAGAACATTAGTTATGTCATAGTATGTGTAGGATAAGGCCATTTCCATTAGTGATACCTGCGTTGTGTAAAAGAAATAAGTATAGGTCCCGTTCATTTTGCGGCCCACCCTCCAAATCGACCTCGTTGAGCAGCATCCATCCCGCGCCCCGATTCGGCTAATGCACCTTGCGTGACAGCAGCGTTTGCTGCTCTTGGGTTTTCGCTCAAACTAGTCGGGTGGCCACGAGGTAGGCCTGGAAAAGGGGAGGAGCGCGAGGAAGAGGTGTGGCCGCATCAAGCAGCACGTCAGAAGGCGGTGACGGTAAAGCCAACAACCAACCAGGGCTCGGTGGGCATGGCTTGATAGGGCGTGGCAAGAAACGTCTGGTGAATTTGAGAGGGTTCCAAGGGCATGGTAATAAAACCCTTGGCGCGAGGCCCCCACCAGTGATGACAAGGGAGAGGCACTCGTGGCAGTTCAGCTGGAAAGGACGGGAGCTAAGCGCGAACCAAGCGAGAAGCCATTGAGAGAACTGATCCGGAGCACTCGCGTGGTAACAGAACAAAGGGGACCAGCGTGCGCATGACAGTCTCGGGGCATTAAGGAGAACGCATTAAGAAGCGCTTTCGAGCTGTCCGATTATAATGTACGTGGCTGAGCCGCGAGTGTAACCGCAAAGCTATCCTACCGTTGCCCTCTAATAATCTCGTGCGCGCCAAACGACACGAGGAGGGTTTCTGGCCGCTGCTGTCTGTTTTCCTCTGCTTCGCTGTACGAGTTGGGGACCGGAGGACGGACTGCCTGGATGCCATCATCTCTGGACCATCGCCCTGACCATCTACATCCCTGTGTGAGTGTGTCTGAGAGTAAAACGGGCCCGTGTCCAGGGGATAAGTATAAGACTGTACAAGCTGCACTGTGTGTTCTTCTTCTCCTTCCTGTACAAAGTGTAATTAAACCAATCATTCTGTTCTTCCTGTCTTTCCTGATTCGACCGTATCAGTGTTTTCCTCCATTGGGTAAGCGTGGCACGATTCGAGTGCATGGAGAGAGAGTGCAGTAATGGAATGCATGGGATGTACGAGAGGCGCTGGAGCGCCTCGATGTGTGAGTGATCGCTCAGTTCCAGAGTGATCGCTCAGTTCGGGTATAGTTCCTGTTCACAGCACGGATCACGGCTCGCTATCACTCGGGTTTCCATTAATAACCGTGATTCGGGCGGGGTTATTTCCTTGCTTCCTGCGAGGCGTTGGTAATTAGGTAGAAGGAATTCAGCCTACGACCCTACCCAACGTTGACCGGAAGGAACGTCATAGCCCCGGATCACGTCGGCTAGTAAAGGACAAGGGGACTAATCCCCCCTTGGTAAGGGGAAAGGCCGACGTTGAGATCCGCAACAATATACATATATATACACACATACAGTCACGTGAAAAAGTAAGTACACCCCATGTAAAATTTTGACATTTAAAAAATATTTCAACATACAGCTATTTGATCTTCATTTTAACAATACTGATAGATAAAGGTGATATAATATAACAAATATCATGAAACATTTACATTTTGTAGTCCATTGTATAATTTAAATGAACATAAATGCAAATTTCGCATGTGGAAAAAGTAAGTACACCCTGACATTTATCACAACTTCAAATACCTAAAATTAGAATCAGGTGCACCAGCGCAGGTGCAAATGATTAGAACATCGCTAGAGAGGATCTTGGAGTAATCTGTCTTATTTAAACCTCAGACATTTAGTTTGGTTTGCTCTTTGTTGTTGAAGTGTGCGGCGTCACCATGCCCAGATCAAAAGAGCTCTCTGAGGCCTCCAGAAAGAAGGTTATAGATGCCTACGAGTCAGGGAAGGGATTTAAAAAGATGTCCAAACAATTTGAAATCAATCATTCGACTGTCCGGAAGATCATCTACAAGTGGAGAAGATTCCAAACAACTGCCAACTTGTTCAGGTCAGACCGCCCCAGCAAGTTCAGCCCGAGAGCAGACCGCAAGATGCTGAAAGAAGTCTCGAAGAACCCCAGAATGTCATCACGGGACCTACAGGTATCTCTTGCCACTGTTGATGTAAAAGTGCACGAGTCTACCATTAGAAAGAGGCTGCACAAATGTGATCTACATGGGAGGTGTGCCAGGAGGAAACCTTTGCTGTCCAGAAAGAACATCAGGGCAAGACTATGGATTGCCATTGAACACCTCAGCAAAGACCAGCACTTCTGGAACAATGTGCTCTGGACAGATGAGTCAAAGGTAGAGCTATTTGGCCACAGTACCAGAAGACATATTTGGCGAAAACCAAAGGCAGCATTTGACCACAAGAACCTGATACCAACTGTAAAGCATGGTGGTGGAAATATTCTGGTTTGTGGCAGCTTTGCTGCATCAGGGCCTGGGCAGCTCACCATCATAGAATCCACTATGAATTCTTCATTGTACCAGAGGGTGCTTGAGGATACTGTGAGGCCATCTATCAGCAAGTTGAAGCTCAACCGAAGGTGGACCTTGCAACATGACAATGACCCTAAACATACCAGTAAATCCACCAAGGAATGGCTGAAAAGAAAGAAATGGAGGGTTCTGGAATGGCCAAGTCAAAGCCCGGATCTAAATCCCATCGGGATGTTGTGGGGGGGATTTGAAACGAGCTGTGGATGCAAGAAACCCCTCAAACATCGCACAGCTGAAAGAATTCTGCATGGAGGAGTGGGCAAAAATTTCTCACAGTCGATGTCAGAGACTGGTAGACAGTTATAAGAAACGCCTACTTGAGGTTGTTTCTGCCAAAGGGGACAATACCACCTATTAGAGCCAAGGGTGTACTTACTTTTTCCACATGCGAAAATTGCATTTATGTTTATTTAAATTATACAATGGACTACAAAATGTAAATGTTTCATATTTGTTATATTGTATTGTGGTGCTGTGCACACACGACTCGATTGCCAGAGAGGTAGGCCACAACGCGTTGGTACAAACAAGAGTCTTTATTCAAAGCTATCAATATTGTTGAAATGAAGATCAAATAGCTGTATGTTGAAATATGTTGAAAAAGTCAAAACTTTACATGGGGTGTACTTACTTTTTCATGCGACTATATTGTTGCTGATCTCGGGGGTCGGCTCTCCCCTTATCAAGGGGGGGTTAATCCCCTTGTCCTTTTAAGCTGGCCGTCCCAAGTCCTGCAAGTTATGACGCTCCTCCCGGTCGGTCTTGGGTCGGGTAATTGGTCAATTTGGGGTCCCAAATACCTATTACCAACCCCGACCGCGAGCAGGGAAATAACTCCCGCTCGAACCACGGATAAGATGGAAAGTGCCGAGCGGTTAGCAATCCGCGATCCGAGCCATTAACAATAAGACTAAACCCGATTCTGAGCGGTTCTTAATCGTGCCACAGGTACTCAATTGGGAAAAGACGAATGCGATCAGATTAGAGAGGAAACCAGAAGGTAGGAAGAACAAATATGGGTTTATTAATTATTTACAAAGAAAAGAGGAAACGAAAGAATGTACAAGGAAGGAAGAAGTAGAAGCGGGACACAGGGCAGTCTTATAACAGTCTTATTCTACGACCCCAGACAAACAGACACACTCACATGGGGATTGTAGCTGGTAGGGTGGAAGGTCCAGGCGATGGGGTCTAGGTTCCAGGTGAGGCTCCGGTTCCGTGGGCGAAAACCCGGCAGGCAGCTTCGCGCGTATCGTTCAACCGCGAGCGGACCTTACATATGGCGGGGGGGGGGGGGGGGTGGGTGGGCTCGTGTCCTTTAGCGTACGTAACAGATGGATGGTCGTGCTAAACGCTCGCTCTCTCTCAAGTTCTCATTCAGCGCCAGCGAATGAGTCCTCCTTTTCCAATGTGCGCTCCGTATTGGACTTTCGCAATGCACTCAGCGCTCTCTCATCAACGAGTCCTTCGCAATCAGACGTCTCCACGCAGTCCGTTAACAATTGTGCTCGCTGGCCAGACCTCCGCGCAGTCCGTTAACAATTGTGATCGCTGGCTAGACCTCCACGCAGTCCCTTAACAATTGTGCTCGCTGGCCAGACCTCCGCGCAGTCCGTCAACAATTGTGATCGCTGGCCAGACCTCCGTGCAGTCTGTATCAGAAGAAGTCCTTCAATAACGACGGTCCCCTGCGCAGTCCGTCAAAGGGCATTGCGCGCGCCTTTTTATAACGCGCGTCCAGATCACTCCGCGCTCCGCCAGGCCACGCCCGTCGGTCATATTTCCTCAGCCCTGGTTGGCTGGTGAGGGCTTACTGGCCACGCCTCTGATGGCTAGTTGACAGGCCACACCTTGTTCTCGGTGTCCCGACCCCTTCTTCCTCGGGCTTGACCGCGTGGTTAATGGCGTCTTTTGAGCGAGCGCACGGTCAGTGACGAAGGCTGCGCGTAATGGTGTTGCTTGGAAAGGGAGGTCGCAAAATGGACGGAATTGGGACCTACTCTTATTTAATTGACGCAACGCAGATTCAACTATTGGGAACACAGCCTTAACTAAACACATAATAATGAAATTACTAAAAGTCCTATGGTGTCCTACGTGTTGCTGTGGCCTAACTAAGGGTGCTACCTTTAACCTTTAATGTCGAGAATTTATATACAAGTATTTACACAAGTGATTATTTATTTACAAAAGTGTGGGTTCTCAAAACCGCAACAATATGTACAGTGCATTCAGAAAGTATTCATACCCCTTCAATTTTTTCACATTTTGTTATATTGCAGCCTCATGCTGAAATCGTTTAAATTCTTTTTTTTCCCTCATCAATCTGCACTCAATACCCCATAATGACAAAGAGAAAACTGGATTTTAGAAAGTTTTGCAAATTGATTAAAAAGAAAAAACTGAAATATCACATCGACATAAGTATTCATACCCTTTGCGATGACACTTTAAATTTAGCTCAGGTGCCTCACATTTCTCGTGATCATCTTTGAGATGTTTCTACACCTTGATGGGCATCCACCTGTGGTAAATTCAATTGATTGAACATGATTTGGAAAGGCACACACCTGTCTATATAAGATCTCACAGCTGACAATGCATGAGAGCAAAAACCAGGCCTTGAGGTCGAAGGAACCGCCTGCAGAGCTCAGAGACAGGATTGTGTCGAGGCACAGATATGTGGAAGCCTACAAAAAAAATTCTGCTGCATTGAAGGTTCCCAAGAGCACAGTGGCCTCCATAATTCTTAAATGGAAGAAGTTTGGAACAACCAGGACTCTTCCTAGAGCTGGACGCCCGGCCAAACTGAGCAATCGGGGGAGAAGGGCCTTGGTAATAGAGGTGACCAAGAACCCGATGGTCACTCTGGCTGAGCTCCAGAGATACTGTGTGGATGGGAGAAACTTCCAGAAGGACAACCATCACTGCAACACTCCACCGATCTGGGCTTTATGGCAGAATGGCCAGACGGAAACCTCTCCTCAGTGAAAGACACATGAAAGCCCGCTTGGAGTTTGCAAAAAAAGCACTTAAAGGACTCTCAGACTGTGAGAAACCAAGATTCTGTGGTCTGTTGAAACCAAGATTGAACTGTTTGGCTTCCGTCTGGCCGACAACACACACACACACACACACACACACACACACACACACACACACACACACACACACACACACACACACACACACACACACACACACACACACACACACACACACACACACACACACACACACACACACACACTAAGGCTTTCCTCCATGGGCTCAATGGACTACTGTTCTCTCTGACGGGCAGGTGCTCCTGATTCACACGTGTCACACCTGAATGCTATGAAATCCAAAGCTCTCAACATCATTGGTATCTCTCACAAAGAAGCAGAAACACAGCTCCCACTGCTCTCTCATTACAGGCAGGCTGCTAGTCATGGCTTTCTGCTGCCTCTCAGTCTTTTCCCTCTGCTTTTGTCCCTCCCTAGTCCCTTGTGAATCTCCAAGAATGTAGGCTTCTCATCCACAGTATCCTCTCCCACCCCTTTTTGTTTGTAATGCTTAGAGAACTTCTTTCCTCAGTTTGCACAATCCCATTTTTCCCTCCAGGGTTTCAAGTTTGTGCTGTGTCACCATCTCAGGTCAAACCTCCATCACTGATCTTTTCTATCTTCACTAACCTCTGGCTATACCTCTCTCCATCTACTTTGATGTTACTATGTTTCCTTCACTCTTCTCTCCTCTTCTATTCAGTCTCTTCTACTCCTTCTATTAATTCCATTGTTGAGTCAACATGTTGTCCCACTGCCCCCAATGTCTTCTATGCTGTCACCTTTTGTCTTCTGTGCTGTGACTGTTTTTTTATGTCTCCGCCGACGTTGTCACCAGAGGCATTATGTTTTCGGGTTGTCCAACTGGCTATCCATGCGTCCCATCCGTCCATGATAGGTTTTCATTACTGCAATAACTTAAAAATGGCTGAAGGGAACCAAGTCAAACTATATAATATAAAGTATATATTATGAAGCAAAGATGAACTGATTAGATTTTGGCATCAAATGTCAGAGGTCATGTCAGGTAAAAATGTGATAAATTGAGAACAGCTGAATGGATTTAAATCAAACTTGGTACAAGTATTATAATGATGTAATATTGTAATAATGTGGACGGAGGCATATCAGTCGACGTTGTGACGTCAAAGACTGCTGTGCTAGTTGTTATGTGCTATATTAGCTTACTCTTCAATGTGCCTAAACTTTCGATATAAGAAAAGATTTTTTTAAAAACTCAAAATGTCTGCACAGCATGCAGTTAAATGGTTAATATAGATTTATAAGAGAAAAATAAATAAGGAATGTAAATTACATGTTGAGTGGTATCATTTTTTCATTTTGTGTCAGGGTAAGCTGAATTAAATGTATTTTTAATGCTGTATTTTTGCTGATTTAAACCTTTTTGTGGTTATGAGAGTAAAATGGAAATTTTCAAGTTCAGCAGTTTATCCAAATTTTATAATGGTGCAAGTTGAGGCAAGTCTGCTTGACAGACAAGAGGCACATCAATCTTTGAGACAATGTCTAGCATCCCCACCCAGCTATTAACGCAATCCAACATGCCCACACAATACCCAACTGTTTTGTTGCAAATAAGCCACAAGTATCCTCACATAACTTTCTATTGGGAGATAAAATAATTAATGTTATTTTGTAACGATGAGTGCAACCATTCACAGGCTGCCATTTTTGATCACCGATGGACTGTGGTCCTCACTGCTTACAGGCAGCATTTTGTGCCATTCCCATTTCTTCGAGGTGGTGGAAAATAAATTATCATCAAATGGAAGTTTTTAGTAAAATATTGTGGATTCAAAATAACCATTGCTCATTTTAAATGTGCAATATTCATCAAAATCGGTGCAGCCATTCCATATTTGCAAGGTGATAAGTAAAATGTTCATAACACATGAGGAAACGAGAAGAGAGCAAAGGCAGCGAATTGTTCTCTGTAATAATCGCAATACTTGAACCAGTCATGAAATATGGATCACCAACATGACAGCATAATTTTGAGAAAATATCTGACATTTTGCAACCATATATGTACTTCAAAACTACTATAAAGACAATTTTTATGCTTCTGCCCCCGAAGGTGACGGGAGGCATTATGTTTTCGAGTTATCCGTCCGTCCGAACGGGCTAAACCTCGTCTTTCAGGGTCGGAGTGACACCTATTCAGAATGTTTTCATGATAATTGTGACATCATAGGTCACGTGGTATGGCAACCATCTTGGATTAAACGCAAATAATAAAAAAACGATTTTTCGGAAACCTCTGAATGGAAAAATTTGGAACTTGGCACATTGTCAAGTACTCCCAATCGGGAGCAAAAGCATGATAATAATGACATCATAGGTGAAATGGTATACCAGCCAAAAATGTTTTCATCAAATTCCTTATCCCAAAAATCTGAAATCGCATGCACATCTATGACACATTTGTATTGAAATATTAAATTTATGACATCATAGGTCACATGGTTTGGCAGCCATGTTGGATTTAACCTAAAACCTTTAAAAAAACATCTTCTCCCAAACCACCAAATTGATTGACTCGAAACGTTACATGTGTCATTGACTAGGCATGGCGATTAAAAGTTGATCACGAAAGTATCATTGGTCACATGGTGTGGCAGCCATATTGGATTTAAGGAGAATATTAAATAATTATATCTCCTAAACCGCTTACCCTATCGATGCGAAATTTTACAAATATCATCTAACACCACTGTTGCATATCGTTTGAAAATGATGTCGTAGGTCACGTGGTTTGGCCATCTTGAATAGAAAAAAAAACCTTAACCGATCAACACGAAACTTCACAAATGTGATCCCCGACACATATGTATGCAGAGTGTTCATTTTTTTTAAATGTCATATGTCACGTGGTGTGGCAGCCATATTAGCTTGAAAGCCAATATTTTAAAAAATCCCTTCTCTGAAAGCACTTCACCAGTCGATGTGAAACTTGTCATTGCTGGTGAAAATGTGATAATTGAAAACAGCTGAAGGGATTTAAATCAAACTTGTTTATTTTTAGGACAGTGGACGAGGGCATCTACCCATTGTGCGACTATGCAGAGGTATATTGGCGACAGTCGCATTGCTCTAGTTCAGATTATTATTTTTGCTTCAAAGGGATTCCAAGCACACCACAGTTCAACGAACCAGCACTGCAAAGCAATGTTCAGCCCCATTATCCAAGCATTTGCAATCCTAAATACGCCCAAGCAGAAATAGCGTCCCTTTACTATAGTTATTCTCTGCAGACTACTGGAGTTAGAATTGTAACCAACTATGATATAGTAACCAAAGTAATAACTATACCATTTTTGCCTGGGACATAAGTGGAAAAACGCCATATTACGTGCTTGTGTGAATGTTTCTAAATATGTTTGCATAATCCTTCTCCGAGAAGTCAAAGCATTTCCCCCAACCATGAAGTTCCTGCAGCAAAATATCTCAGGACAGATGTTTGGCCTTTTCTATGTATTTTTCCATCCAAATGTCACAAGTCTTTCCACCAAAGTTGCTTGAGTTTACTGATCTGCTTTTCTCTTTGACGCCTGCTTCTGCATTTGAATCTGTAACTTGTCCTACTGCTGTGACAATTCATCATGCAGGTGCCCGTTTCCCTCTCTGTGCCGGCGGCTTGTTTGGAGATTATTACACAAGACAATGCTTACCGGGTCATGTTGAATGTCGTCCCTCTGAAATGCCTCAAGCGTGGTCTTTTTGGGGCCCTGAGTGCATACTTCACTGTTTGTATTGAACTGTATGTTGAAGTGCCCAACTTATGTCTTTGTCTGGATAACATCTCCCATTGAGCTGAAAGAACACTCAAATTTGGGCTCATGGAAGTAACTGATAGCAGCCTTGACAACTTTTGAAAACACTGGGTACTTGTCACTGGTAAATATCTTTGCCCACCACACATCTAATCTAATGCCTTCATGCATGGTTCCAATGCCTTGGCCAGTCTGGTACCTGTGCACTTCCAACAGATAATCATCCTCTTCCTCATCTGTGACTGCATTTTGTATGACTGCTGCCAGAGTCTTGAGGTATTTCAAATTTAGGAAATGACTTCGAGCTTTTTTAATGTTGAAGGCTCCAGTCACAGACTGTATAGTCCTCATCTAGGCCAGGCCTTAAATTTAAAAAACTACATTGATAAATGTGAGGAAAGAGAGAATAGTCCAAGAGTTTTTGAGGAAGTATAAAAAAAAAAATCTGTGTTTTGAAAAGGGGGAAGATCATAGGTGTTTGGAAAGACATGAGAACGTAAAGAGTTCCAGAGTTTGGCAGTGGAGAGGAAGAAACAAATATAACGGGCCACTCTTGAGTTGCCAATGGCCACACAATAATCATGTGATGTAGTGCCTTGGCGAGTATTCCTTGGTATCACAAATTGCGGAGGTACACAAGGAGCAAGTTTCTGGGAGCAGAAACCGAAGTAATATCTGTTGAAAAGAGAAAGAGCCAACTTTGTGGTGAAGTTAGAGCGGGTCGAGTTTTGAGGTCAAATTGGGAGAGTTGACAAGTCGGATTACTTTGGATTCAATTATCCCCAGTAAGTATGTGTAGTTAGAAACTCCCCAGATGTGAGACTTAAGCTATTTGTGTAATGTGTGGATTCCTGGATAGATTTAGTGTTAGGGTAATACCTAGTAGATTTATTGAATCACATGGTGTAAATTGTGGAGCTTTCAAAGGATATTGGAGAGTTGAGAGGAGTTTTAAACAGAGAGATGGGATGAAATTAATTTTTTTAACAGTTTGAGGCATGAAACTTAACCAGATTACATTTTTCCCACTGGGAAATCTTGTCTAAGTCCAAATTGAAAATGGTGGCTGTGAGCAAACAAGATGTAGATCAAGTGAGGGAAGATGGGGTAGATGGGAAAAACATGGAGGAATGTATTATCAAGTCATCAGCATACAAATGCATTTGGTTATTTGTAGAATAAAGGTCATTGACAAAAATGAAGAGTGGTGGAGACAGGACGGAACTCTGAGCGAAACCGCTGTTGATAGGGAAGGAGGGAGATGTTTAAACATCAACAGTTACGGAGATAGAGCGATCGGAGAAAAAGCTCGCCACGGGTGAGCAGAGTAAAGGAGGGAAGCTAGCATATCAGACCCGGAAGCAGAATTCTGTCAAAGGTTTTTGAAATATCAAGGCCTACAACAAAGGATCCCCCAAAGTCTCTCGGAGAAGACGCCCAGACATTCATAATGGAAGTAGGATATCACCAGTAGATCTTGCCTTGTGAAAGCCATATTGATGGTCAGATAGAAGACTGAGATTCAGGATGCGTGAGGAAATGGTTATTGAGAGGACATTCAAAACGTTGGAAATAGTAGAAGGCAGAGCAATAGGACAGTAGTTGGAAGGGTTTGAATGATCACCCTTCTTTAAAATAGGCTGCACTAAAGCACGTTTCCAGGAAAGAGGAAAAGTTTGGGTTTTTAAACAAAAATGAAACAAATGAGCAAGCACAGGAGCAAATTCCAAAGAACACTCCTTCAAGACATGAGGAGGAATGCAGTCTTGGCCGTATGCCTTGCTTGAGTCAGAGAGAGGAGAACTTTTTTGACTGCATGAAAAGAGATTATAGGGAGGGGCATAGGATTGGTAAGCGGTGCAACAGAGAGATTAAATGTTAAGAGTCATCCATTGTGGAATTAGAGGAGAAAAGAGAACCAAAAAGAGTTGCTTTATCAGTCGGAGAGACAGCAATAGCATCATCAGTATGGGAAAGTGAAGGAAAGGTCGAGCGACAGAAGTTGTTGGAGATACTTTTAGCTAAGGACCAAAAATATCTATTAGTGGAAGAAGATGAGAGGTGTCACATTTCTTTTGGATAAAGGAATGCTTCACCTCATGAATAACATGCTTAAAATGTGGAATACCTATGACACTTTGCACTTCTGGACTTGGTTATGACGAACTTCCCTGAAAATGTCTGCTGCTCTTCTTCTGCTCCAATCGGCTCATCTGATCATGTGCTTGTTAAAGTGGACATCTCTCTGACCATTGTCAGAGAGCCTCCTCAGCGTCGACGAGTCTGGCATTTCACTCAGGCCAACTGGCACGGTCTTCAAGCAGCCATCAATCATCTGGACTGGTCTCCCATCTCTACCGCCTCTGCCATCAACTCATCCTCGGAATTCTTCCAAAGTAAATTACTCCCTCTCATGCACAGACCTCCCGTCCATGGTTCAGTTGTCATACCCGTGCTCCCATCCATGGTACACGGAATCTTGTGGTGAGGCTATTGCCCAGAAACAACTTGCTTTCGTCTCCTGGAAAGCAAATCCAATGGAAGGAAATCTCATTTCCTTTCACAAAGCCCGAAACAAGTGTGTGTCCACCCTCAGGAGAGCCAGAAAACAATATCTCGCCATTCTCAGGACAGAACTCTCTTATCTGTCTCCCTCTTCCAAATCGTGGTGGCGTCTGGTCAAATCTGTTTCTGGTGTTTGTTCCCCCTCCATCACCTACCTCACCTCAAACGGCCACACGGCTGACTCCGCACGTGAAAAAGCTGAATGCCTCAACTCTGTGTTTGCCTCTAAATCTTGTCCCAAACCCATCCCTCTCTGTACCCACCGTACCCAGTCGTACCCAGCTGCTCCTTGACTCTGTGTCCTTTCCTCCTGACAAGGTGGAAAAGTTTCTGTCAACCCTCGACTCTGGTTCTGCAACTGGACCTGACGGCATCAGCCCACGGGTCCTAAAATCCTGTTCTTCTGCTCTTTCACTCCCTCTCTCTGTTCTCTTCACCCTCTCTTTTGCTCAAGGTCATCTGCCATCTGCTTGGAAATCTGCCAACATCACCGCTTTGCACAAAAAAGGTGCAAAAACAGATCCCAACAACGACAGACCAATCAGCCTTCTCCCAATTATCAGCAAAGTCATGGAATCCATCATTGCTTCAGATATGAAATCTTTCCTCTTCTCCAATGGCTTGATCTCTGATCATCAATTTGGTTTCAGACCTGGTCACTCTACTCTGGACAAGCTGCTCCTGCTTTCTCAACAATGGATGAAGGTCCTCAATGCCAAACAGGAAATTAGAGCTGTCTCCCTTGACATATCACATGCCTTCGATACGGTCTGGCACCCCGCTCTGCTCACCAAACTCTCCTCTTTTGGTATCCATGGAAATCTCCACGCATGGCTGGCGGACTTCCTCTCTAGTCGTAGTCAACGTGTGGCCCTGAATGGGTTTCTCTCATCTCCTCTTCCTGTTCAGGCTGGATGTTCCCCAAGGCAGTGTTCTGAGCCCTGTGCTTTTTCTGGTCTTCATCAATGATCTCTCTGACTCTCTTGAAAATCCCCTCTATCTCTTTGCTGATGACTCTACTCTCTGTCACTCCATTCTTCATCCCTCAGATCGGCAGTCTGCAGCCTCCTCACTCTTTGCAGACCTGGACAAAATCACAGACTGGGCAAACAAGTGGAACATGTCTTTCAATCCTGACAAATCTCACACTCTTACGATGTCTCTCCGAAAAGACCGACTGGACAACCCTCCCATCCACTTCCTGAATAATCCTCTCCAAGAAGTTCTGTCACTCAAGCTTTTGGGTCTCACTATCTGCCATGATCTTTCCTGGGAAAACCACATTTCAAATCTGGCCTCCAAAGCCAGTCGCCGACTGGGCATCCTCCGTCGTGCGAAGTCCTTCCTTGGCACACCTGAGGTCCTCACCACATACAAGGCTTTCATCCGCAGCTCAATGGAATACTGCTCTCCCCTCTGGGCTGGTGCTCCTGCCTCACACCTAGCTCGTCTTCACGCTGTTGAAACCAAAGCATTCAGAATCATTGGAATCTCCCGCGATGAAGCTAACTCCAAGGGCCTCTCACTCACTCACCGCAGGCAGGTTGGTGGTCTTTCTGTCTTCTACTGACTCCTCTCTGGCCTTGCCCCCCCCCCCCCCAGCTCTCCCTGGGCTCTGTCCCGCAAATATTCCTACAGGCCGCACAAGATCTGCCTGCAACCCTCTTATGGTTAAACTGCCAAAATCAAGACTCTCTGCTCACCTTCACTCCTTCATTCCTCTTTTCTCCCACCTCTGGAACAAACTCCCTCACTCTCTTCAATCCCACTCCACCCTCCAGGTCTTTAAAACAGCTGTTCACCACCATCTCTTATCTTCCCCCATCCAAAACCTTGATCTTTTCTACCCCCGCTAATTTCACCCCAATTCCACTTTTTTGAAATACCAACTTCTGTCCTGGAAGTCCTTGGTGTCCTTGTGTTTTACACTTCTCCCACCCCCCCCCCCTCCCACGCTTCCTCCCCCAAAGCCCTCCCCCTCCCACACATCTCCATGCTCTCAAATGTTGTGTTTGTGTGCTTCCCCTTCTCTCCCCATCTTGTCTTCCGCTCCCTCTTTTTGTATATTTTGTTTGTCCGGTTGATTTGTTTGTGAAGTAAATGTTAGCTCTTTCACGAGCCTCGATTCAGTATACAAAAAAATAAACAAAAAAACAAAACACAAAACAAATCAGGACACAAAAAAACAAAGGGAACAGCGGGAGAAAGGGGAAAAACAAACAGCAGGGTGGAGTGAGAAAATAGACAGCCAGACAAGCAACTGATGTAGGTTACAATGAGGGGTAAGGGAGAACACTATAATGGTGGACAAAATGGATACATAAGTAAAATTATTGGGAGAAGTGGGGGTGGTTTAACAGGTGTAGAAAATATCATGATTTTGGATGGGGAATGACTTGAGATGGTGCTGAACAGCTGTCTTGAAGACCTGAAGGGAAGAATGAGATTGAAGAGTATGGAAGGCGGTTCCACAGGCGGGAAAAAAAGGAATAAATGAGTGGAGGTGAGCAGTGGTTCTGGATTTCGGCAGTTTCATGAGGGGTGGAGATGCTGGTGGATCATGTGCGCCCTGCAGATACCTGAGGGGGACAAAGCACGGAGAGAGCAGAGGGTGCAAGTCTTGACAAGGTGCCACCACGTTTTATAGGAGGGAGAGAAGTTTGAAAGCTTATTGTTGAGATTTGTCCGATGTTGTTGCCTGGCTCTCCAGAGAGTAGGCACACTTGTTGCAAGCTTTGTGGAATGATCCGAGGTAGTCTTCAGTTCGCTTTGCCTTCCAAGAGGAGAATGAAAGTTGTTTTAAAGCAACTGCCTCACCACAGGATACAGAGTACCAAGAGCAGGACGATGGGTAAGATAATTGAAGAGATGGGATGAATCTGTGCATAAAAGAAAGCATGATTCTGTGGAAGAATTCCCAGGCGCAATTAATATCAGCGGCAGTGGATAGAGACCAGTCCTGAGGTGCTAAAAATAAATAAAGTTAAACCACAAATACGCAAATATAGAAGCAGGTCACATATCAGCCGTGAGAATACATGGGTTCGGCGAATGTTGGGTCCACGAATGTTGAGGTCCGACTGTACTTGCAATAATTAATCAGTCATTGTATCTGCATGCACTCCATCATACTGATACAATGACTGATTAATTATTGTAAGTACTGTACTGCACAATAAAAAAGAGTTTAAGAACGAATGGTTTATTGGGAAAGGGTAAAGTGACTTTCGGGCACCCTGTATATCTAAGGTATATAAAGTGATGAGATGATTCTTTGAGTCAAATCATGCCTCAAAACTTTCCAAAACAATTATCTCTCAAATGAACTTCAATTATAGCAGTTGGTTTACTTTTTTTACAATATGCAAATATTGTACATAGTACATACGGTGGCAGTGATTGTCCAGCGCTTGTAGCACTGAGAGTCCGTACGATTGACCATCTCTTCTGAAATTTTTGCCCAGTTTCCTAAAAATGACAAAAACATCAGAGGAGTTATTCCACATAGTACACATCAATAACCATAAAAAAATCTGAAGAGTCAAAAAGGGTATTTCCTATTTTCAAGAGGTTCAAGAGCCAAAAACGGAAAATCATCCATTGCAGGAATAAGTGACACTACATACGAAAGAACTATCTGTGCGAAGTTTTATTTGTGGAGGGATATTTATTCATGGTTCAGTACTACCTACTATATATATATATATACATATACAGACTTGGCATTTAATATGGAATTTTTTTTTTTCTTGACTTGGGATTACTTTCTTAACTCAGTATATGAATCTGGTGAGTTTCTTTTACACTTTGGTGATTTATTTGTTGAAAGAACCATGTCACTGATTGTCTGTCGCAGCAAGAAGTCAACAACAGGATTATATCACAGGTGGCGTGGCAAAATGTACGGACAGGTGCATTTGACGATTGGCTTTGCAGTTGGGTATACAAGGGTTGTTGCGTTCTGTATTAGTGGAAAACAACTGCTGCACGTCTCCAAAAGTTATTGCCGCTTCCTCTGGAGATGGTCTGTCAACTCGACAATGCTGTTTGTCATGGAGTGGTGGCTTTACGAAATTACGGCATGAAAGAGCGTGCTATTGCTCGGCAGTATGGCATCACTCAAGGTCAGGTGTCAAAGATCCTGAAACGAAATGCTCAGAGGGGTGTCCCTACTCCAATACCGAGGCCAGGACGTCCCCGCAGAACCACAAGGAAGGATGATCGCCAGCTGCACCGGTTAGTCCGCAATGGCCGTACCAAGTCAGCTAATCGGCTTAGGGCTGAGTGGCAGCAACTGACAAATGTGCCTGTATCCAGAAGGATAGTCAACCAACGACTGGTTCAAGCAGGCTATCGTGCCAGGCGTCCCCTGAGAAAACCATGCCTGACCAGACAACACCACCAGCGCCGATTGCAGTGGGCCAGAGAGCACCATCAATGGCAGCCAGGACACTGGAATCACGTGATCTTCAGTGACGAGTCTAGATTTCTGGTCTATCGTCAAGATGGCCGCATCCGAGTGTGCAGACACGTGCATGAAGCCCACAACAAAGATTGTATAGTGCCAAGAGTCCAAGCTGGATGTGGTGGGTTGACCGTTTGGGCTGCTTTTCATGCAGGGGGCAAAACTGACCTGGTTGTTCTAAATGGAAACCTGAACCAGTTCAAGTACAGGGTCATTCTGGAAGAAACATTGCTTCCATTTGCTTGTGCAGCCTTTCAAGGAAACTTTGTCTTCCAAGATGACAATGCACGGCCTCATCATGCTCGCATGATCCAACACTTTCTTGCTGACCGTGGTGTAGAGCATATGGAGTGGCCTGCCATGTCCCCGGATATGAATCCGATAGAGAACTTGTGGGCAGAATTAACGCATCAAATCAACCACTTGGACCAGCAGCCTGCCTCTGTGCGTGAATTGCAGCAGGCTATTGTCACTGCATGGCAAGCGATTCCTGTCCAAACCTTGGCAAATCTCGAGAACAGCATGCCTCAATGTGTACGTGCTCTCCTGAATGCTCGTGGGGGTTACACGAAGTACTGAACTGTAATTTTACTGTCCATAATCCCAGTCGTAATTTAACTTTTGTTTTTGTTTAAAAAAAATTTGGCTAATGTGCAAAATAAAGAGATACTTCTGGAAAACCTACAGAAGTTTAACACAGTACTGCCCATGAATTGAGTTCGATATCAGTTTACAGCACTTTCAAGGATCAATTTATATGTTTCGAAATGTCAAATGTGGTTTTTGTTTCTTTTAAAGGTCACATTAACAAAATCTCGAATAATTTCAACATAATTCCAATGAACTTTTGGTTCTAAGACATCTTGAAAAGTAAGTTCACCCCCACAAAAAAAATATTCCATATTAAATGCCAAGCCTGTGTATATATATATATTTTAATTTAAATAATTAATAATTTAATTTAATGATTTAAATAAATAATTTAAATAAACATAAATGCAAATTTCCCATGTGGAAAAAGTAAGTACACCCCTACATTTATCACTACTTCAAATACCTAAAATTAGAATCAGGTGCACCAGCTCAGGTGCAAATGATTAGAACATCGTCAGAGAGGATCTTGGAGGAACCTGTCTTATTTAAACCTCAGACATTTAGTTTGGGTTGCTCTTTGTTGCTGAAGTGTGCGGCATCACCATGCCGAGATCAAAAGAGCTCTCTGAGGCCTTCAGAAAGAAGGTTATAGATGCCTACGAGTCTGGGAAGGGATTTAAAAAGATCTCCAAACAATTTGAAATCAATCATTCGACTGTCCGGAAGATCATCTACAAATGGAGAAGATTCCAAACAACTGCCAACTTGTTCAGGCCAGGCCGCCCCAGCAAGTTCAGCCTGAGAGCAGCCCGCAAGATGCAAAAAGAAGTCTCTAAGAACCCCAGAATGTCATCACGGGACCTACAGGTAGCTCTTGCCACTGTTGATGTCGAAGTGCACGAGTCTACCATTAGAAAGAGGCTGCACAAATTTGATCTACATGGGAGGTGTGCCAGGAGGAAACATTTGCTGTCCAGAGAGAACATCAGGGCAAGACTAAAGTTTGCCAATGAACACCTCGGCAAAGACCAGCACTTCTGGAACAATGTGCTCTGGACAGATGAGTCAAAGGTAGAGCTATTTGGCCACAGTAGCAGAAGACATATTTGGCGAAAACCAAAGGCAGCATTTGACCACAATAACCTGATAGCAACGGTAAAGCATGATGGTGGAAATATTATGGTTTGGGGCAGCTTTGCTGCATCAGGGCCTGGGCAGCTCACCATCATAGAATCCACTATGAATTCTTCATTGTACCAGAGGGTGCTTGAGGAGGAATGAGGATAATGTGAGGCCATCTGTCGGAAAGTTGAAGCTCAACCGAGGGTGGACCTTGCAACATGACAATGACCCTTAACATACCAGTAAATCCACCAAGGAATGGTTGAAAAGAAAGAAATGGAGGGTTCTGGAATGGCCAAGTCAAAGCCCGGATCTAAATCCCATTGAGATGTTATGGGGGGATTTGAAACGAGCTGTGCATGCAAGAAACTCCCTCAAACATCGCACAGCTGAAATAATTCTGCATGGAGGAGTGGGCAAAAATTTCTCCCAGTCGATGTCAGAGACTGGTAGACAGTTATAAGAAACGCCTACGAGAGGTTGTTTCTGCCAAAGGGGGCAATACCACCGATGAGAGCCAAGGGTGTACTAATTTTTTCCACATACGGAATTTGCATTTATGTTTATTTTAATTATACAATGGACGAGAAAATGTAAATGTTTCATGATATTTGTTAATAATAGCCGTAGATGATTCTGTCTGTCTGTCTGTCTATCTGTTGGGTGTCTGTCCGGGGTGTGGCTTACTCGGTTTGCAGAGTAGCTCCACCCATAGCTCCACCCATTCTGGGAGTGGCTATAAACAAATATCCACCATTTTATTAACTCGCATAGCTTTGAGTCCTGTTTTGTAGGCCCGTGGTGTCTTGCTCTCCCCCAGTTTTATTTCAAATCAAATTCGATAAATCATTTCATTTTTCACAGTCGCTAACATAGTTTTAGACTCGGTTGAAAAAAAACGGGAAGAAAATCCGATGAAAGTTGCCGTTTATAGAACGAAATGAATTCTCAAAGGCCTGTAACTTCAAGGCCATTGAGTCTCTCTCACGCCTTTATCTCCAATCTAACTCACCATATGATTTCATTTTTATCGATGGTTTTACTTTTAGACTCGGTGTCAGCAATAATTGAGAACAATCCACACACGCGGGAAAATGCAGAGATATATTTTTTTAAATCGCGTCATGGTGTATCATACACCGCCCAACATGACACCGCCGGCAATGTGTCGATATATATTAAAAATTCGCTTTTGCTTTTCCGTTATGATATATTACTATTTCGTTTGATGATAGTCGTCACAAAAACGTCAACAATGATGCCGACATATATTTCTTCGTTTTTATTTCATTCAACATATTAGCCGGAAGTAAAATATGTTTCAGGAAATTACCGAGAGATATTTCTTCGTTTTTTTTATTAGTTATGTGCGCATACACTTTAAATAGGTTTATTTGAAATCTTTAATTTTCCACAAACATTCCACACACGCGGGAAAATGCAGAGATATATTTTTTAAAATCGCGTCATGGTGTATCATACACCGCCCAACATGACACCGACGGCAATGTGTCGATATCTATTTTAAATTCGATATATCATTTCATTTTTCACAGTCGCTAACATAGTTTTAGACTCGGTTGAAAAAAAACGAGAAGAAAATCCGATGAAAGTTGCCGTTTATAGAACGAAATGAATTCTCAAATGCCTGTAACTTCAAGGCCATTGAGTCTCTCTCACGCCTTTATCTCCAATCTAACTCACCATATGATTTCATTTTTATCGATGGTTTTAGAGTCGGTGTCAGCAATAATTGAGAACATTCCACACACGCGGGAAAATGCAGATATATTTTTTAAAATCGCGTCATGGTGTATCATACACCGCCTAACATGACACCGACGGCAACGTGTCGATACATATTAAAAATTCGATATATCATTTCATTTTTCACAGTCGCTAACATAGTTTTCGACTCGGTTGAAAAAAAACGGGAAGGAAATCCAATGAAAGTTGCCGTTTATAGAACGAAATGAATTCTCAAACGCCTGTAACTTCAACTTCAAGGCCATTGAGTCTCTCTCACGCCTTTATCTCCAATCTAACTCACCATATGATTTCATTTTTATCGATGGTTTTGGACTCGGTGTCAGCAATAATTGAGAACATTCCACACACGCGGGAAAATGCAGAGATATATTTTTAAAAATCGCGTCATGGTGTATCATACACCGCCCAACATGACACCGACGGCAACGTGTCGATATATATTAAAAATTCGCTTTTGCTTTTCCGTTAAGATATATTACTTTTTCGTTTGATGACAGTCGTCACAAAAACGTCAACAATGATGCCGACATATATTTCTTCGTTTTTATTTAATTCAACATTATTAGCCGGAAGTAAAATATGTTTCAGGAAATTACCGAGAGATATTTCTTCGTTTTTTAAAATTAGTTATGTGCGAATACACTTTAAATAGGTTTATTTGAAATCTTTAATTTTCCACAATATAATTTACTTGCCATTTATCATTTGATGATTACGAGACAAATTCCTCTTGAGGATCGTGACAATTCATGCGCTGCGTGGAAACTTCTATTTCCAAAATGAATGAGACGATCGATGAAGAACGCAGACTTGAACAGGATGCAGCAAGAAAACGAATGAGACGGGCGAACGAGTCCATCGACGAACGTCAATGCAAACTTGCGGGGTCACCCGTGGGAATCCCACGGGCATGGATGTGTGTGACATTTCGACATATTGAGTTAGATGCTGCACATTCATTTTTACAAAATGGTTACTGGCAAGTCATCAGATCCAGAAATGGTGTAAAAACCACCGTTTAGAGGCCATTTTTCCCCGCAAAGCGGGGGTTGGCCTTTTCGGGGACCGTGGTAGTTGTTGTTTTTTTGTCCCCTTTTTGAAGCAATGTTTTACGGCCGGATGCCCTTCCTGACGCCAACCCTTTTTGCCGCCTTCAACGACAAACAGGGAATTACCAGTGAACTGGTACTCAATTAGCCGACCTCGGAAGGATGACAGGCTGAGTCAACCCCCCTGGCATTAATTCGGCGATCGACCGAGATTCGAACCCAGGATCCTAAGCCGGCACCCTAGCCGCTAGCCCAACACCAGAAATGGTGTCATGAACACAATTTATTTACGCACAAGCACAAAAGCAAGACGGGCCGATTTCCGATTCCGACGGGCCGACGGGCGAGACGGGCCGATTTCCGATTCCGACAGGCCGATTTGGAGCAAGAAAAAGAACGAGACGGGAGAAAAAGGAGAGAAACGAGACGGGGAAAGCCGATTGGAGAGGCGAGTGAGGCGCGATTGGAGAGGAGTGTGAGGCGCGATTGGAGAGGAGTGTGAGGCACGATTGGAGAGGAGTGTGAGGCGTGATTGGAGAGGAGTGTGAGGCACGATTGGAGAGGAGTGATTGGAGGGGAGTGTGAGGCACGATTGGAGAGGAGTGTGAGGCACGATTGGAGAGGAGTGTGAGGCGCGATTGGAGAGGAGTGTGAGGCGCGATTGGAGAGGAGTGTGAGGCGCGATTGGAGAGGCGTGTGAAGGATTGGAGAGGAGAGGAGTGTGAGGGATTGGAGAGGTGAGGGATTGGAAAGGAGAGGGATGTGAGGGTTTGGAGAGGAGAGGAGTGCTAGGTGGAGAGAGGAGAGTGTCAGGTGGAGACAGGAGAGTGTCAGGTGGAGACAGGAGAGTGTCAGGTGGAGAGGAGTGAGGGGTCACATATTATGTGAAATAACTAAATTCACACCATTTCTGGATCTGATGACTTGCCAGTAACCATTTTGTAAAAATGAATGTGCAGCATATAACTCAATATGTCGAAATGTCACACACATCCATGCCCGTGGGATTCCCACGGGTGACCCCGCTAGTATTTGTTATATTATATCACCTTTATCTATCAATATTGTTGAAATTAAGATAAAATAGCTGTATGTTGAAATATGTTGAAAAAGTCAAAACTTTACATGGGGTGTACTTACTTTTTCACGTGACTCTATATATATATACATATATATATATATACGTATATATATATACATATATATATACATATACATATATATACAGACTTGGCATTTAATATGGAATTTATTTTTTTTGTGGGGGTGAACTTACTTTTCAAGATGTCTTAGAACCATATAAGTTCATTGGAATTATGTTGAAATTATTCTAGATTTTGTTAATGTGACCTTTAAAAGAAACAAAAACCACATTTTACATTTCGAAACAAATAACTCAATCGAACTCAATTCATGGACAGTACCGTGTTAAACTTCTGTACGTTTTCCAGAAGTATCTTTATATTTTGCACATTAGCCAAAAAAATTTTTAACAAAAACAAAAGTTAAATTACGACTGGGATTACGGACAGTAAAATTACAGTTCAGTACTTCGTGTAACCCCCACGAGCATTCAGGAGAGCACGTACACGTCGAGGCATGCTGTTCACGAGATTTGCCAAGGTTTGGACAGGAATCGCTTGCCATGCAGTGACAATAGCCTGATGCAATTCATGCACAGTGGTCGGCTACTGGTCCAAGTGGTCGATTTGACGCGTTAATTCTGCCCACAAGTTCTCTATCGGATTTATATCCGGGGACATGGCAGGCCACTCCATATGCTCTCCACCACGGTCAGCAAGAAAGTGTTGGATCATGCGAGCACGATGAGGCCGTGCATTGTCATCTTGGAAGACAAAGTTTCCTCGAAAGGCTGCACGAGCAAATGGAAGCAATGTTTCTTCCAGAATGGCCCTCTACTTGAACTGGTTCAGGTTTCCATTCAGAACAACCAGGTCAGTTTTGCCCAATGCATGAAAAGCAGCCCAAACGGTCACCCCACCACCTCCAGCTTGGACTCTTGGCATTATACAATCTTTGTTGTAGGCTTCATGCTCTTGTCTGCGCACTCGGACGCGGCCATCTTGACGATAGACCAGAAATCTAGACTCGTCACTGAAGATCACGTGATTCCAGTGTCCTGGCTGCCATTGACGGTGCTCTCTGGCCCTGTGCAATCGGCGCTGGCGGTGTTGTCTGGTCAGGCGTGGCTTTCTCAGGGGACGCCTGGCACGATAGCCTGCTTGAACCAGTCGTTGGTTGACTAGCCTTCTGGATACAGGCACATTTGTCAGTTGCTGCCACTCAGCCCTAAGCCGATTAGCTGACTTGGTACGGCCATTGCGGACAAACCGGTGCAGCTGGCGATCATCCCTCCTTGTGGTTCTCTGCGGGGACGTCCTGGCCTCGGTATTGGAGTAGGGACACCCCTCTGAGCATTTTGTTTCAGGATCTTTGACACCTGACCTTGAGTGATGCCATACTGCCGAGCAATAGCACGCTGTTTCATGCCGTAATTTCGTAAAGCCACCACTCCATGACAAACAGCATTGTCGAGTTGACGGACCATCTCCAGAGGAAGTGGCAATAACTTTTGGAGAGGTGCAGCAGCTGTTTTCCACTAATACAGAACACAACAACCATTGTATACCCGACTGTGAAGCCAATCATCAAATGCACCTGTCTGTACATTTTGCCACGCCACCTGTGATATAATCCTGTTGTTGACTTCTTGCTGCGACAGACAATCAGTGACATGGTTCTTTTTTTCAAATAAATCACCAAAGTGTAAAAGAAACTCACCAGATTGATATACTGAGTAAAGAAAGTAAACCCAAGTCAAGAAAAAAAATATATTCCATATTAAATGCCAAGTCTGTGTGTGTATATATATATATATATATATATATACACACACACACACACACACACACACACACACACACACACACACACACACACACACACACACACACACACACACACACACACACACACACACACACACGGCTCGGTTCGCTGCGCTCGCCTCACAAAGCGTCGTTGCTGAGGAACGGGCTTATTTTAGCCGAGGATAATGACAATGACTGTTGCTGTGTTGTCATGATTTACACCAATCATAATACAAACAATTATTTTGCACAAATTTATTTGTTGCGTTTGTGATATCACATTTTTATAGGCAATTTAGGTTGAAGATTTTGGTTGAATGTTATTTTTTTCAAGAAAGAACCCCTCAGCACATACATAGGGGAGGGGTAGGTGCAGACTGGAAGTTTGGAACGATTACACCTCACCACCACGTAATTCAAAACACCTCACCACCAAGTAATTCAAAACACCTCACCACCAAGTAATTCAAAATGCCTCAACACCAAGTAATTCAAAACACCTCACCACCAAGTAATTTAAAACACCTCATAGCAATAAAACACGTAATAAAAACACCTCACCACCACGAAATTAAAAACACCTCACCAACACGAAATTGAAAACACCTCACAGCCATAAAACACGTAAAAAAAACACACCACCACGAAATTAAAAACACCTCACAGCCATAAAACACGTAATAAAAACACCTCACAGCCACGACATTAAAAACACCTCACCACCACGTAATTCAAAACACCTCATCACCAACTCATTCAAAACACCTCACCACCACATAATTAAAAACACCTCACCACCACGTAATTATAAATACCTCAGCACCATGTGATTTAAAAACACCTCACCACCACGTCATTTAAAAACACCTCACCACCACATAATTCAAAATACCTCAACACGTGATTCAAAACCACCACGTCATTAAAAACACTTCACAACCACGGAAACAAAAGTTTGAGGGAGTCGTTAAGTGACAACACAGACACTGCCCAGATGTGTAGATATATAGATGAATGACTGCACCTGATTTGCCGTTTTGTCATGGTTTAAACCAATCATTTCAAATAATTCTTTTGCACAAATGTATTTGTAATATACGTGGTATCACATTTTATAAACAATTGAAGTTGGAAAAAAAAATTCCCCCAAAAAAAACAAAAACTTTCGAACATTTTTCAAAGAAAATACTCTTAGGACATACGGACGGGAGAGATATGTGCATACCAGAAGTTTGGTACGATTTCACAAAAGTTTGAGAAAGTAGTTCAGTGACAGGACAACACAAGACGTGACAACACAACACAACACAGACACTGCACAGGTATATATATATACAACAACAACAACAACATGCATTTTAAGGCCATTTTCCCTGCTAGAGCAGGGGTTAGCCTTGCGGTCCCCATGACAATCTTCTCCATTTTGCCCTATTTTCTGCATCTCTCCTTGTTAACCCCCTTCACCGCATTTCTTCTTCCAACATCTTTAGCCAAGTCTTTCTCGGTCTTCCCCGTCCTCCACTTCCTTCTACATTCATTTCCATCACTCTTCTCAACCAGTCACTTTCATCCTTCCTCAACACATGACCAAACCATCTCAACCTGTTCCTCTTCACAGCATCAATCACAGGCTCTATTCCCATCATCTTTCGCAATTCATCATTTGTCTTCCTCTCTCTCAACTGTTGAATACTGTTGAATGCAGAGAATGAATGGGATGGCAACATAGAGAGTAACCCAGTTTTAGGACCGGCAGAGAAGATAACCGAGAAGGAAGTTGAGGAAGCGATAAAAGCAATGAAGAGTAGAAAAGCGGGAGGGCCGACGGGAGCTGTGGGAGATATGTTGAAGGCAGCGGGAAATTGGGGTGTGAAGAGAATGACAGAGATCTGCAATCTGGTGGTGAAAGAAGGCCACATTCCAGTGGATTGGGAACTAGGTACCCTCGTCCCTCTATACAAGGGGAAAGGTGACCCCCTGGATTGTGGCTCGTATCGAGCCATAAAGTTTTTTTTTTTTTTTTTTGTTTTTTTTTAATTCCAAAAGAATTAGTGGGGGTAGAAAAGATCAAGGTTATGGATGGGGGAAGATAAGAGATGGTGGTGAACAGCTGTTTTAAAGACCTGGAGGGAGGAGAGGGATTGAAGGGAGTGTGGGAGTTTGTTCCACAGGCGGGAGAAAAGAGGAATGAAAGAGTGAAGGTGAGCAGAGAGCCGAGATTTCGGCAGTTTAACCATCAGAGGGTTGCTGGCAGATCTTGTGCGACCTGTAGGAATATTTGGGGGACAGAGCACAGAGAGAGCTGGGGGAGCAAGGCCGGAGAGGAGTCGGTAGAAGACAGAAAGACCACCTACCTGCCTGCGGTGAGCGAGTGAAAGGCCCTCAGAGATAGCTTCATCGCGGGAGATTCCAATGATTTTGAAAGCTTTGGATTCAACAGCGTGAAGCCGAGCCAGGTGTGAGGCAGGAGCACCAGCCCATAGGGGAGAACAGTATTCCATTGAGCTGCGGATGAAAGCCTTGTATGTGGTGAGGAGCTCAGGTGTGCCGAGGAAGGACTTCGCACGACGGAGGATGCCCAGTCGGCGACTGGCTTTGGAGGCCAGCTTGGAAATGTGGTTTTCCCAAGAAAGATCATGGCAGATAGTGAGACCCAAAAGCTTGAGTGACAGAACTTCTTGGAGAGGATTGTTGAGAAAGTAGATGGGAGGGTTGTCCAGTCGATCTTTTCGGAGAGACATAGTAAGAGAGTGAGATTTGGCAGGATTGAAAGACATGAAATGAAGATATTGGAGCATGGAATGAAGGTATTGGAAAGGGTGTTGGAGAGGAGGATAAGGAAGAAAGTGAAGATTGACGAAATGCAGTTTGGATTTATGACAGGAAGAGGCACGACAGACACGCTTTTTATTGTGAGGCAGTTGCAAGGGAAGTATATGGAGAAGAGAAAGAAGTTGTTTCTTGGGTTTGTTGATCTGGAGAAAGCATTCGACAGCGTTCCACGTGAAGTAGTGACATGGGCATTGAGGAAGTTAGGAGTGGAGGAATGGTTGATCAGAGTCGTGATGGCAATGTACAAAAGAGCGCGCACAGCTGTAAGGACGAAGGACGGGAACAGTGGTGAGTTTGAGGTGAAGGTGGGAGTGCATCAGGGGTCGGTACTTAGTCCACTACTATTTGTAGCTGTGATGGAGGTGCTGGCTCAGAGCGTAAAGGAGGGTTTACCGTGGGAGTTGTTGTATGCAGATGATCTGGTGTTGATTGCAGAAAGTATGGATGGACTGAAGGAGAAGATGAACAAGTGGAAGGAATGTATGGAGACAAAAGGTCTGAAGGTGAATATCGGAAAAACGAAGGTGATGGCAAGTGGTAAAGCATGTGGTGAGGTGGAAAGAACTGGGAAGTGGCCGTGTGCTGTGTGCAGGAAGGGTGTCGGAGTGAATTCCATTCAATGTACAATGTGCGCTGAGTGGGTTCATCAAAAATGTAGTGGTGTGAGAGGGTCATTAACCAGTGTGGCAGCTACATTCAAGTGTAAGGTGTGCACAGAGGGAGCTGCAGATGGCGGAAATGTTGAGTTGGATCTTGGAGATGGCATGAAGCTGGAAGGTGTGAAAACATTTTGTTACCTTGGAGACATGCTGAATGGAGCAGGTGGATCAGACTCGGCAACGGTTGCTCGAGTGAGATGTGCATGGAAGAAGTTTCGGGAACTGAGTGGCGTGCTGACGAGGAGGAGAGTGTCATTGAAGCTGAACGGAAAGGTGTATGCTGCATGTGTGAGAAGTGTTATGATTTATGGGAGTGAGACGTGGGTAATGAACGTACAGCAGCAACGAAGGTTGGAAAGGGTGGAAATGCGAATGGTTTGGTGGATGTGTGGAGTGGAACCCTATCGAATGCTTTCTCCAGATCAACAAACCCAAGAAACAACTTCTTCCTCTTCTCCATGTACTTCTCCTGCAACTGCCTCACAATAAAGAGCGCGTCTGTCATTCCTCTTCCTGGCATAAATCCTAACTGCATTTCGTCGATCTTCACCTTCTTGCTTATCCTCCTCTCCAGCACCCTATCCAATACCTTCATTCCATGCTCCAATAACTTTATCCCTGCCTTCAACTTTATCGCAATATTCCTGCTGCCTTCAACATATCTCCCACAACTCCCGTCGGCCCTCCCGCTTTTCTACTCTTCATCGCTTTTATCGCTTCCTCAACTTCCTTCTCAGTTATCTTCTCTGTCGGTCCGAAAACTGGGTTACTCTCTTTGTTGCCATCCCATTCATTCTCTGTATTCAACAGCATTTCCATATATCTTTTCCATCTTCCTTTAATTCCATCTCGGTCCACAACGATTTGTCCCACTTCATCCTTCAAGCAACTCACCCCCATCACACCTCTCTTTCGTTATCTGCTTTGCAATCCTGAATACCGCTCTCTGACCCTTTTCCGAATCCAAGCTTTCTCTGAACATTTTCCTACATGCCTCCTGCGCCTTTGCTACCTCTTGCTTCGCAGCCTTCTTGGCTGCCTTACAACTTTCATGCTCTGCTTTTTCTGCTCCCGTACCCTTCGCCTTCTGCCACTCCTTGAACTTCTTCCTCTTCTCGTCAATCCTCTTTCCAACTTCCTCATCCCACCACGATGTTTCCGAGTGCCTCGGTGGTACTTTTGTCCATCCACATACCTCCCCAACGGCTCCCAATAGACTATCTTTCATTGACATCCAACCACGTTCAAGCTCAACCACATCCCCCTCTACCCTACTCAGCCTCTCTTTTAATGCCTCCCTTACTGTCACCTCTTTCAACCTCCACACCTTCATTCTCGGTTGGTACTTCACCCGCCGAGCTCTCCTCGCACCTTTCACCCTTATGTCGCAGACAACCAAGTGGTGCTGTGAAACAGCCTCCTCCCCCGGGATCACCTTTGTGTCCCGGAGGTGCCCCCTATCTCGCCTACGCACCATCAGGTAGTCAACGGTTGTCGCCGACCCACCTGACGTGTATGTAACAAGCTTATTATCCTCTTTCTGGAACTGAGTATTACAAATCAACAAATCAGCTCCATCACCAAACTCCAAAATCCTTTCACCTTCTCCATTTCTCACACCATATCCGTAACCCCCATGAACTCCCTCAAAACCGTCCATACTCCTTCCCACATGTCCATTTAGGTCTCCTCCTACCACAACAACTTCCTCATCTTTCACGTTTTCCATCAGCTTCTCTATCGCACACCAGAACTCGGCCTTCTCTTCATCGCTCCGACCAACCTGCGGAGCATATCCCGAGATGACGTTCACCAAGAGCTTTCCAATCATCATTTTCACCATCATCAACCTATCACTCACTCTAGTCACACTCACCACACTGTCTACAAACTCCTCAGAAAACAGGACACCAACACCATTCATGCCCTCCGGGCACCCTTGCCACACAAACTTGTATTTCTGTCCCTGCCTACCCTTCACCATTCTCACACCACTTCCCTTCCATCTCGTCTCTTGCACACAACATATGTCCACTCTCCTTCTGATCAATACTTCCACCACTTCTCCTGATCTCCCTGTCATTGTCCCTACATTCCATGTCCCAAACGTCAGAAACCGATCTCCACTTCGGGCTGTACCCTGCCCATATGTAGTTGTAATTGTCATGGTTCTCTTTTTGAGGCAATGTTTTTATGGCCGTATGCCCTTCCTGACGCCAACCCTCTTAGTCGCCTCTTACGACACGCAGGGATACGGTGTACGTATTCTAACCAAGGTACACACCGGGAACTATATATATATAAATATATATATATATATATATAAATATATATATAAATATATATATATATATATATATATATATATATAAAAAAAAAAAAAAAATATATATATATATATATATATATATATATATATATATATATATATATATATATATATACAGTGGAACCTTGACTTACAAGTGCACCAACTTACGAGTTTTCCGAGATACGAGCCGTCGCTCGGGCGGTTTATTGCTTTGAGATGCGAGCCGAGATCTGAGTTACGAGCTTACGCCACCCGCCACCAAGTGGGTTCCGGTCACGTGGTTATCTTGCCGTGCAAGTATCTCTGCCGTATATCGCTGCTGCTTTGTTTTCGCATTTTGGTTATTTTGAGTTTACGCCACCCGCCACCAGGTGGGTTCCGGTCACGTGGTTATCTTGCCGTGCAAGTATCTCTGCCGTATATCGCTGCTGCTTTGTTTTCGCATTTTGGTTATTTTGAGTTTACGCCACCCGCCACCAGGTGGGTTCCGGTCACGTGGTTATCCTGCCGTGCAAGTATCTCTGCCGTATATCGCTGCTGCTTTGTTTTCGCATGTTGGTTATTTTGGAGCTTACGCTACCCGCCACCAGGTGGGTTCCGGTCACGTGGTTATCTTGCCGTGCAAGTATCTCTGCCGTATATCGCTGCTGCTTTGTTTTCGCATTTTGGTTATTTTGGAAAATTTATTAGTTTTAACCATGGGTCCTAAGAAATTGAGTGCCAAGGGCAGTACTGAGAAGAAGAAGAGGATGATGTGCTTGGATATAAAACACGCAATCGTCGAAAAACATGAGCGAGGTGTGCGTGTTGTCGACTTGGTGAGGCGGATGTGAAGGCAGCTGAAGATTTTATTATAACTTTTGCCGAACTGATAGAAGCCGAACGATACATCCCCCAGCAAATCTTCAACTGTGACGAGACAGGGCTCTTCTGGAAAAAGATGCCGAGGAGGACGTATATAACGGCAGAGGAGAAGAGCATGCCAGGCCACAACTTGTTCAGAGTGCCGGCGATAGCTCGCCTTCTCTTTGTGGAAAACACGGTGAGATCCTTAACATCCAACAACTAATGGGATGCAAACGGGGCGCCCAGTTTAGCGGTACACACATTGATGAATCACCCTGCCTGTGATTCACCCATGACAGGTTATAGCTGGGTCGGGATTCAAACCCAGGCTGGACAGTTTAGAGTCAAGTGTGCGTACCTCCAGTCCAGGCCATCCTGCCAACTTGTATGCTGCATACAGGTGAAATATAAAGCGCGAGATATTTTTATATATACTGTATATTTAAAAAAAAATTGGTGTGGTTTTTGGCGGGCTGGAACGGATTAATAGCATTTCAATGGGGAAATTTAATTTGAGAAACGAGCAAATTGAGTTACGAGCTCGGTCACAGAACGAATTAAACTCGTAAGTCAAGGTTCCACTGTATGTATGTATATATATATATATATATATATATATATATATATATATATATATATATATATATATATATATATATATATATATATATATATATATATATATATATATATATATATATATATATTGTTGCGGATATGGAATTTGGCCTCCATATCCGCTTGTAAATATTCCCCTATTTCCCCAATACTCCCCAACTATCCCCAATCCCCCATTCCCTAGTCCCATTGCCTGTAAATAACACTCTGTAGAACCGACCTTCCCCTTTTTCCCCCATTAAATGTCGTGCCCAGGTCCACCGCATCTCACGTAGACAACTTTCGGACATCTTGCTAGTTATTCTTAGTCTATGTCAGTTAAGGACTCGTTTCCATTAATTCTGACTCTTCGTTGCACCAGAATGTGATTGTATGGCACCAGTAGTGAGTTTAGGACCTCCCCATACCTCCTTCCATCTTCCTCATGAAACCACAACAACCACAACTACAACAACAACTACCACAACAGCGCGCGGGGAGTGTGCGTCCTCACTCCGGCTCGGTTAGCCGCCATTACCCATGTGCGCCGACGGGGTTACCACGAAGGGGCTGCCTGTCGGCCCCTCGTCAAGGGCGGAGCCGGTAACCCCCCGCACCCAATGAGAAGCAATGGGCCGATTCCATCTGGGGCGGAGCTAACGAGCCGAGGGCGTGTCACTCCCCGCCGGATATACGCGGCCACTTACCGGACGTGACGTGAGATGCGCCCCCAGCTTGGAGAAAGAACGTCACCTTCCAGCGCTGAGAGAGACCTCCCGCATCTCTGGACCGGACCGGGTCGATTCTGTCCCTGAGCCAAGAGTGTACCTTGAGCCATCGACTACCCGCCTTCCTTGCCATCAATCCCCGTGTGAGTCAGTTTTGTCCTGTTTATCTGTCGTCTGTCGGGGCTACTATAAGACCGTAATTAAGTGCCTATCTTTCTATGCTGTCC
This sequence comes from Myxine glutinosa, assembly GCF_964187855.1. Lineage (NCBI taxonomy): Eukaryota > Metazoa > Chordata > Myxini > Myxiniformes > Myxinidae > Myxine > Myxine glutinosa. The sequence continues at coordinate 115,438,974 of NC_136271.1, forward strand.
CTCTCATCCCTGTAATCTAACCTTCCGCAATATTATAACCTCCTCCGGAGGTCTTGAGAACCGTACCCCTGGTGTCGTGTCATTTTAAACCCAGCCGTTGTGTCCTTTCCTCAATTGATTTAGCGTAGCGCGACTCGGCCAAGGTTCGAGTATAATCGGGTAACTTGTGCGAACACGGCGGCCATTCCGCTCGGCCCACCATAACATCAAAGTCGTGTCCGTAACAATTGGTGTCAGGAGTGTCGGATTCGGACCTGGGACTAAATTCATTTAGCCCAAATTTTGGAACACCAATTGTACCATTAGGGTAACAATTGGTGTCGAGGAGTGAGATTCGATCCGGAGCGCGTTTTACGCGCTCGAAATTATAACGGCGAAATTTGATTGTGTTTTACAAAATATAAAAACCCGAATTTTGAAAGTCGCGCTATGGCAGACCAAGTCGGCTGGGGTCCGGTAGAGGAGAGTGAGGCAGGGTCGATCCAGGACCAAAATGAGGGACAAGAGGAGAGCGAAGCAGTGAGGGTAGCAGACGCACAAAATAGCGTCGTTGCAACGTGGCGCCTCGCAAGAGCGCGCGGTAGCCGAGCCCGCTGTATCAACGGGCTTTAACATGCAGCCGATTGACATGCAGGCCCTCATTGCGCAGCTACAGGCAGCTGTACAGATGAGTATGGGGAGCCAAATTGAGCGATTGGAGGGCCAAATGGGGTCCAATAGCGAGAAATTGAGGGATGACATGGGGTCCAATAGCGAGAAATTGAGGGATGACATGGGGTCCAATAGCGAGAAATTGAGGGATGACATGGGGGCCCAGATCGGGGGGTTAGGGAGTAGAATAGAGGGATTAGACAATAGATTAGGGGAAATACAGGAGGGGTTAATGGGGGTAGAAAACAGAATGGCTGCCCAGGAGAATCAAATGGAAGGGATGCAAGAGGGGTTAGAGGGGTTAGAAAACAGGATGGAAGGCAAATTGAGGGACATGAGGGACCAAGCGGAAAGGGAAGTTAAACAAATGGGGCAGCAGATAGAGGGGATCAGAATGGGGGTAGAAACCAAACTGGATGCTCACAGGGAGGAAATGGAGCAGATGAGGGTGGCATCTGGGCAGGAGATGCAAGTGATGGGAGAGGAGATCAGAAGAGGTGTGAGTGAGGAGGTCGGAGGAGTGCGCGAGGAGGTGAGGCACTAAGGAGCGCATGGAGAAGGAGGTGAGAAAGGGGACTGTAAAATTGCAAGGGGGTATAGAGGAGTTGACGCTGGGAGTAGAACAACTGACAGTGGGACAAAAGGAGTTGGGGGACCAGGTAAAGAAGAACACAGCTGTAATAGAGGGTTTAAAATCGACACAGAAGGAGATGAAAAAGGACGTAGGGGTAATTAAAAAAGAGTGTCAGACGGTACATGAGGACCTGACGAGGAAAATGAACAAAGTGGTAGAGGTGATGGAGGTTAAAGAGCGGGAGGTGCGGGAGCACATAGAAAAAAATAAAGTGGAGTTAGAGGAAGAACTTGAAGGGGCGCACGAGGAGATGAAGGAGGTGAAACAGAAATTAGAAGAAGTGGAAGAAGGGGTGAGCGAAATTAAGAAGCGACGGAGAGAGGATAAGAAAGAGATAAAAGAGGAGGTAAAAGAATTGGTCCAAAGTCTGTGTTCGGATCGTGATGATGTGCTCATTAACCGGATGAGGGATTCGCAGGTGATGGAGGAGAAGCGAAGAGAAAGAGGACCCGGTGTAAGTGGTGACCAGTATGGTCGTGCGTATGATGCGCCAGGTGATTTAATAAGCTTGGGGGTCGAGATAGACCCGGATGTTCGTGAGAGGCCAAGAGTGAGGTGTATGGCTGGTCCGGAGGGTATGGAACGAGAGGTGCGAGGTGTGGGTGAGCAAGGTTGTGGTGGTATGGAATGGGTAGCGGGTTGCGGAGGTGTGACCCATGCATCGACACCAACAGGGGTAGTTGTTGGAGGGACCGGGGAGGCACGAGAGCCCCTTGGGGGTAATGTACTGTGGGGGCCCGGCCGGTTCGGCCCCGCGCTGACCCCGCAAGGGGCGACGCACGGGGTCCGGCAGGCGGGCAACGACTCGCATACGAGGTGGTCCCACAAGGTCCCACTCGCGCCGTATGACGGCAAGAGTGATCTACGCGCGTACCTGGCGCAGTTCGACTGTGTGTAAGGGCAACGGTTGGGGTGAGGACGAAGGTGGAGTACACCTGGTGGCCGCATTGCGCGGCGCGGCGGCGGAGGTGCTGACGGCATTACCAGCGGGTGCTCTCACCCTGCCAGCCCTCCGCGACGCCCTAATTAATCGATTCGGCATTGAACAGCAGAGCGAGCTTGTTAAAGCTCAGCTCGCGCTGCGAAAGCGCAAGCCCCAGGAAGCCATCGGGGAACTTGCCCACGACATTCGCCGCGCAGTGGGGATCGCACATGCTAGCATGGCAGCGGATTCCCGGGAAAGCCTGGCGCTGGACCATTTTATCCAGGCCCTCCCGGATATTGAGCTCCGGCAACAGCTCGCCATGTGGCGCCCGCAGACTCTGAGCCAGGCGGCTGATGCTGCGGCCCGTTGGGAAGCAGCGAGGCCCCTGGCCCGGGGGGGCGAGCGTCTCGCAATGGCGGTCCGCCAGGTGGGACCCCCGATGGAGGGCAGACCCCTTAGGGGGCCCGCCCCCGACGTGGGTCCTGACCTGGCGGGCATGGTCCGGAGGCTGGTGGACCAGCGCCTGGCGGGACCTGGACCATGGCAGGCGGCCCCGGAGGTGGCCCGCGGTGGACCACGAGCGGGTAATCCAATTCGGACCTACAGGGGGGGAAATTTGGAATTCCGGAGGCAAGCACCTTACCAGGTGAGGTGCTATACTTGCAACCGTCTGGGTCACCTGGCGCGGCACTGTCGAGCCACGCGCCGGGATGATCCCCGGCGGTTGAGGTCCTCAACTCCGCCCAGGGGGGAGCGGGTTAGCCGACCCCAGACACCCCCCCGCCAGACCCCGGGAAACTAGAAGGTGTCGGGCACGTAGGGCGGTGTTCGGCAGCAGAGGATGGAGGAGAGCCCTCATTGACGCGACAGGTCATTTATTGTGGCCAAATTGGAACCGGTAGCCTGACAATTAGATGCAAAATTGCCGGCGTGGGGGTAGACGCCGTAGTGGACACAGGAGCTAGCGCCACGATCATCAGCCCTGTGGTCCTTGATTCGAGCGCAGGTGGCTGGGATAAGATCCAGCGCCTGCAAAATTATAGTTTGCAGCTTGCTACCGGGGTAACGGCCCCGATCATAGGGCGTGGTTCTGTGACCCTCAAGTTAGGGTCGGTAAGGAGGGAGATAGATGTTTGGGTGGCGGAGGTGTGCGACCCATGTTTAATAGGGTTGGATTTGTTGACTGCCAGCGGTTGTAAAATCGACTTGTGCCGGGGGATCCTGCAGGTGGGAGTAGAAGAGCTGCCGTTAGGGGGAGTGAGCACGGCCGAGAGAGCGGAGCTGGAGGCTTCCGAGGCCGTGACCATCCCCCCAAGGGCCGAGGCGATAGTGCCGGCCCGGTGGGCAGCTCGCCCAACATGGCAGGAGTCCTGCGGCCTGGTCGAACCGGTGGCAGCGCAGTCCATACCGGGTTTAATCGTGGGCCGCACCCTTGTAAAAACGGACGGACCGGGAGTGGCCGTCCGAGTAATAAATATGAGTACAGAACCACGCACTATAGTAAGGGGCACGAGGGTAGCTGGCTGCACCCCAGTTAAGGAAGTCGCGACAGTGAGGGGCGAGAACGTCCAGCCGAGCCGACCCCGGGGGGAGCCTTCAATAACAAGTAGGAATTGGCCCGATCCCATTTGCGAGATGGTAAATCGTAGTAGCGTAGAGTTGGGAGGTACCCAGAGGGAGGCCTTACACAAACTGGTTGGGTCCCATTTGGACCTCTTCTCCCTGTCCACCGAGGATATTGGACGTACGGGCCTGGTGAAACATCAGATCCACACCGGTGAGGCCCGGCCTATTCGTCAGGCCGCCCGACGGCTCCCTTGGAGCAAGAGGGCGGAAGCTGACGAGCAGGTTAAAAAAATGCTCGACGCAGGTGTGATCGAGCCCTCGGGAAATCCTTGGATGTCACCTGTTGTGCTGGTCAAAAAGAAGGATGGGACCACGCGGTTCTGCGTGGACTATCGCCAGCTAAACAACGTGACACTCAAGGACTCATATCCCCTGCCAAGGATTGATGACACCCTCGATGCCGTTGCGGGCTCAAATTGGTTCACAACTTTGGACCTCAAGAGTGGGTATTGGCAGGTGGAGATGGATAGGGCAGGGAAGGAGAAAACGGCATTTTCCACAGGTAAGGGACTGTATCAGTTTACTGTGATGCCGTTTGGTTTGTGTAACGCCCCCGCCACCTTTGAAAGATTGATGGAGCATGTACTCGGCGGCATGCCATGGCAATCATGCCTGGTGTACCTGGATGACGTCCTGGTACATGCCCAAACGTTCCCCCAGGCAGTAGCTAATTTGGACCAGGTGTTCGGGTGCCTCAGACAGGCAGGGTTGAAGCTGAACCCGAGTAAGTGCACTTTGTTTGCAAGAGAGGTGGCCTATCTAGGTCACGTGATCGGCCGCGAGGGGGTAAAAACGGACCCAGACAAAATTAAAGCGGTAGAGGAGTGGCCCGCACCACGTACCATCAAAGAGGTGCGGGGATTTTTGGGACTCTGCTCCTACTACCGGCGCTTTGTGGCGAAATTTGCGGAGTTGGCCCGTCCCCTCCACCGGCTTACGGAGAAGGGGACGCGATTTAATTGGACACGGGAGTGCCACGAGGCCTTCCAAAAATTGAAGGGGTGTCTAACATCCGCACCCCTTCTAGCTTACCCCACTAGTGACGGGGCATTTACCCTGGACACGGATGCGAGCCAGGAAGGATTGGGCGCAGTTTTGTCTCAGACACAGGAGGGCGTGGAGAGAGTGATTGGTTACTATAGTCGGGCCTTAAGTAGGCCCGAGCGAAATTATTGCGTCACTCGCAAAGAGTTATTGGCCATGCTGGCTGCCATGAACCATTTCCACCCGTACCTGTACGGGCGGAAATTTTTGGTTAGAACTGACCATTCCTCCTTGCAATGGCTCCTTCGGTTCAAGGAACCGGAGGGCCAAATTGCAAGGTGGTTGGAAAAGTTGCAGCAGTACGATTTTGATGTGGCCCATAGGGCCGGGAAGGCCCATGGTAATGCGGACGCACTCTCTCGGCGTCCTTGTCTGGGGGAAAACTGTAAATTTTGTGCGAGACACGAGGAGAGGGAGCAATTGGGCGATTCCGCCCCGATTCTCGTCGTCCGGGCAACCCGGGTGAGAGGGCCAATTTTGCCACTAACCGCGGACGAGGAATTTGGAGAGTTGGCTTGGAGCACGCACGGCCCAGCAGGAGGATCCTGTTCTGGGGCCGGTGTTCCAATGGGTCAAATTGGGGCAAAGACCAAAGGGGGAAGAGGTCACCCCCCTCGGGGCGCAAACAAAGGCGTATTGGGCTCAGTGGCAGACCCTGGAATTGAAAGGCAACATCTTGTATCGCAAGTGGGTGGAGGTTCCCTCTGATAGAACTTCCTGGCTGGTGATAGTCCCTGACAAATTCAAGAACGTCATATTGCAACAGGTGCATGGTACCCGCTCCGGCGGCCATTTGGGCAGGACAAAGACAATATCGCGGGTACGCCGGAGGTTTTATTGGGTGAATATGGGGCGCGACATACAGGACTGGTGTCGGAGATGCGACGCCTGTACTGCCAAAAAGGGACCAGCACGGAGGATGAGGGCCCCCCTTCAATTACACCAGGTGGGGGCCCCCCTAGAGCGGGTGGCCATGGATATCCTAGGCCCACTACCCCGCACCCGCCTAGGTAATAAGTACATCCTCGTTGTAATGGACTATTTCACCAAGTGGCCGGAGGCCTATGCCCTCCCCAACCAAGAAGCAGGGGTGGTAGCACAGGCCTTCGTGGAAGGATTTGTGTGCCGGCATGGGATTCCACAGGAGTTGCACACCGACCAGGGACGAAATTTTGAGAGCAAATTGCTAAAAGATGTGTGCAGTCTCCTGTCAATTCGGAAAACCAGAACAACGCCTTTAAGACCTCAATCTGACGGGATGGTGGAAAGATTCAACCGAACTTTAATCCAACAACTGGCACTGTTCACCGCCACCCGTCAGGATGACTGGGACGAACATCTCCCTTATTTGCTAATGGCCTACCGAACCAGCCAGCACGGGGCCACCGCATGCAGTCCAGCGTTGCTTATGTATGGGCGGGAGTTACGGGCTCCCGCCGACTTGCTATGCGGTCCCGTGCCAGACACAGTGGTTAACCCGCCGAGGGAGGGGTACGCACGTCACCTAGAGGAAGGCATGGAGCTAGTCCATGCCTTCGCCCGCCGCCAACTCCATCTGGCGGGGGAAAAGATGAAGCGCAGGTACGACGACCGGAGCCAGGGGAGTCAATACGCTCCGGGGATGAAGATTTGGTTCTTTAATCCCCGGAGACGGAAGGGGAGGTGCCCAAAACTCACCTCCCCCTGGCAAGACCCAGGAGTCGTCCTGTCGCAAATCTGTGACGTGGTCATTAAGATCAAAATGGGGCCACGAGCCCTCCCTCGGATCGTCCACGCCGACCGGATAAGACCTTACACCGGCGAGCAGGCGCCCCCGTGGATTGCCTCGGCTTTAGATGCCGAGGCGGGACCCAGTACCTCTGAATAAGGGGGGCTTATTAGTGCCAGAGGACTGGGGGGTTGAGGAGCGATGGGCCCGGTGGGTAAGGGTGGCATCCTTGCCACCCTTCCCATATGAGTGGGGCAAAGGAGCAATAGCTTATGGGGTGTATGGCAGTGAAAACTAGCCCGGGTGGGTTAGGTTATATTGTAGGGATCTAGCGAAGATGACATTAGGTGACGTTAAGGTTAGTTAGTGACTGATACCTGTAGTGGGGACGCAGGTAGTTTAGTGTGGATGATAATGACGAGGGAGCGCAATAGTTTAAAGGGACGACTGGGAAGCGCAAGTTTTAGAAGGGAGTAGTTAGCTGAGATGATGCCGTGTGTGTGAGAATTGAACAGGTGTGATTGCACAGGTGTGCAACTGGACAGGTGTGTGGAGCAGTGTATGAGTAGTGAGTGTTGTGGATCAGCGCGAATGCGCTTGGGGAGAGAAGGGTGCAGGTGGCACCAGGTGTGAGAGCACAGGTGTGCAGGTACAGGTGTGTGGAGAGAGTTGGAGTAAGTGGTACGGAGTGGTGTGCATGGTGCGAAGGTGTGGATGGGGGAAGAGTGGACCCCTTTCACGAGTACCCGGGGCGGGTAGTGTAAGTGTTAGGTAGAGGGTATAGGTAAATTGTGGTTGGATATTGGCATTTGTGGTGCGGTTGCAGAATGGTATTGTGGATGGGTGCATTAGTGTTGTGGAAATGGCTGGGCGTGTAGCCTGTTAGTGTGTGTAGTTGGTTGGGCACTCCACCACTGTGAGGATGTCGGCCAGGTGAGGCCGCAGGTGGGCTCTGGGAGCCGTTAGTGTCAGTGGGGCCCGAGGATCCGGAGGACGGACCCGGGTAGCCCAGTGCCAGAGAGGGCACCGAGTGGGGAGAGCGCCAGAGGGCCTTCCCCAGGTAGTTAGGTTAGGGTGAGGAGCAGGTAAGCTCGGAGGCAACTGCAGTGGTGGAGGTGTGCAGGTGGGTAGACCCACTGGGAGAGGTACACGCCACAGCCCAGAAATTGTGCGAGGGCACCGGGAGATGAATCGGGGGAGTGAGACCCCAAATTGAAAAGCACCACAGTTTGGTCAATGGGCATTGGTTTTTAGAACCCAGAGTGTAAGAGGGCCAATGGTTTGGCAGGAGAAAGACCCCGGGTAATGTAAAGTTGTTAAAGTCATTTAGGAAATAGTTAGGATTGATGAACCTGTCGCACCATACGCAGCCACTTACCTGTGGTGATGATGACTCCACACCTGTGTTTTCCTTGTTTTGTTGCAGGAAATGAGATTGCTGTGGATTTGTGAGACGCATCACGACGTGGATGAGACATTGGGGTGATTCCATCTCTCCCTCCCTAGGAGGGACTGATGATGAATTGGTAATGGCAAATTTTGATGTTGAGTTGGAGATGGCAAATTATGTTGAGTTGAAAATGGCAAATTTGATTGGTTAGGAGGGAGAGAAGACGAATTTGGTTTATGGGAGGAACGGGGAAGACAGTAGGGACGTTTGTTGATTTGTAAAGTAGATGTTTATGGGTAGTGTTGTGTTTTGTGGATACAGTAAGGGGTAAGGGAGGGGCCATGTAGGTTACCTGGTTGGGGGGGGGGGGCGTACGGTAGGAACGTACCTGTCTCACCTGGTTCCCATGTGCCCCCAGTGTGCATCATCTTATATTGCGTGCACTTTTGCGCCCTTACCACCTTACTCACTTGTCTGCTTCTTTTGTCTCCCACCTCCGAGGATCTGGCTTTGGGGCAGAGAGAGAGGAGAGAGAGGTGCTGGCTCCGCAGTTGTGGGCCTGCACTTTCGCTGCTTGCTGCCTGGATCGATACACCATATGGACCGCAATTTTGGTGGCCACCCACAATGGACCGCAGTTCTCTTGCGGCCAAGCACCACCCGTGGATGGACCTATGGGTCAACGTGGCACCTATGCCATACAGGTGAACCACTTTTAGTTGACACCACTGAAGGCCACAATACAGAAATGGACGCGGTTGGCGCCTTTCTTTATTTTTGAAAGAAGCCAGAAGGCCAAGTGCACCACACGAAGAGCAAGAGACACCTGCAGGGTTAGGGGTTGTTGTTTTTATTTTAATGAACAATGGTGACTGCACCGATTGGTGCTGGGGTGGTGCTTTTGGTGCTTGGACGGGGTGCTCTGCACATTATTAAAGGCCGTAAGGCCACAGAGCACTCGTGGGTTGGTGTATCGATGCTGGCATGCATGCTCTCTCTCTATGCATAACATCTGCATGTGTTCCTCCAAAAACAGGTCCTGGATCGTAGTGTAAATATCAGCGTAGTCTTGTGTAAATAATACTCCCTACCGGCTGTATGTTTAGTTTGCGAATTCTTTCCGCGATTCGGTTATCCTGTGGGCGTGTTTCTGTGAGGAGAAGGGTGCAACGTCGCAGGGGGACATATTTACTCATTTGTGAACATCTGTAAAACTGTCGCACTCAGGGTAGAGTTAATAGTAGAGGGAACTACATCTGAGTGCCACACTAAAATAGGTAAAAATTTATCGGATCGGGACGCCCCGAGGGTAGAGAAGGGTGCAATGTTGCGGATATGGAATTTGGCCTCCATATCCGCTTGTAAATATTCCCCTATTTCCCCAATACTCCCCAACTATCCCCAATCCCCCATTCCCTAGTCCCTAGTCCCATTGCCTGTAAATAACACTCTGTAGAACCGACCTTCCCCTTTTTCCCCCATTAAATGTCGTGCCCAGGTCCACCGCATCTCACGTAGACAACTTTCGGACATCTTGCTAGTTATTCTTAGTCTATGTCAGTTAAGGACTCGTTTCCATTAATTCTGACTCTTCGTTGCACCAGAATGTGATTGTATGGCACCAGTAGTGAGTTTAGGACCTCCCCATACCTCCTTCCATCTTCCTCATGAAACCACAACAACCACAACTACAACAACAACTACCACAACAGCGCGCGGGGAGTGTGCGTCCTCACTCCGGCTCGGTTAGCCGCCATTACCCATGTGCGCCGACGGGGTTACCACGAAGGGGCTGCCTGTCGGCCCCTCGTCAAGGGCGGAGCCGGTAACCCCCCGCACCCAATGAGAAGCAATGGGCCGATTCCATCTGGGGCGGAGCTAACGAGCCGAGGGCGTGTCACTCCCCGCCGGATATACGCGGCCACTTACCGGACGTGACGTGAGATGCGCCCCCAGCTTGGAGAAAGAACGTCACCTTCCAGCGCTGAGAGAGACCTCCCGCATCTCTGGACCGGACCGGGTCGATTCTGTCCCTGAGCCAAGAGTGTACCTTGAGCCATCGACTACCCGCCTTCCTTGCCATCAATCCCCGTGTGAGTCAGTTTTGTCCTGTTTATCTGTCGTCTGTCGGGGCTACTATAAGACCGTAATTAAGTGCCTATCTTTCTATGCTGTCCCTCTCATCCCTGTAATCTAACCTTCCGCAATATTATAACCTCCTCCGGAGGTCTTGAGAACCGTACCCCTGGTGTCGTGTCATTTTAAACCCAGCCGTTGTGTCCTTTCCTCAATTGATTTAGCGTAGCGCGACTCGGCCAAGGTTCGAGTATAATCGGGTAACTTGTGCGAACACGGCGGCCATTCCGCTCGGCCCACCATAACATCAAAGTCGTGTCCGTAACAATATATATATATATATATATATATATATATATATATATATATATATATATATATATAAAAATATATATATATATATATAAATATATATATAAATATATATATATATATAAATATATATATACTGTATATATAAATATATATATATAAATATATATATATATATATATATATATTAGGGTGGGCTTCAAAAAAGCAAAATGCAGATTTTCTCCGGGACATGGTCTTTTTTTTGTTCCTTTTGGTGTCAAAGGAAACCACACCAAATTTGAATGGAATCCAATAATATTTAGGGGTGCCACATCAGTGATGAATTTTCCCCCATGCAAAAATAGGAATTCCCATTTTTTGGGCTGTATATACACAAAATAAATACATAATTATATATATACATTAAATATAATATTAAAAATAAATATATAGTAAATATACATTAAATAATAAATATACATAAATCCACATTATACATTATATATATACAATATATTATACATACAGTTTTGAGACTTCCTATGATCACTATCTGGGCAATTTTCATGCATGTTTTGTACAGGTTCCCGGGGTCAGGGGTACGCTTTTTTAGTGTGTAATATGTAGGCCTAACTTATTGACTGTGGCTCTTTTGTAGAGAGTGACCCTGTGGAGTAAGAATTAACAGGATTTTACCCACATTCTTGCTTATTTTGCAGATATGGCATGTGCTAGTACCAGTGTTTCATTGAAAACTCGGGCTCAGGATAATGTGTATCTCATTGGGTCCACTTCTGGAGATGCCATCAAAGGTGCCAAGCTCCCGACTGTGCATCAATCTCTTGTCCTGTTTTTCCATCACCTGAAGAAGGAGAATCGCACTGCCCGGGAGAGTGCAACCCTCACCATTGAAGAGGTTGTGAAGTTCTGGGAAAAAGCTCACCTACCTACAACGACGAAGCAGCACTGCATCCATCGTTTGGAGAGGCTATATGAAGAATGGAGGAGCCTCCAAAAAGGTGCAAAGCGGGGTGGTGCGACCCAAGAGAAAAAGGAAGCATCCTTCAAGGCCTCCTTGGAGAAGACTTTGATCTTAGGCATGCAGATTCGGAGGCCATAATCACCAACCCCGAGGACAGGAAGTTTCTTCACGATCAATTCTCAGAGAGGAAGGCTTCAATGGGATCTGTAGACACTGTGTTGGAAGCAAAAACGTTCTTGTGTGTTTGAAAGATCAGCAGCCACGAGATGATTATCGTGAACTCCTAGAACTGACTGTCATCTACATGGGAGGAATCCCACCTCGTGGAATCCGGATCATGGCTCCAGGAGCAATGCACAGAGCCAGATGGATGGCAAAAGCACTATATTCACTACAGGTGTTCATGCTTCGGTCAGAGTTCCACTTGACACTTCGAGAGGCGAGAGAACTCCGAGCCTTCAACATTTTTGTCTGCCTTGTGTATGTACAGGCTTGGTTTCGGGCTCCACAAGCTATTGAGGCTCCCCTGAATGACATTAACCTCTTCAAGAAGTTGGAAAAGTTTGAACAAATCAATCAGAAGATGGCTCAGGCAGCCTTGAAGGCACTTGGCCGCCACACGTGGTACATGAGCCCAGTACTAGTGGCATTTGCATTCTTTGACACCAGAATTGACAAAGAAAGCAAGATCAATATGATTGAAGCATTGAAAGATGACGGTGAAAACCCCTCTCCAAAGAGACCAGCTATCAAACGAGGAACCGCCCTGTCAATCGCTGGCCTCATAACAAAACACACCAAGCATTTCTTCAGCATCCTAGGGACCCCAACTGATTGGATGGATAAGGATCCTGGTTCATGGGAGCAAGAAACCAGCTTTCAGGAAGCAAAGAAAGCCGCCAGTGGCTTAGTCGTGGTGAACGACAGGGCAGAAAGGGGTGTCGCATTGATACAAGACTACAATAAGCTCCTTACAAAGGATGAAGAGCAAAAGCAAGCTCTGCTCCAAGTTGTTGCTGCTCACAGGAAGATGTACCCCGATGCCAAGAAGGCAACAGTGGTGAAACAGGCCCAGAAATAGGAGTTACATTTCTCATTATATTTGGGTTTTTAAATATTATGTGATATGGTGTCTCTTCATTTTATGAACTGAACATTTGGATTGTTATCATTGAATTTGGGTTTTCATAGCAATATAGTGCTATTTGTGCAGCTATTGTAACTTGTGTTTGCTAGAATACAAAGAAAGTGAGTGGAGGGTGGATTTTCATAAAACAAACTTCTGGTTTTGCTTTCGATCCATATATAGAAAAGTTTTGTAGACACCTTTAGTTTGAAGGCTGATGTGGCACCCCTAAATAAAATCAGATTGCTTTCATATTTGGTGTCTTTTCATTTTGGAACAAAAGGAACAACATAAAGCCATGTCTCAGTAAATATTTAAAAAAAAATATTTTGAGCACCACCCTAATATATATATATATATATATATATATATATATATATACATATATACATATATATATACATATATACATACATATCTCTCCACAAATATATATACACACAAAATTACATATTAAACAGTATTTGCATTATGCTTCAACAAACTTTTGTATTAGGTACTCAAACCAAAATAAAAACAAAGTTACCGTATTTGAACATTGATTTGTAAACTTCAATCTGCACAATGTTTTGAGATGAAATGACAGTGCCCTCTATTGGGCTCTGTGGAAGTGGTGGCAAATGTACAGAGAAAATGGCTTTGTTACACATGCTTCTGAGGATATTAATCTTTAGTTCACATTCAGCAAGGTACAAAAATCTGAATTGAGCAGCAAATTTACTATATTAGATGCGATTTCTGGCTTGTATTTTTGTATACAGTGTCAAGGCTCGTGGAGGATCCAGAACACAGAATGGATCAGGACATGACAAAATGTAGAAAGAGGGGGGCACACCAATAGCAGGGTTGATGGACAAAACAGAGGAGGACTTGAAGAAAAAGGTAGAGTGCATTTCCTCTGCCAGGCTGAACAGTTTACATTTTCCATCCGATCGATAGACCGGATCCGCATCTGGACCTTAACCAAAATCTAATCGGCTTGTCCTCGTTACCTAAACCAACTCATCCACCAAGTTTTGTCATAATCAATCCACATTTTGAGATATCATGCTATATGTCATTTTTGGTCCAATCTCTTTAATTGTGAAGAATCACTTGAGAAAAAAACAAAATTATCATATCCGGATCTTCACCAAAATCGAATCAATTTTCCCTCGTCACACACCCAACATGTCCACCAAATTTCGTCTGAACCAGTCCATAAGATTTTGAGATATCCTGCCCACAAACAAACAAACAAACAAACAGACAAGGGTGAAAATGTAAGGTGGGCAGAGGTTAAAAAAAAAAAAAAAAGGGATTGTGGGGAAGAACGAGAGAAAGGGAAGGACATGGGGTGAACAAGATAGACACACCTGAGTACTCGATCACAGAAGTGTAAGGAAAAACTGCAAACTTGTAAAGAGGTGGGTCTGGGGAGGGTTAATGGGTGCAGAACACATCACGGTATTGGATGGGGGCTTAACTGAGATTGTGATGAACAGCTGACTCGAAGCCCTGGAGGGAAGAATGAAATTGAAGAGACTGAGGAAGATGTTTCCACACGTGGGGAAAAAGCGGATCAAATAAGTGGAGGTGACCAGCGAGTCTGGATTTTGGGGAGTTTCAACAAAATTCAATATATATTCAAGATCTGGACCTCACTGGCCCAGATCCTCGTCCTGGTGGTGGGGTGGCTATCTTTATCAAAAACTCTCTTCCTCACTCTCCCTGCACTGCCCTCTCTCCACCCCACCCACAGGAGTACCTCTGGCTACGGCTTCCTCTCCGCTCCCACCTTTTCTTCATATGTGTTCTGTACCGTCCTCCAAACAGTGATGACTCCATTTACATTTCTCTGTCGGACAACATGGACCAACTTCTATCAACTCATCCAAACTCTCTCTTCCTCATATGTGGCGACTTCAACTGTCATCATGCCAGCTGGCTGGGTGTGGGTTCATCTCTCACCAGCCATGGCACCTCAGCAAAGGACTTCTGCGACTCATTGGGACTGACACAATCTGTCAATTTCCCAACCCGGATCTCAGTCAATGGAGTATCTTCTCTTCTGGACTTGGTTATGACTAACTTCCCTGCAAATGTCTGCTGCTCTTCTTCTGCTCCAATCGGTTCTTCTGATCATGTGCTTGTTAAAGTGGACATCTCACTGGCCATTCTCAGAGAGCCTCCTCAGCGCCGACGAGTCTGGCATTTCACTCAGGCCGACTGGCACGGTCTGCAAGCAGCCATCAATCAACTGGACTGGTCTCCCATCTCTTATGCCTCTGACATCAATTCTTCCTGGGAATTCTTCCAAAGCAAACTGCTCTCTCTCATGCACAGATTTATCCCATCTCGTCTTCAGTTGTCTTACCCTTCCTCCCGTCCATGGTACACTGAATCTTGTGGTGAGGCAGTTGCCCTGAAACAACTTGCCTTTGCGTCTTGGAAGGCAAATCCAACTGAAGGCAATCTCAGTTCCTTCCACCAAGCTCGAAACAAGTGTGTTTCTACCCTCAGGAGTGCCAGGAAGCACTATCTCTCCACACTCAAGATTGAACTCTCAAACCTGTCTCCTTCATCCAAATCCTGGTGGCGTCTGGTCAAATCCGTTTCTGGTGTTTGTTCCCCCTCCATCCCCTCCCTTACCTCAAATGGCTACACAGTTGACACCGCACGTGACAAAGCCGAATGCCTCAACTCTGTGTTTGCCTCAAAATCTTGCGTCCCAAACCCATCTCTCTCTGTTCCCACCTTACCCAGTCGAACCCAACTGCTCCTGGACTCTGTCCTTCTCTCCTGACAAGGTGGAGAAGTTTTTATCAAACCTCGACTCTGATTCTGCAACTGCACCAGATGGCATCAGCCCTCGGGTCCTAAAATCCTGCTCTGCCGCTCTATCTCACCCTCTCTCTGTTCTTTTCACCCTCTCTTTTGCTCAAGGTCATCTGCCAGCATCTTGGAAATCAGCAAACATTACCGCTTTACACAAAAAAGGTGCAAAAACAGATCCTTGCAACTACAGACCAATCAGCCTGCTCCCAATTATCAGCAAAGTCATGGAATCCATCATTGCTTCAGATATCAAATCCTTCCTCTTCTCCTGATTGTTACTGATCGCGGTTTAGATGTTATGATGGGCCGAGCGGATGGTCCAACCGCGACCGTTACAGGATCCCCGACTCACCCGATTCACCCCAACTTTGGCCGTATCGCACCGCAGCTGCCCAATCTGGGAAAAGACTAAAACCCTGGTGTTGGGCTAGTGGCTAGGGTGCCGGCTTAGGATCCTAGGATCCTGGGTTCGAATCCCGGTCGATCGCTGAATTAACGCCAGGGGGGTTGACTCAGCCTGTCATCCTTCCGAGGTCGGCAAATTGAGTACCAGTTCACTGGTAATTCCCTGCTCGTCGTTAAAGGCGGCAAAAAGGGTTGGCGTCAGGAAGGGCATCCGGCCGTAAAACATTGCTTCAAAAAGGGGACCGAAAAACAACAACAACCACAGTTCCCGAAAAAGGCCAACCCCTGCTTGCGGGGAAAAATGGCCTCTAAAGGTGGTTTTTCTCCAATGGCTTGATCTCTGATCATCAATTTGGATTCAGACCAAGTCACTCTACTCTGGACATGCTGCTTCTGCTGTCTCAACAATGGATGGAGGTCCTCAATGCCAAACAGGAAATTAGAGCTGTCTCCCTCGACATATCACGTGCCTTCGACACGGTCTGGCACCCCGCTCTGCTCACCAAACTCTCCTCCTTTGGTATCCATGGAAATCTCCACGCATGGCTGGCGGACTTCCTCTCTAGTCGTCGTCAACGTGTGGCCCTGAATGGGTTTCTCTCATCTCCTCTTCCTGTTCAGGCTGGAGTTCCCCAAGGCAGTGTTCTGGGCCCCGTGCTTTTTCTGGTCTTCATCAATGATCTCTCTGACTCTCTCGAAAATCCTCTCTATCTCTTTGCTGATGACTCCACTCTCTGCCGCTCCATTCCTCTTCCCTCAGATCGGCAGTCTGCTGCCTCCTCACTCTCTGAAGACCTGGACAAAATCACAGACTGGTCAAACAAGTGGAACATGTCTTTCAATCCTGACAAATCTCACACTCTTACTATGTCTCTCCGAAAAGATCGACTGGACAACCCTCCCATCTACTTTCTCAACAATCCTCTCCAAGAAGTTCTGTCGCTCAAGATTTTGGGTCTCACTATCTGCCATGATCTTTCTTGGGAAAACCACATTTCCAAGCTGGCCTCCAAAGCCAGTCGCCGACTGGGCATCCTCCGTCGTGCGAAGTCCTTCCTCGGCACACCTGAGCTCCTCACCACATACAAGGCTTTCATCCGCAGCTCAATGGAATACTGTTCTCCCCTATGGGCCGGTGCTCCTGCCTCACACCTAGCTCGGCTTCACGCTGTTGAAACCAAAGCTTTCAGAATTATTGGAATCTCCCGCGATGAAGCTATCTCTGAGGGCCTTTCACTCACTCACCGCAGGCAGGTAGGTGGTCTTTCTGTCTTCTACCGACTCCTCTCCGGCCTTGCACCCCCAGCTCTCTCTGTGCTCTGTCCCCCAAATATTCCTACAGGTCGCACAAGATCTGCCAGCAACCCTCTGATGGTTAAACTGCCGAAATCTCGGCTCTCTGCTCACCTTCACTCTTTCATTCCTCTTTTCTCCCGCCTCTGGAACAAACTCCCTCACTCCCTTCAATCCCACTCCTCCCTCCAGGTCTTTAAAACAGCTGTTCACCACCATCTCTTATCTTCCCCCATCCAAAACCTTGATCTTTTCTACCCCCGCTAATTCACCCCAGATCCACCTTGTTTGAAATTCCAACTTCTTTCCTGGAAGTCCTGGCAGTGTCCATATGTTTTATACCTCTCCCCAAAGCCCTCGCCCTCTCTCAGATCTCTCGATGTCTCCATGTCTCTCGGTCCCTGCTCTCAAATGTTGTGTTTGTGTCCTTCCCCCTCTCTCCCCATCTTGTCTACCGCTCCCGATGTTATATGTTTTATGTGTCGGTTTGTCTTTGTGTGTGATTAATGTTCGCTCTTTCACGAGCCTCGATCTTGTATACAAAAAAATAAAAATAAAAAAATAAAAAAAGGGTTGACAGATACTTGTCCACCATTTCAGGTGAAAAAGACAGCGTGCAGAAGCAGTTGGGTGCAACTGGGTAGGGTGGGTACAGTGAGTGGGGGAAGGGGTGGGGGAAGGGGGGGGGAGGTGGGCCAAGAGTCAAGTTTGAAAGTTTAGTGTTGAGATTGGCAAGACGTTTATTGCCTCTACTGAGAGTGGGCATTGCAGATTTTGAGCAATCCGAAGCTGCCTTTGGTCAGATTTGTCTTCCAGGAAGAGAAGGCAAGTTTTTCAAGGCAACTACATCACCACAGGATTCATTGTACCATGTGTGGAATGAAGGCTATGATGACTGAAGATGAGATTGTATGAATGTGTGTAAGAGAGAGAGAGAGCAGGTTTCTGTGGAAGAATTCCCAGGCCAAGTTAATATCGATTGTTCAGTAGATATCGTCGCTGTTTGAAATCATCGTTTGAGAAAGATCGAAATTTATTTAAGTGGACTCTGACTTTTATACCATACTGTATGCAAGATTATTATCTCGAAAAGATTTTTTAAATGTTCACATCTCAAATATAATGGCAAAACCTACTACAGAATTTTGACTGGTAATCAGAAGAAGGCCAGAAGTAGTGACTGATTGTAAATACCAATCTAAACATGCGATGTATAAGAAATGCCATTGAAGGTTTCGGCCCATTTACACGTGATAGAAATCGGAACATTCAAAAGTATCCCCCTTCTCACAAACCTCACTCACCAAAACTCTTTACCTCATGGTATCTTGATTATCACCAAATCTCAATACTCCATGCTGCATATCAATCTAAAACCTATGGTGCTTTGTGACCTATACAGGAATGTATGTTTCCCTAGGTCTGAATGGTGTGCATATTAGCTCAGCCTAGTAAACTGGAATAATCGGCATATTTGGTTCTTTAAAATACAAGAAAACAAACACGCCATAATAACAATAACCAAGCTTTTCGTGCTGTACTCCTCAAGGCGATTCACAGCAAAGAGACTGGAACAGATGCATTTTATTGCATATCTATGTAACAGCGACACCGATTGGTTCATCAGTCATGCATGCGCAATAAAGAACTTTGCTTTTGGCTTCCATACGTCGAGTCATGTGCATATTTCCACAGCCGAGTAGATTGGGATACTCGGCATATTTGCTTCTCCAGAGTACAACACTTTGCTATCTCACGATCATGCAATCATTTAATATCTACATGTGATATCATACCAACTCCGTGCTTCTTGACGAGCTGGATAAGCTTCTCCAACTCAGTGTGACTCCAAGTTCCACGGCGAAACTGACAGTTTAGGGAGTTCATATATCTGCCAAACAGAAAGTACAATATTAATTATTACTTCCACCACTAAGCCTGGTGTTGGCTTAGCGGTTAGGGTGCCGGCTTGGGATCCTAGGATCCTGGGTTCGAATCCCAGTCGATCGCTGAATTAACGCCAGGGGGGTTGACTCAGCCTGTCATCCTTCCGAGGTCGGCAAATTGAGTACCAGCTTGCTGGGATGAATGATCACGGTGTGTACCCTGATTTAAAATAGGTACACCGTATCCCTGCGCATCGTAAGAGCGTGACCAAGGGATGGCGTCAGGAAGGGCATCCGGCCATAAAAACATTGCCTCAAACAGGGAACCATGATTGTCATGGGGCCTGCAAGGCTAACCCACGCTCTAGCGGGGAAAAATGGCCTTAAAATGATCATTCATTCATTCATCATTCATTCATTCACCGAAGGTGGACAGAGGTTATGTTTTCACCCGTTTGCTTGTCTGTCTAAACTCTACAATCGAATTGGCTTTATTGTCATCCTGTGGTGATGCAGTTGCCTTCAAACAACCTGCAAGTGTTTGTGAGCAAGTTATCTCAAAAAGTTGTGAATGGGCTATTACAAAAATTGGTGGGGGAGTCATAACCTGTCAGCCTGTTTTATCATAAACCATCCATAACGTTTTGAGATATTTTGCTCAAAAACACTTGTAGGTTGTTTGAAGGCAACTGCATCACCACAGGATGACAATAACAAGCCATTTAGATGTTGGTTCTGGTCCGAATCTAGATCTGGCCTAACAGTGGAATACTAAACGTAAACTGTTCAGCCTGGTGAAGGCATGCCCACCACTGATCTTAACCTCCTCCCCTTCACCCCCATATATTCAAAGCCCTCTTTGGTCAGTCACCCACTCACTTCCGTGTGTCCATGCATGGGTAATATTGTGATTAATCTGAAACATAAATGTCAGTTTGTGCTTTCTTGCAGTTAGTGTGTGAAATTCCACAAGTCCGTTATTTTCAAGCTACATTAACGATCGTGGTGATTAATGGATTAGAATAAAGATTGCCTCTTAAATCACCGGTTTCATCTTCGAGAGTGCAATTGATCGTGGCAAGACATGTGGTTGCCACTGAGTTAGTTACTTCTGGCATTCTAAATTTATACGGTTTCATGCCAAACAGCACAGCCAGCACCTGTACACATGCCAATTGCCAATATAAATAATCTGAGGCGCACTGTCAAATGTGTTGGGAATCGAGTATAATTACTATCTTGGATCGTCAAAACAATGGTATCTACCCAATCCCGGTGGATGAAAAACCTGGGAGGGAGGATCTTGAAAGGGAGCCCTGGCAGGCCTGCCTCCTGACAGGAGAAATTAATTTCAAAAGGGGATGCAACAACAACAACAACAACAAAAGACTTTTGGAACCTCTTCTCTCGATGTATCCTGAACATTTGACATAGTCTGGCATCCTGGTCTGCTGACCAAGCTTGGATCCTTTGGCATCTAGAGTCGACATTACTTGACAGACATTTCCTCCTTTTGTGTAAACAGTGTGAATGAATGAATGAATGATCGTTTTGAGGCCATTTTTCCTCGCTAAAGCGGGGGTTAGCCTTGCGGGCCCCATGACCTCATGGTTCCCTTTTTGAGGCAGTTTTTATGGCCGGATGCCCTTCCTGACGCCAACCCTTAGTCGCCTCTTACGATGTGCAGGGATACGGTGTACCTATTCTAAACCGGGGTACACACCGGGATCATTCATCCCAGCAATTTGGTACTCAATTTGCCGACTTCGGAAGGATGACAGGCTGTCAACCCTCCTGGTGTTAATTCAGCGATCGACCGGGATTCGAACTCAGGATCCTAGGATCCCAAGCCGGCACCCTAACCGCTAGGCCAACACCAGGCTAGTGGCAATACAAAAGAGCAATACAAAACAGTGTAT
This sequence comes from Myxine glutinosa, assembly GCF_964187855.1. Lineage (NCBI taxonomy): Eukaryota > Metazoa > Chordata > Myxini > Myxiniformes > Myxinidae > Myxine > Myxine glutinosa. Next base: position 115,459,750 of record NC_136271.1, read on the forward strand.
TGCTCTTAATTTGGACAGGGTACCACCACACAATGACCTAGTCTTTTGAGAAATACCATGGGATCTTCAACATCCACAACTAGTCATAGATAGGACCTTTATCCCAATTCTTTATCCCAATCCAAAGGACAGCTTGCTCCAAGACAAATCGCTCCCTGCTGGCACTGTAGCACAAGGGTATTCTTCCTAAGTTTGATCACATTGGCAATTGAACCCAGACATGTCCATGAGAAGGATGCTACCAACTGACCAATGCTGTCTTTAAAAATGTGGTAATTACAGGAAAATATTCTACTTATGCTTGAGAAGATAAGAAGTTCAATAATAAACTAGAACAGCACTCGGTAGAGTGCATACCTCCGCCAGGCTGAACAGTTTACATTTTGTATCCCACTGATAGGCCGGATCCGGATTCGACATGAATCAATTTCGAATCGGCTTGTTATTGTCACCGAACCAACTCCTCCACCAAGTTTATTTATAACTCGTCCATAACTTTTTTTAAATATCATGTTATATATCGCTTTTCGCCTTATCTCTCAATGGTGAAAAATCACTTAAAAATTAAATAAATCTCGTATCCGAATCCACATTCAGATCTTCAGCAAAATGGAAACGATTCGCCCTTGTCACACACCCAACCTGTCCACCAAGTTTATTCATAACTCGTCCACAACTTTTTGAGATATCCTGCTATATGTCGTTCTGGCCCAATCACCCAATGGTGAAGAATCACTTAAAAAAATTATTATAGCCGGATCAGGATCTCCAGTCTAATCATTTCGTCCTTTTCACATACATTACATCTCTGCCAAATTTCGTCCAAATTCATCCATAACTTTGAGATATCGTACGATGTATAGTTTTTGGCCCTATCTCCCAATGGTGAAGAATCACTTTCAAAATTCTACTAACCAGATCCGAATCCAGATCTTCACCAAAATCTAATCATTTCGTCCTTGTCACATACACTACCTCTGTGCCAAATGTTGTCCAAATCCGGGCACAACTTTTTTTAGATATCTTGTTCACAAACACACAAACAGACAGACAGACAGACAGGGATGAAAACATAACCTTTGGTGGCGGAGGTCACCAGAGCGACGTCGATGGCATACCATCACAAACCTCCACAGTTCCCACCGACAGCAAAGTTGAAAGATGGCAAAAAAAGATCTACCAGTAATGACCCAATATCAAATTTTGATATTTTTTTCTGTTTTGTGAGGTTTGTGATTTTTTTTCTGTTTTTTTCTGTTTTGACCCCTGTCACAAGTCCTCACCCCCTGGGGCATGAACCACAGCTCAAATCGAAAATAATCGTGACATAGTCAATGTGTCTCTTAATGTTGATTGCATCTATATAGTCGGGGAACACAACCCTGTATTTTGGAAGTTGTGGACCCCTCATGCTATATTTGGTTTCCTAATGTTTTTTCAAACTTCAGATGTTCCTGAACAATATTCCAGAGGGCAACCTTCTGAGATCAGTGTACCTCACTGTGAAAATTGAATTTACATTTATACTGACAGGCACAGAAACAGGGGTGAAAACAAAACCTCCATCCACCTTCGATGGTGGAGATAATAATTGTATTGCAAAGGTTTCAACAACTATTGCTAAGAACAAATCTTTAGAAATTCAAGCTCACCTTTCACGACACTGCGAGGCTGACCTTCCAGGGACTTCTTCACGCACCATATACCAGCACCTCCCATACTTCCTCGCAGCTTCAATGAGCAACTGCACATAAGAAAAATATACATCATCATAGAAAGAAGGATGACAAAGCCCACTTCACATCTTCTTTACAAGTCGTTTAACTTTCATATAAAAACTAATTTAAAAATTTACTATTCGGCAGTCAGTGCAAAGTTAATACAGACAAGACATGCAATTAAACAGAGGATAACACAACAAACCTTTTAAGATTAACCTCTGCTAAATTAAATGGATGTTCGTATTTCATTAATCATTCCTTTTGAACATCTTCCATGTCAAACCTTTCCCTGTTCTTGTATTCTTCTTGTACTCACCTGTATCCCACCAACCCCATCTCTTACCAGCCTCCCACTCCATGTGCCCTCCCTCTACTCCCCATACACCTCCCTTTCAAAAACTCTTATTATAACTATTACTGTATGTATTTATAGCATCAAATTATTCATTTTTGACTGAAAGAATTATAAAACCGACGTTAAATAAAACTTTTATGTAAAAAAAGTGTTTCATTTGTGTTTGGGAACCAATCAATCAATCACTTATTACATGTGTTTAAAGTCGATTCATTGCTCTGGTTCACAAATATCCAGCTTACAAACACATTTTCAAAAACACATTGTGTTCGGAAACTGGGGACTGCCTACTGTCTTACTTACACACAGATTGCCACACTTCCTCCCTTTTTCTCTTTCCTTTGACACCTATATTGCTACATCATGTTCAAAACTTGAGGTACATCACTTCATACTGTGCATACATAGACTTAACCTACCTTGTCCTCTTTGCGAGTCCAACTGCCATGGCGAATCTCTGGATTCAGTGTATGGTACCAGCGATGACTCAGCTGCACAGCACTCCGACCATCCATAAAAAAAGCAACTGCAAGCAAAACAAATGCACGAACAATCCATTAACACAAATAACGGTAAGAGAATAGGCTAGCAGGACAGACTGCCACTGGTGTCACTCGCCTCTGAGCAGTCCGACCTGGGATTGAATCTGAGCAGTCTGACCTCAGCCGAGCTATAAACTGTCGTCCTGGTATTTTGCACGCAGGGCAATTTATCATGTGCAGTCCGTCGGATACAAGTTAAACTCAATATTTCAATGGCTAGCAATAGCTGCCGGATGTTAAATATTCCACTGTGCCCTTATGAAGAGCAGGAAAGTTATCGCTGACATCCTGGCTGAATTATAATGCATCTGCAGCACTCGCAACAATGGTATAAAGCCGCAGCCACATGTTGCAAAGATAATAACTAGATGGTATTCAATATTCATATCTTACCCCGTGCAGTCAACTTGGTGCGAGCCAACTCTTCTGTTTTTTTTTTAAGGAGTTTTTTTCTTTGACCCAATATGGCTGCCAGACCACATGACCAATGACATCATAAATTGACATTCTCTTTTATAATTGTTGCGTAAATCACACTCAAGAAAATTCAAACTGATCGGACTTGGTGTTGTACTTGTCAAATTATGAAATCATAATTCAGGCACCAATGACGTCATCATTAACAACACTTATTCAACCATGCGGAGTTCAACCATTATTCAACCATTCAACCATGCGGAGTTCATTCAACCATGCGGAGCCACATATTTTTATTTTTTTCCCATGAAGTGGTTTCGGAGATAGAGGTGCAAAGTTTTTCCAAGATGGCGACTGTACCACGTGACCTATGACGTCATAGGTATCACGAAAAACGATACAAGAGGAGGTGCACCTTTGGAGAAAGTTTTGTGTCAATCGGACCAATAGTTGCAGAGAAACAAATTCAGACTGACTGGATCAAGCGTTGTACTTGTCGAGTTATGATGTCATAACTAAGGCACCAATGGCATCATCATCAATATATCTTATTCACCAAGGGGAGTACTTGACAATGAGCCATGTTTCAATTTTTTCCATCGAACGGTTTCGGAGATAGAGGTGCAACGTTTTTTCAAGATGGCGTCCGTAGCACGTGACCCATGTCGTCATAATGATGACTAAATTTTTCTACAGGTGAAGGCACTCCTATGGTAAAAATTGAGTCAATCTGACCAACAGTTGCAAGAAAGTGAATATTTAAAATGCAGACATGCACATACAACATATGTGTATACGACATACAGTACGTACGCACGTACGCACCCGATCGCTAAACCCCGCTTTTCGCTTTGCGAGCGCAGGATAATAACTGAATGAGAATGTCCCCTCATTCCCATTATCTGGTGCGACATTCCTTGTTTGGAATGGCCAGCAAAGTTTCTGCTGGATGTTCAATTTTATTCAGTGGACAATTTACCATTATGGGCAGCCTCATGGTGGCTAACAGACCAAAGGTGCATTGCCATGGCTCATTGAGGAATACAAGGTTTAAGCTTAAAAGCAATAGATCAGAAAAAAACGACAACAAACAAGGAGCTGATACTCCAGGTCCCCCCCTCCCCCCTGCCTTATGGGTGGTATCTATAAAAAAATAATCCATGAAAGCCCGCTTGGAGTTTGCAAAAAAGCACATAAAGGACTCTCAGACTGTGAGATACAAGATTCTGTGGGCTTTCATGTGTCTTTCACTGAGGAGAGGCTTCCGTCTGGCCACTCTGCCATAAAGCCCAGATAGGTGGAGTGTTACAGTGATGGTTGTCCTTCTGGAAGTTTCTCCCATCTCCACACAGGATCTCTGGAGCTCAGCCAGAGTGACCATCGGGTTATTGGTCACCTCTCTTACCAAGGCCCTTCTTCCCCGATTGCTCAGTTTGGCCGGGCGGCCAACTCTAGGAAGAGTCCTGGTTGTTCCAAACTTCTTCCATTTAAGAATTATGGAGGCCACTGTGCTCTTGGGAACCTTCAGTGCAGCAGAATTTTTTTTGTAGGCTTCTGCAAATCTGTGCCTCGCCACAATCCTGTCTCTGAGCTCAGCAGGCAGTTTCTTCGACCTCATGGCTTGGTTTTTGCTCTGATATGCATTGTCAGCTGTGAGACCTTATTTAGACAGGTGTGTGCCTTTCCAAATCATGTCCAATCAATTGAATTTACCACAGGTTGACTCCAATCAAGGTGTAGAAACATCTCAAAGATGATCAAGACAAATGGGAGGCACCTGAGCTAAATTTCAAGTGTCATAGTAAAGTGTCGGAATACTTATGTAAATGTGATATTTCAGTTTTTTTTAAAAATAAATTTGCAAAACTTTCTAAAATCCTGTTTTCTCTTTGTCATTATGGGGTATTGAGTGTAGATTGATGAGGGAAAAAATGAATATAAACGATTTCAGCATAAGGCTGCAACATAACAAAATGTGAAAAAAGTGAAGGGGTCTGAATACTTTCTGAATGCACTGTATACTTCATCAATTATTTTGTGCCTGTTGTTAAGTTTGCCAAACCCTCATATTTTATGGTGCTGACTTCCCCTCCATTCTCACTGCCTTCCCCTCTCTTCGCACCCCTTCATTCTGCCTTCCCCTCCCCTCTCATTGCCTTAGCTTCCTTCCCCTCATGCCACCTTCACTAGCTTCCTTCCCCTCACACTGCCTTTGCTTCCTTCCCCTCCCCTCTTGCCGTCTTCGTCTCCCCTCCCGCCATCTTCGCCTCCTCTCTCGCTGCCTTCGCTTCACCTCACTGCCTCTGCCTTTGCCTTTGCTTCCTTCATCTCCCCTCTTAGTCAGGGCCCTTAGGGATATTTTGGGGCCGTTTGGTTCAAATTCTTCCAAAAGCACCAAATTTGGCCCAGATGTTGCCCATGCCATACTCTTTCGATTTTTGACGGGCGCCAAGACGGGCGCCCCATATTGGCGAAATACTAAATGGCCGCCACCCGGATTAGAGGAAAATCAGTTAAATAACCAAAAGGGTTGGAATCATGTATGATACCACTTTTCAGGGGTTTTCGAGGTCGAGGAATCCAATTATGATGTTATTTTGATGATTCGAGGTCAAGGTCAACCCTCAAGGTCATCTTAAAGGTCATTTTTGAGTCAAACATGTCGGTTTTTGAGTTTTTTGTCAAGGTTTACGCGAGGTTCACCATTATACGTTTCTGGGTTGGGTAATCGAACTCTGACCTTATTTTTGACAATTAGAGGAAATATTTACATGTCTATTTCCTAATTTTCAGGCATATGCAGTTCATCAGTCTAATTACAAAGGTACGGATTGTGATGTTTTATGAACTGTATGCCATATCCTTGTGTTTAATTTTTGTGCAATCATGATCCTGGTTCATGTATACATGATTGTATACATGTCATAAATATGACGTCATAGGTCATGTGACCTGGCGGCCATATTGGATTTTATGAAAACCTTAAAAATGGATCCCTGCCTTCATTTTTCGATCGATTCATTTTGAACTTTGACCACTTATAGTACGCCATGTGATTGGATGCATATCCTAATTATGACGTCATAGGTCAGGTGAAATGGCGGGATGGACCGGTATGGTCCCCGGATCATACCGCCCTTGGCGCCCGTCAAAAATCGAAAGTATGGCATGGGCAACATCTGCGCCAAATTTGATGCTTTTGGAAGAATTTGAACCAAAATATCCCTAAGGGCCCTGACTATCTGCCATCGGAACGTGAAAAATAAACGTAACTGACACTTTGATACATTCCTGGAGCATATGAAGTCAAGACGTACTATGCAAGGAAGTAGTGTACAGTATGAGCAATCTGTTTTTCCTTTGTCCTCGTGGCTATTTCGAAAGCAATTGGTTAATTCATATGAATTGGGTGTGCTTTAGAAAGGTTATGTTGGTTCTATTTGTGAGTTTCAAAGCAAAATAAATTCGATAACACACGACTTCCAAGCGGATTGCCATATTAACATGTTTTCTAAATTACCAAGCCAATTTTTCTCCACCCGTCACACAACGATTGTCAGCTGTTTATAAGGAATAATGCTTATGCACATCTTGAAAACGTCTATTTATGCAATAATGAACCACCTTTAGAGGCCATTTTCCCCCACAGAACAGGGGTTGGGCTTTTTCGGGCACCGTGGTCCCCTTTTTGAAGCAATGTTTCATGGCCGGATGACCTTCATGCCGCCAACCCTGTGTCGCCTCTTGCGACACACAGGGAATTACCAGTGAACTGGTACTCAATTTGCCGACCTCAGAAGGATGACAGGTTGAGTCAACCCCCGGCGTTAATTCAGCGATCGACCGGGATTCGAACCCAGGATCCTAGGATCCCAAGCCGGCACCCTAACTGCTAAGCCAACACCAGGCCTGTCTGTTATGCAATATTGTTCGTTTTTATTTCTTTATTGAAATTCGCCCGAAACAAAGGTGAAAGATACTCCAGATTTTTGAGTTGTATGCAGTACAACTGTAATCCGTAATCAACACACACAGACTCCAATCCGCCAAGTGCAGATGTTGGCCCAACACCGATATATATATATATATATATATATATATATATATATATATATATATATATATATATATATATATATATATATATATATATGTATATATATATATATATTAGTGTAGCAGCATAGCAAACCTGTTGTGCATTTTGTGATACAAGCACCAAATTTGGCACAAATGTACATTAATATGTTGCGAACATTTTCAGATATTGGGCCACTTGAAATTCCGTAATTTTGTTTTTCAAATTTTTTCAAATTTCGTAATTTCCAATTTTTCGGGTGACACCGTCACAATTTCGGTCTTCGAGGCCGGCCGATATAGTGGGGCGGCTTAGCCCAAATATTCAAAAGAATTGTGCATTTTGTGATACAAGCACCAAATTTGGCACAAATGTACATTAATATGTTGCGAACATTGTGTGGTCAGCAATGAAGACGAGAGTCTGAATTACATGTATGCAAAAGACCTTGTGAACCAGTGAAGCAAATACACGGGTAAGCATGAATTAAATCTAGGGCATGATATAATTTCCATGATGTTTACCTCTACACTCAATGGTGGAAGGAGGTAATGTTTTGATCCCAGCTTGTCTGTATGTCTGTTTGTCTGTTAGTCCACAAAATTCCAGACAAAGCTTGTAGTAGTGGTAGTTGTAGTGGTAGTGGTGATAACAGAAATTGTTATATAGAACTGAACTTATATTATTATAATATGCAGAAAATAACTTCATTTCTATATGCCCTGCAGTGGACAGGTTAATTGGTTTATGCACTGAAGGGGTCACCCTGGTGTGCACTGCTGTGTTCTGCCTCACTGAGTTGTTCAGGTATGATGTACTCAGCACAAGCTTCCGGTCGGCCCGGAGGTGGGGGTGCGGGGCCTGTCACGGAACGTCAGAACAAACGGCCTGCCGGGGCCGCCCAAAAGTCGGGCGTGAGGGGCGCGTCCACTAATGGAACGCCTCTCGCTTCCCAGATCGAGGGCCACGTGGTCAGGAGAACCTCGTCCCTTCTGGTCACACTTTGCCTATCGGCCGGCCTCGAAGACCGAAATTGTGACGGTGTCACCCGAAAAATTTGAAATTACGAAATTTGAAAAAATTTGAAAAAAAAAATTACGGAATTTCAAGTGGCCCAATATCTGAAAATGTTCGCAACATATTAATGTACATTTGTGCCAAATTTGGTGCTTGTTTCACAAAATGCACAATTCTTTTGAATATTTGGGCTAAGCCGCCCCACTATATATATATAACGCATACTCATGAAGGTGGATACATTGAGAACTGGGAGGGCTCCATTCCACCTTCTGAAAACCTAATATGGAGATAACAACCAACCACACACTAATTTATTTCTTGTTGAACCTAAAATACATCCAAGGATAATTTATTTAGCCCTTAGTAACATTTATACTCGACAGAAGTGACTTTTATATGTCAACCATCATATATTTTGAAGGGAAGGTTTTAATGGTAATGGCACAACTTATCAAACAAGTCATAAATAAAATTAGTCTTGAATCATCCTGCTTTAAAAAATGCTCATACACCACAGCAGAACATTATTTTGTAAGCTAAGCGTTTCTGATGTTTACTCACTTCGTGTGAATGGGATGTGATTGCCAATCCTCCATTTATTAACCAGCTGTGTGAGTACAGTGTCCTCTTGCTCAGTGAAGACACTCTTTCGGAAACCACCATTAATCTTCTGGTATTGCTGGAGGCACTGGAATGCTGTGCGCTCAGTCTGTTGGAAAAAACAGCAATAAAAGTCGAGAAGCCACAACAAAAGAAGCATAAATATGGAATAAATATATAGCATAGGCCATATATACTGGAGGATTGAGAAAAACTGACAAAGTCGATGATTCATTTAGAAACGTGACAAAGCCTTACAAATTATACATTCTGTGAATAAACTCTCGCTGGTGGGTCAAAAGTTTGACTGATGGCATTATTGAAATGTGAAATAGGAAAACAATCTGTAGTTATGTACAGAGGGCTGACACAATTAGCTGAAGCAATGACAAGTGGAAGATTTGTTGCAGTGGTGTTATTACCACCTCACCAGCTTAGGGAAATTATATTTCTCCAATATACCTGCTTCTATAGCACTGCAAAGGAAGGTGGCATCTACAGGTAATCTATTTGGTCATGTGTATTTCTGCCATTGGAATGTGGAAGCTGGTGGGACATCCACGGGGTGCTATTTTAACCAAATCTCAATGCGCTTGAGTCTTCTTCTTGAACTTCCAATAATAAAGATTTTACTCCAATGTCTTGTGAAGAAGAAAAAAATAGTCAGAATAATTACACTTTTTTAACACGTGTTTTGCAAGAAGGGCATTGCATCACAAAGTATACGAAGAGGGGCACAATGTAATGCAATGTGCTTTATCTGCAAAATATCAATCCGATAGTTTATAGTGGCAGTGGGGTCGAGAATTAAATCCAGATGAGACAGCTCAGAGGAAAGTGCGGTATCTCTGCACCATTCTGCAGAGGATAAGCACTGAAGTTCTGTCGACAAGGAGATAGTGTTGTCCAAATTGCAAGCCTGGTGTTGGCTTAGCGGTTAGGCGGCCGGCTTGGGATCCTAGGATCCTGGGTTCGAATCCCGGTCGATCGCTGAATTAACGCCAAGGGGGTTGACTCAGCCTGTCACCCTTCCGAGGTCGGCAAATTGAGTACCAGCTTGCTGGGATGAATGATCATGATGTGCACCCCGGCTTAGAATAGGTACACCGTATCCCTGCGCATCGTAAGAGCGTGACCAAGGGTTGGCGTCAGGAAGGGCATCCGGCCATAAAAACATTGCCTCAAACAGGGAACCATGATTGTCATGGGGCCCGCAAGGCTAGCCCCCGCTCTAGCAGGGAAAATGGCCTTAAAACGATCATTCATTCATTCATACTTTTAAATTGCACCAACTCAAATGAAAAATAAGCCCATACATTGGTCTGTTGGCAAGTCAAATGGATTAATTTCCATGGACCATATCTCAAATGAGCTGAGAATTATTACCAGAAAATTAAAGTAAATCGATTCAGCAAGGCAAAAAGAAGAGGATGCCACCAACCTATGTGTGATATTAAAGCAACAAACCTTGTGCTTCAGCCTCATCGCAGGAAATGCCAATAATGTTGATGCTGAGCATATGATGTTCTAGCAGAGAAAACACTACCACTGCATTCCGCTACAGATTCTTCTTCTCTGAACAATCTATACAAGTCACAAATAAATAAAATTTACAACACTAATGGCAAAAGGAAGAGCACTCTGGTCAAAGGAAGCAACGGCAGAACCGTTGCAATATAGCGGAACAGCACTTCACATTCTGCAAAGTGGTTTGATCACCTTTGACAATCGACTGAGATAATATAGGTTTGCTACTGTGAAGGATACTTATCATTTTAAGAAGCACAGGTATGCTCTTTACATAAAAGATGGTCAAACAGATGCCGTCAACTTTAGGATGTAAATGTGGGAACACTTTCCTTCTCTGTCTGTTGCCCCACTAGGTGTTGCCCTTCTACGCTCATCTAGGAGCCTAGATTTTATATACAAAAACAAATGGTTGCAGTGGATGTGTAGATGCTTGAAAGCTGCTGCTGCTGCTGCTGCTGTGAAGAAATAACCCAAAACAAAAGGTTTCAATAGGCATCAGACTAAAAATAGTAGGCGAAGAATATGATTGAATGAATGAAAAAATGAATGATCGTTTTAAGGCCATTTTCCCCGCTAGAGCGGGGGTTAGCCTTGCGGGCCCCATGACAATCATGGTTCCCTGTTTGAGGCAATGTTTTTATGGCCAGATGCCCTTCCTGACACCAACCCTTAGTCGCCTCTTATGATGCGCAGGGATACGGTGTACCTATTGTACACACCGGGCTGGAAACGTGTACTCTTTACAAATAAATCGAGGCTTGAATTGTTCAGCAAAAATCGATGACAATTTGTCTGACAACAGAAACAGATTATATCATAGTCAATGTGTAACATCTAATATAGAAGCATGGTGGAGATTCAGAACAATTTTGAGGTTGTATTTTGAACAATGTTCCACAAACATTTAATTTGGAAAAAAATTGATATGGCAGCATGAAAACAAAGAAGTCATGCTCTGTGTATCGCAAAGGGCTCAAAAGTAAAACATTAATGCACTGTACAACTTAGTCCTTTTCATTTGTACTGTCTATACCGATCTGTTATACATCACTATGTAGTCTGTGAATCACTTGAATATTTTCAATTATCAATTTCAACACTGTATATTATAATACATACTTACACTCAATTCACTTGCAATAACCTGCCAGTTGATGTTGCCATGCTTCTCGGAAATCTCCAATAACTGCTGAATCTCAGTTCCACACCACTCTTTAAAATTCACATCTGGATGGCCCTCGTGGTGCCAGAACTTCTGCACCTCCGATGACTGCCGCATAGCATCCATCTACACACCACACCACACCACACCACACCACACCACACCACACCACAAAGAAGAGTCAAGCGCTGAATCTCTCAAATATTTCTCTCGATTGAAAAAGCTCCAAGGGCTGTTAGTCCTCTCTTGGGTCTTCGGTCACCAAAAATCTTTATCAACAGTACCCAACAATTAGTCATGTTTTATATACTTACAGCTTTTGATGAAAGTAGACTGATTATTTTAGCATACGCCTCCAACAGAAGATTATTAATTCTATAGAAAGAATCTCAAAAAATGAATTTCTGCTCCTCTGTAGAGAGCTATTAAAACACAACCCAAGCTAAAGTGAAACAGGTACCACAAAAACATTCGTTATCATGATTGAATAATGCACTTTTGCCCCCTCCCAATTTTCCTGGAGGAAATTTTTACGATAAAACAAAAAAAAGTTGATTAGAATTCCTTAAACGGTTCAAAAGTTCCAAGCGAGAACACGCACTCGACCAATGAGAAGGGTGTACACTGGATGACAAGTTTGAACGCTTCTTAGAGATTCGTGCTGACTTTGCTGTGGTAACTCTTTTTCCTTGTTTTTGCAAGCATTTTAACCCATAATGTCTGAAAAAAGTGTGAACAGTAATGTGACCAAACAGTTAAGAATGTAAAATCGCAGGTGACAAAGCATGTGGAGGCAGCAGGTACACACCAGGTTGATACAGACTTGGCATTTAATATGGAATATTTTTTTGTGGGGGTGAACTTACTTTTCAAGATGACTTAAAACCAAAAGTTCATTGGAATTATGTTGAAATTATTCTAGATTTTGTTAATGTGACCTTTAAAAGAAACAAAAACCACATTTGACATTTCGAAGCAAATAAATTGATCCTTGAAAGTAATGGAAACTGATATCGAACTCGATTCATGGACAGTACTGTGTTAAACTTCTGTACGTTTTCCAGAAGTATCTCTTTATTTTGCACATTAGCCAAATTTATTTTTAACAAAAACAAAAGTTAAATTACGACTGGGATTACGGACAGTAAAATTACAGTTCAGTACTTCTTGTAACCCCCATGAGCATTCAGGAGAGCACGTACACGTCGAGGCATGCTGTACACGAGATTTGCCAAGGTTTGGACAGGAATCGCTTGCCATGCAGTGACAATAGCCTGCTGCAATTCACGCACAGAGGTAAGCTGCTGGTCCAAGCTGTCAAAAAAAAAAAAAAGTTCTCTATCGGATTCATATCCGGGGACATGGCAGGCCACTCCATATGCTCCACACCACGGTCAGCAAGAAAGTGTTGGATCATGCGAGCACGATGAGGCCGTGCATTGTCATCTTGGAAGACAAAGTTTCCTCGAAAGGCTGCACGAGCAAATGGAAGCAATGTTTCTTCCAGAATGGCCCTGTACTTTAACTGGTTCAGGTTTCCATTTAGTACAACCAGGTCAGTTTTGCCGCCTGCATGAAAATCAGCCCAAACGGTCACCCCACCACCTCCAGCTTAGACTCTTGGCACTATACAATCTTCGTTGTAGGCTTCATGCACTTGTCTGCGCACTCGGACGCGGTCATCTTGACGATAGACCAGAAATCTAGACTCTTCACTGAAGATCACGTGATTCCAGTGTCCTGGCTGCCATTGACAGTGCTCTCTGGCCCACTGCAATCGGCGCTGGCGGTGTTGTCTGGTCAGGCGTGGCTTTCTCAGGGGAAGCCTGGCACGATAGCCTGCTTGAACCAGTCGTTGGTTGACTAGCCTTCTGGATACAGGCACATTTGTCAGTTGCTGCCACTCAGCCCTAAGCCGATTAGCTGACTTGGTACGGCCATTGCGGACTAACCGGTGCAGCTGGCGATCATCCCTCCTTGTGGTTCTGCAGGGACGTCCTGGCCTCGGTATTGGAGTAGGGACACCCCCTCTGAGCATTTCGTTTCAGGATCTTTGACACCTGACCTTGAGTGATGCCATACTGCCGAGCAATAGCACGCTGTTTCATGCCGGAATTTCGTAAAGCCACCACTCCATGACAAACAGCATTGTCGAGTTGACGGACCATCTCCAGAGGAAGCAGCAATAACTTTTGTAGATGTGCAGCAGTTGTTTTCCACTAATACAGAACGCAACAACCCTTATATACCCGATTGTGAAGCCAATCGTCAAATGTACCTGTTCGTACATTTTGTCACGCCACCTGTGATATAATCCTGTTATTGACTTCTTGCTGCGACAGACAATCAGTGACATGGTTCTTTTAACAAAGAAATCACCGAAGCGTAAAAGAAACTCACCAGATTGATAGACTGAATTCAGAAACTAATCCCAAGTCAAGAAAAAAAAAAAATTCCATATTAAATGCCAAGTCTGTACATTGGCCGTTGCACACAATTTAGAATGTTAGATCGTCCATAAAGTATGTACAGTATCATTAGAATGTCAGCACGTCTATAAAGATTGCAATCCAACATTTGTGAATTAGTAGTGGGACATGGACATATATATATTGTTACGGATCTCCGACGTCAGCTCTCCCCTTATTAAGGGGGGGTTAATCCCCTTGTCCTTTTATCTGGCCGACGCGAGTCCTGGAAGTTATAACGTCCTTCCCGGCGCGGCGTTAGGTAGGGTTTGTTAGGCCTAGGGTTTCACTACTACCTAATTACTAACACCAACCGGAAACGAGGGAATAACTCCTGCTCGAATCACGGATATGGATGGAATATGCCGAGCGGATAGCAATCCGCGATCCGAGCTGTTAACAGGTGACTAGACCCGATTATAGCGGTTCCTATCGTGCCACGTGTACCCAATGGAGAAACGACTAGGCACTAGGACGATCGGATAAAGAGGAAAACCAGGAGTAACAGGTGAATTTATTACAACTTGTACAATTAAAGAAGAGGAAACGAAAGAATGTACAAGAAAGGAAGAGGAAGGAAAAGCACACAGGGCAGCCTTATTACAGTCGTATACTTATTCCCTGGACACGGGCCCAATCGCTCTCAGATTTGATCGCAGACACAGACTCACGCGGGGATGTAGAGGTAGGGTGGAAGGTCCGCCGATGGCGTTCAGGCTCCGGTCCCAACTCGTACCGTGGTGGTGGTCGAAGAACGGCAAGCCGGCAGCACTCCGCGTGTCGTTGACGCGAGCGGACAATTGTCATGCGGGAAAAACGATAGGGCTGGGCTCTGGCGGTTACACTGGCGGCTGCGTACGTAATAAGCGAATAGGCGCTAACAATGCGCGCTTCTCATACGAGTCCTTTTCATCAATCAGCTCCAGCGAATCCTTCCAAGTCCGATCAGCGCAGCAATCCCCTTCAATCAGCTCCTTTCCACAACGAGTCCTCTCAAAAGCCAACCTTCCAACGAGTCCCTCTGAAGCCTTTTTGTGTGCGCTTATCTCGGCCAAGCCAGCAAACGCTCTCGTACTCATCTGATCTCGCTCTCTCTCTCATCTCCCTCACTCTCTCACTCATCTCAGGTGGGGGCTTCGCGCAGGGAGTTATATGGTCATGCCCAGCGAACCCTCCCGCAGCTCTAGCCACGCCCCGTCAGGCGATCTTATCGCAGCCCTGGTTGGCTGGTTGTGGCTTACCGGCTCCGCCTTTGATGGCTGGTTTACGTGGCCACACCCTCACCTCGCGCTCCTCCCTCTCTCTCAGGCCTTACCGCGTAGTCTCTTGGCTAGTTCCAGCTAACCAAAGGCGAACGCCAGTGGTAGCCAAAGTGCAACTGCCGCTAACAAAACCAGCATGGAGCAGCAAACGCCGTGGTAGCACAAGCCTACAGGCAGCGAACGCTGCTGGCAAGGCAGCTGCAAAAGTCAAACAGCGAGATAAAGGGAAAAGTCTCCTCCGAGGTGGAAGTTGGGGGTGAAGGCTGGAAGGATGGCTGGATGGATGGATGTTGGATGGATGGATGGATGTTGGTGGATGGATGGATGGATGTTGGTGAATGGATGGATGGATGTTGGTGAATGGATGGATGGATGTTGGTGAATGGATGGATGGATGTTGGTGAATGGATGGATGGATGTTGGTGAATGGATGGATGGATGTTGGTGGGGAAACTAGGTTATTTAATTTACACAACGCAGATGCAACTATTGGGAATGGCCTTAATTCTAAACACATACTAAGAAATAACTAACGGTTTAAGGTGACCTATCTATGGGGTGCTACCTTTAACTTTATTAAACAATGTTATTTACAAAAGTGTGGGTTCTCAAAACCGCAATATATATATTACATATATATATATATATATATATATATATATATATATATATATATATATATATATATATATATATATATATATATATATATATATATAAATATATATATAAATATATATATATATATATACTAGCAGAAGTACCCGGCATTGCCGGGCGGGGGAGGGGAGGGGAACGGGGGGGAGGGGAGAAGAGGGGGGGGAGGGGAGGGGGAGGGGGAGAGGGGAGAAGAGGGGGGGATGGGGAGGGTGAGGGATGGGAAGGGGTGGGAGGGGGGAGGGGGAGGGGAGAGGGGAGGGGTAGGGGGGAGGGGAGGGGAAGGGGGGGAGGGGGAGGGGGGAGGGGGAAGGGGTAGGGGGGAGGAGGGAGGGGGAGGGTGAGGGATGGGAGGGGTAGGAGGGGAGGGGGGGTAGTAGGGGAGGGGAAGGGGTAGGAGGGGAGGGGGGAGGTTACATTACACCAATTTACATTGAAAACTGCTGAAATATGTACGCAACTTCAACTTAGCACAGTTTAGTAAATACTCTAGATAAATCCATGCGGTAAAAGATTGCTGAGAGTTGCTAAGACCTACGACTTAGAAATTCCACCTGGACACACTTCAGGGGGCACTTTCAAAGGGGAGACGTGCTTATTCTTTCTAAAAAATATTTTAGGTGTGGTATAGACACGATATTTGCATGCATCGGTTTCAAAAATCGAGCAAATATGGTAAATATTACTCCTGTGAAACCAGGATCCGTCTCGGTGGTAGCCATGAGTGTGTAGATGTCACATAATCAGTCATGAAGAGTGGTCAAGTCCAAAATATGGCATACCATGGCATAAAAACGATTTGCCCGCAAAGCATTGCACCGCAACGGCAGTCACAGAGTGCCGTGCACAGCGTGACGTAAGTAGTGCGCGCAGCGCCCCTGGCGGAATTACCGGTCCCTATCAAAGACATTTAATTCATATCGCACAAAATCGACAAAAATCGACACAAAACACGATCGCTTTTCGCTCTGAATTACGTGCAAACGTGTGACGGAAATCACCATCGCCCAGCATCGAATGCCAACCAAGATGGCGCCCGGTAACTGCATCTCCACCTATGTGGAGTGAATGGCAATGGTCACATCACGTGATCGCTCTGAGCGAATCAGCGAGCTGCTCGCACTGGCTGAGATTAGCGGGTACTTCGCTGAAATGCACTGAGGTAAATATGAATTAAAAATATGGATCTCGTCAAATATTGTTTCGGCCATGTTCGTCCCAGGCTCAATGGCCATGTCTATGCCAAATATCAAGCACGTGAGCCTCTCCGTTTCGGAGTCTATCGGTAACATTATATACACACACACACACACACACACACACACACACACACACACACACACACACACACACACACACACACACACACACACACACACACACACACACACACACACACACACACACACACACACACACACACACACACACACACACACTGTTTTATCTATCTATAATTCCACTAATCTCTGTGTGTTTGTTTGTACGTTTGTTTGTTTGTCTGTGACCGCTGTTTCTCGACAACCACGGGTCCGATATACTTTAAACTTGCCAGGTATATTGCTGGGGACCCGAGGATGTGCCTTTTCAAGGTTTCATATTAATCGGACAATTACTTACCGAGCTATGTCCAAAAAACGATTCAACCAATCAGAGAGCAGCGAGCTATCGCGTGTGCCGAACGTGGCGAACACACTCTGCCTCGGATGGCACATTTGAGAGCGTATTCATTTATTTCACGTTTGCAAACTATGTTGCCGCTATGTTGGCGTTAAACTATGTTTTAAAACTAATAAAAACCATTTCATCTAAATAGAGGGGGGGGGGGATTGTCACTGTACTCGCAAGCCGTTCGCCGTTCGCTTTGGCGTTGCGAATGGACCAACACATTTCATGGACCAAACCATTTCATGTAAAGCGTTCGCCGTTCGCTTTGGCGTTGCGAATGGACCAAAACATTTCATGCACCAAACCATTTCATGTAAATAGAGGGGGGGATATAATTTTAGATATAGATATAGTACGGGCATGCCCTAGTATATATAGATATATAGTCACCTCGGAGACATGCTGAATGGAGAAGGTGGATCAGACTCGGCAACGGTTGCTGGAGTGAGATGTGCATGGAAGAAGTTTCGGGAACTGAGTGGCGTGCTGATGAGGAGGGGAGTGTTGTTGAAACTGAAGGGAAAGGTGTATGCTGCATGTGTGAGAAGTGTTCTGATTTATGGGAGCGAGACATGGGTAATGAACGTAGAGCAGCAACGAAGGCTGGAAAGGGTGGAAATGTGAATGGTTCGGTGGATGTGCGGAGTATCGTTGAGAGAGAGGAAGACAAATGATGAATTGCGAAAGATGATGGGAATAGAGCCTGTGATGGATGCTGTGAAGAGGAACAGGTTGAGATGGTTTGGTCATGTGTTGAGGAAGGATGAAAGTGACTGGTTGAGAAGAGTGATGGAAATGAATGTAGAAGGAAGTAGAGGATGGGGAAGACCGAGAAAGACTTGGCTAAAGATGGTCGAAGAAGAAATGCAGGCAAGGGGGTTAACAAGGGGAGATGCAGAAAATAGGGCAAAATGGAGAAGATTGCCATGGGGACTGCAAGGCTAACCCCCGCTCTAGCAGGGAAAATGGCCTTAAAATGCCTGTTGTTGTTTGTTGATAACTTGAGAATGGCTGAAGGGATCGTTGTCAAACTTGGTGCAGGTATGTATAATGAGGTAAAGATGAACGGATTAAAATTTAGGGCCAAGAGGTCAAGGGTCATGTCAGGTAAAAATGTCATAACTTGAGAACAGCTGAATGGTTTAATGCAAACTTGGTACAAGTATTATAATGATGTAATAATGTAGGCAGATGCATATCGGTCGTCGTCGTGACGTCGTAGAGTGTCGTTCTAGTTACCCTCGCCTGAGGAAAGGGTATTGCATTTGAGTCCGTTGGTTTGTTTGTCTGTTTGTCCACACAGAATAAATATGATTTTCTCTGCAACCGTTGGTCCGATTGACAGGAAATTTTCACCATTGGTGCAACTCCACCTGCAAAAAAATTTTTTATGATATTTATGACGTCATCGGTCACGTGGTTTGGCCGCCATCTTAGAAAAACCGAAAAAAACTGCACCTCTATATCTCCGAAAGTGCTGAATAGAAAAAATTGAGACATAGACCTCCATGGGGAATAAAATACGTTAATGATGATTTCACAGGTGCCTCCTGTGAAACCGCTCCTAACCTAACCTAACCCCCGCTCTAGCAGGGAAAATGGCCTTTAAAATGCATGTTGTTGCCTCCATTATGACATCATAATTCGACAAGTACAAAATTTCATCCGATCAAGATTAAATTTCTTGAGCATAATCTAGGAATAAATTGGTGGAGAAAAAAATGATGATGACGTCATCGGTCACGTGCTTCGGCCGCCATATTTGTTTTAACACAAAAGCCTTAAAAACCAATGAAAACACATCCTGGCGAGGGTTTGCAATCTCCAATTCCTCTTTCTTGTTTAAAATGTTTTTAAAACTTAAGTGTGTATATATGTGTGTGCGCATGTATATATATTATATATATATATATATATATATATATATATATATATATCATTCTATACAACTATTAATAATTCTATAAAAATGAACATTTATATTGAATGAAACTTGGAGAGAATAAAACGTTTTTTCAACGTCAAAACATCTAGTGAAAATTTACTGCGGTTGATAAATGTTTTGATTGCTCACTATCTGTACTCACATCTACATTAGCGATTTTTTCCCAATCATGAGGTTCTTCTCGCCCACCAAGCAATTCCCTATCTGGCAAGGCCCTGTGAACAAGAGAATAAAACCATGTATGTTGAGCACAGACATTCAAAACAAAATGTGACAACCACAGTGGTAATGAAAGTGAGAACAAAAAATATGAACGTTGGCTTGAGATTGCAACACAACACCACTTAAATAGATTTAAGGAAGAAGTTGCA
Source organism: Myxine glutinosa (assembly GCF_964187855.1). NCBI lineage: Eukaryota > Metazoa > Chordata > Myxini > Myxiniformes > Myxinidae > Myxine > Myxine glutinosa. The sequence continues at coordinate 115,479,546 of NC_136271.1, forward strand.
TTGGGAACACAGACGGCGGTGTTTTGGGAAACACTGACTTTTGATGCCAAAATGTAATCAGTTTATCTTCGCATCATAATATATACTTTTACCAAGTTTGGTCAAAATCCATCACTGGTTCACAAGTTAGCACAACATATTCTTTACTTAAAGGGACCTCTGACCTTTGACGTCTTGACCCAAAAATCCAATCAATGCATCCTTGCATCATAATGCCAAATGCCTCAACTCTGTGTTTGCCTCAAAATCTTGCGTCCCAAAGCCATCTCTCTGTTCCCACCTTACCCAGTCGAACCCAACTGCTCCTCGACTCTGTGTCCTTCTCTCCTGACAAGGTGGAGAATTTTTTGTCAAACCTCGACTCTGATTCTGCAACTGGACCAGACGGCATCAGCCCACGGGTCCAGAAACCTGCTCTGCCACTCTTTCTCACCCTCTCTCTGTTCTTTTCACCCTCTCGTTTGCTCAAGGTCATCTGCCAGCATCTTGGAAATCAGAAAACATTACCGCTTTACACAAAAAGGTGCAAAAACAGATCCTTGCAACTACAGACCAAACAGCCTACTCCCAATTATCAGCAAAGTCATGGAATCCATCATTGCTTCGGATATCAAATCCTTCCTCTTCTCCAATGGCTTGATCTCCGATCATCAATTTGGATTCAGACCAGGTCATCCTACTCTGGACATGTTGCTTCTGCTGCGTCAACAATGGATGGAGGTCCTCAATGCCAAACAGGAAATCAGAGCTGTCTCCCTTGACATATCACGTGCCTTCGATACGGTCTGGCACCCAGCTCTGCTCACCAAACTCTCCCCCTATGGTATCCATGGAAACCGCTGAATGGCTCTGCGGGGAGATCATTACACGCATGGCTTGCGGACTTCCTCTCTGGTCGTAGTCAACGTGTGGCCCTGAATGGACTCTCTCATCTCCCCTTCCTGTTCTGGCTGGAATTCCCCAAGGTAGTGTTCTGGCTGGAATTCCCCAAGGTAGTGTTCTGGGCCCTGTGCTATTTCTGTTCTTCATCAATGATCTCTCTCCTAGCCTGGCATTGGCTTAGCGGTTAGGGTGCCGGCTTGGGATCCTAGGATCCTGGGTTCGAATTCCGGTCGATCGCTGAATTAACGCCAGGGGGGTTGACTCAGCCTGTCATCCTTCCGAGGTCGGCAAATTGATTACCATCTTGCTGGGATGAATGATCACGGTGTGTACCCCGATTCAGAATAGGCACACTGTATCCCTGCGCATCATAAGAGCGTGACCAAGGGTTGGTGTCAGGAAGGGCATCCGGCCATAAAAACATTGCCTCAAACAGGGAACCATGATTGTCATGGGGCCCGCAAGGCTAACCCCCGCCCTAGCGGGGAAAAATGGCCTTAAAACGATCATTCATTCATTCATTCATCAATAATCTCTCCGACTCTCTGGAAAATCCTCTCTATCTCGCTGATGACTCCACTCTCTGCCACTCCATGCCTCATCCCTCAGATCGGCAGTCTGCAGCCTCCTCACTCTCTGCAGACCTGGACAAAATCACAGACTGGTCAAACAAGTGGAACATTTCTTTCAATCCTGACAAATCTCACACTCTTACGACGTCTCTCCGAAAAGACAGACTGGACAACCCTCCCATCCACTTTCTGAATAATCCTCTCCAAGAAGTTCTGTCACTCAAGCTTTTGGGTCTCACTATCTGCAATGATCTTTCTTGGGAAAACCACATTTCCAAGCTGGCCACCAAAGCCAGTCGCCGACTGGGCATGCTCCGTTGTGCGAAGACCTTCCTTGGCACACCTGAGCTCCTCACCACATACAAGGCTTTCATCCGCAGCTCAATGGAATACTGTTCCTCCCTCTGGGCCGGTGCTCCTGCCTCACACCTCGCTCGGCTTCACGCTGTTGAAACCAAAGCTTTCAGAATCATTGGAATCTCCTGCGATGAAGCTAATTCCGAGGGCCTTTCACTCACTCACCGCAGGCAGGTTGGTGGTCTTTCTGTCTTCGACAGACTCCTCTCCAGCCTTGCTCCCCCAGCTCTCTCTGTGCTCTGTCCCCCAAATATTCCTACAGGTCGCACAAGATCTGCTGGCAACCCTCTTATGGTTAAACTGCCAAAATCTAGGCTCTCTGCTCACCTTCACTCTTTCATTCCCCTTTTCTCCCGCCTCTGGAACAAACTCCCCCACTCCCTTCAATCACACTCCTCCCTCCAGGTCTTTAAAACAGCTGTTCACCACCATCTCTTATCTTCCCCCATCCTAAACCTTGATCTTTTCTACCCCCACTAATTCACCCCAGATCCACTTTTTTGAAATACCAACTTCTTTCCTGGAAGTCCTTGCAGTGTCCATATGTTTTATACTTCTCCCACCTCCCCCAAGCCCTCTCCCTCCAACAGATCTCTCGATGTCCCTGCTCTCAAATGTTGTGTTTGTGTCCTTCCCCCTCTCTCCTCATCTTGTCTACCGCTCCCCTTATTATATACTTTGTGTGTCTGTTTGATTTTTTGTGTGCGAAATGTTAGCTCTTTCACGATTCTCGATCCTGTATACAAAAAAAAACAAAAAAAAAAACACCGTTGGTGGTAGGAAGAGCATCCGGCCAAAAAACATTGCTTCAAAAAGGTGACCACGGTGCCCGAAAAAGGCCAACCCCTGCTCTGTGGGGAAAAATGGCCTCTAAAGGTGGTTCTATACTATGGAGAGCAGTTATAGACATCACAACAAAAACAGAATCGGAAATTGATAAGATACAATTAAAAATGCATCAATGACACAATCAATAGCCTGGCAATCAGCAGTCATTTCAACAATGTTGAACAATGAAGACTCACTTTATGGTTTCCACTTCGGCCTTCAGTTTCTCAATCTGCTGACACAGACTCAGTGCCTCATTATCGTCTTTACTTTGAGTCAGCTTGTGTTCCAGGCGTTCCATTCTGATGAGCAATATACAAGCACATTAGGAACATAATCTTAAAACACAACATCATCGATTCGACATGTTAGTATCACAAAAACCTTAAACGAAGCAACAACATAATTAGTGTTGATAATTGCTGATCCATTGAACTGACGAGTAAGGGGCAACAATAAACTGTACTTCATAATCAACTTGGGAAACATGAGCATTTCTATAAATACCGGTACCTATAATTTCGCAGATTCTACAAGGTCATACATTTGTCGCTTTCAAAACCCTTTGTCATGCACTATGCTAGATCAAGTGTAAGGACCTGTCAGTAAGAAAAATAGGCTATAAGTGTACACATAAAAAGGGGTGATCACAGCAAGTCCATAGGATATCAACTACCAGCTAGGCCTACTCAGACATGCTTTGCCATGTGATCGGTTCTGCTGATACGGCACAAAACAAAATATGGCTAAATTAGACAGCAGGAGATCATTACACATTTGAAGAAACATAGCACCATTGTAAAGAATGGAAATACAGTGCATTCAGAAAGTATTCAGACCCCTTCACTTTTTTCACATTTTGTTATGTTGCAGCCTTAAGCTGAAATCGTTTAAATTCATTTTTTCCCTCATCAATCTACACTTAATACCCCACAATGACAAAGAGAAAACAGGATTTTAGAAAGTTTTGCAAATTTATTAAAATTAAAAAACTGAAATATCACATTGACATAAGTATTCAGACCCTTTGCTATGACACTTGAAATTTAGCTCAGGTGCCTCCCATTTCTCTTGATCATCTTTGAGATGTTTCTGCACCTTGATTGGAGTCCACCTGTGGTAAATTCAATTGATTGGACATGATTTGGAAAGGCACACACCTGTCTATATAAGGTCTCACGGCTGACAATGCATATCGGAGCAAAAACCAAGCCATGAGGTCGAAGGAACTACCTGCAGAGCTCAGAGACAGGATTGTGTCGAGGCACAGATCTGGGGAAGCCTACAAAAAATCTCTGCTGCATTGAAGGTTCCCAAGAGCACAGTGGCCTCCATAGTTCTTAAATGGAAGAGGTTTGGAACAACCAGGACTCTTCCGAGAGCTGTCCGCCCGGCCAAACTGAGCAATCGGGGGAGAAGGGCCTTGGTAAAAGAGGTGACCAAGAACCCGATGGTCACTCTGGCTGAGCTCCAGAGATCCTGTGTGGAGATGGGAGAAACTTCCAGAAGGACAACCATCACTGCAACACTCCACCGACCTGGGCTTTATGACAGAGTGGCCAGACGGAAGCCTCTCCTCAGTGAAAGACACATGAAAGCCCGCTTGGAGTTTGCAAAAAAAGCACTTAAAGGACTCTCGGACTGTGAGAAACAAGATTCTGTGGTCTGATGAAACCAAGATTTAACTGTTTGGCTTCCGTCTGGCCACTCTGAAGGATGAGGCATTGACTATAGATACAATTATATTTACAAATTACAAGGTATACTTAAAGGCAACAATTTTTTCACCTGTTCAAAAATGGTTTCATACGTTGATACAACGAGTCACTCATTACCGCTTCTTGAATCAGCTTCTTTTCTTTTTCGGTCCCTGGAACGAATTCCACATTGTCATTTCAAATATAAAGCAAAGTAACATCGCACAACATAATAAAATATCATGGAACAATGCTGTCTGTAATGAAGGCCTGATGTGGTTGACTTATTTTAGTTCATCTTCATATCTAATTGTATATATCCTCTGTTGCCCATTTCCAGCTATTTAAAATTAATAATATTCTTATATTAACAAAAAGGTATAGGAAAAAAGCACCGAGTAGGATTGAACAATACTTTATAACAAGCGTTACGCCTCGGTCCCCCGTCGGTGAAGTGATGTGACTTGACAAAGTGGAAGACGCAGAAAACATGCCATGATTATCTATCCATGATTGGATATCATGACTATCTCCTCTCCTTCTCCCTCCTTTGTGCTTTGAATATTTCCCTATTGATTCTTCTTTTTTTGCAATTGTTTTTATGTTTTGCTATGCATTATGTTTTGCACTCTGTCAAAGCGTCTTTGGGCTTCCTGAAAAGCGCTATATAAAATAAATGCATTATTATTATTATTATTATGATATGATGTTTCGCTCACAAGGTTCAGACATACATGGCGGCGGCCATCTTGGATTTTGACGTGGGTTGCACCCACACACCAAATTCGAATGCGGTTCTTCGCTTACGCATGCCCACACACACGCACGTACGGGAAAACCATAGTCCCCCTTTCGCTCCGCGGTGCGACGGGGGACAATTATGAACAAATATGGCACAAAGCATACAACTACAATGATGAAGACATGACACTTTCATCAATTGTACACACACACACACACACACACACACACACACACACACACACACACACACACACACACACACACACACACACACACACACACACACACACACACACACACACACACACACACACACAGACACACACACACACACACACACACACACACACACACACCTAGAGAGTCGTAGAACACGATACTCCTTCGGGAATTTGGTGCCATTTTCCACAGTGTCTATTACATCACCCCAACGTTACATTAGTTCTTCATGCCTGTTGTATGTGTCCATTACGACGTCCTTAAAAAACAGTAAGGTTCCCGTTTGGAATGATTTTAAATTTAAAGCCAGACAGGCAGGCAGCCTGACTAAAAATATTGTCATGTGCGATTGGGACGACTTTAGAGAAAGTACGGGAAACCGGAAGACTTGTCTCTCTATTCCTGTTCCGATTCGTGTTCAAAACTTAACATTCAATTTAAATAAGCTGTTCGTCGATCATAAATATGATTAAGCAGAACTGTTTGTCCGTCCGTCCACCTGTCCGTCCCCGGAATATTCCCTCAGCTTTAGGGGCTAGCCCCACTAAACTTTCTGTGGAACCTTTTAGGGTCCCAGCGGGTGTCCTAAGGTGGGTTGGAGGTTTCATAAATTTCTCAATACAATTATGATTTTGAGTTTCCACCCGTACGAAACTGCGCCCTCTCCGTATGTTAAAACATTCGCAGTTTCGCCATTTACCGTACTAGGGCATGCCCGTACTATATATAAGCTAGGACGTGCCCGTACGTGGGTGCCCGTTCCTTGTCAAAAAAAAAAAAAAAAAAAAATTTGTGTAGGGGTGTGTGTGTGTAAACATCCTAGGGCGTGCCCGTACGTGGGTGCAAAAAAACATGCGTGCAAACAACAACAACAAAAAAAAACTTTGAAACCACGTGGCAGTAACGACCACAGAACCCCCCCCCCCCCCCCCCTATATTTACATGAATGGTTTGGTCCATTCGCAACGACCACAGAACCCCCCCCTCTATTTACATGCAATGGTTTGGTCCAAAGCGAACGGCTTGCAGTGTTTGGTAAAGAAATCGCCATAGCTCGGTAAGTACTTGTCCGATTAATATGAAACCTTGAAAAGGCACATCCTCGGGTCCCCAGCAATATACCTGGCAAGTTTAAAGTATATCGGACCCGTGGTTGTCGAGAAACAGCGGTCACAGACAAACATACACACATACACACATACACACAGAGATTAATGGAATTATAGATAGATGTGGAAACATTCGCTGGCTTGGTGATATCTCCACACAAATTGAGATTTTGCTTTTCCACCCATGCAACGCTAATTTTCCTCCACGTGTAAACACGTTCGCAGCTTCGGCAATTTCTCAGTACAATTGAGATTCTCGGTGTCCACCCGTGAAATGCCACAATTTTTTGCGTGTAAACACATTCGCAGATCCATAACCATGGTCATTGTTATCGGCTTCATAATCATCATTAAAGATGCATTGATTTTACACATTACTACTGCAACAATTTTGAAGCCAGCCCCACCAAATGTATGTGCAACTTTTGGGGTCTCTGCACATGTCCGACAGTGGGTAGGAGTTTTCACAAAATTTCTCAAAGCATTTTTTTTTATTAGATGTTGGGCTTCCACTCGTGCATAGGATTACCTCGCAAGTAAACTGATAAGACAGACCGACATGAACCAATACTTTGCGTGCATGGGGTAAATATAAAAGAGTGAGGTGTGTGTGTCTGTGTCTGTCTGTCTGTGTCTGTCTGTCTGTCTGTCTGTCTGTCTGTCTGTCTGTCTGTGTGTCTGTGTCTGTGTCTGTGTCTGTGTCTGTCTGTGTATGTGTCTGTATGTGTCTGTATGTCTGTGTATGTGTCTGTATGTCTATGTATGTATGTCTGTATGTCTGTGTATGTGTATGTGTATGTGTGCGTCTGTGTGCGTGTGCGTCTGTGTGCGTGTGCGTCTGTGTGCGTGTGCGTCTGTGTGCGTGTGCGTCTGTGTGCGTGTGCGTCTGTGTGCGTGTGCGTCTGTGTGCGTGTGCGTCTGTGTGCGTGTGCGTCTGTGTGCGTGTGCGTCTGTGTGCGTGTGCGTCTGTGTGCGTGTGCGTCTGTGTGCGTGTGCGTCTGTGTGCGTGTGCGTCTGTGTGCGTGTGCGTCTGTGTGCGTGTGCGTCTGTGTGCGTGTGCGTCTGTGTGCGTGTGCGTCTGTGTGCGTGTGCGTCTGTGTGCGTGTGCGTCTGTGTGCGTGTGCGTCTGTGTGCGTGTGCGTCTGTGTGCGTGTGCGTCTGTGTGCGTGTGCGTGTGCGTGCGCGTCTGTCCACGTGTGCGTGTGCGTCCGTGTGGGTGTGCGTGCGCGTCTGTCCACGTGTGCGCGCGCGTCTGTCCACGTGTGCGCGCGCGTCTGTCCACGTGTGCGCGCGCGTCTGTCCACGTGTGCGCGCGCGTCTGTCCACGTGTGCGCGCGCGTCTGTCCACGTGTGCGCGCGCGTCTGTCCACGTGTGCGCGCGCGTCTGTCCACGTGTGCGCGCGCGTCTGTCCACGTGTGCGCGCGCGTCTGTCCACGTGTGCGCGCGCGTCTGTCCACGTGTGCGCGCGCGTCTGTCCACGTGTGCGCGCGCGTCTGTCCACGTGTGCGCGCGCGTCTGTCCACGTGTGCGCGCGCGTCTGTCCACGTGTGCGCGCGCGTCTGTCCACGTGTGCGCGCGCGTCTGTCCACGTGTGCGCGCGCGTCTGTCCACGTGTGCGCGCGCGTCTGTCCACGTGTGCGCGCGCGTCTGTCCACGTGTGCGCGCGCGTCTGTCCACGTGTGCGCGCGCGTCTGTCCACGTGTGCGCGCGCGTCTGTCCACGTGTGCGCGCGCGTCTGTCCACGTGTGCGCGCGCGTCTGTCCACGTGTGCGCGCGCGTCTGTCCACGTGTGCGCGCGCGTCTGTCCACGTGTGCGCGCGCGTCTGTCCACGTGTGCGCGCGCGTCTGTCCACGTGTGCGCGCGCGTCTGTCCACGTGTGCGCGCGCGTCTGTCCACGTGTGCGCGCGCGTCTGTCCACGTGTGCGCGCGCGTCTGTCCACGTGTGCGCGCGCGTCTGTCCACGTGTGCGCGCGCGTCTGTCCACGTGTGCGCGCGCGTCTGTCCACGTGTGCGCGCGCGTCTGTCCACGTGTGCGCGCGCGTCTGTCCACGTGTGCGCGCGCGTCTGTCCACGTGTGCGTGCGCGTCTGTCCACGTGTGCGTGCGCGTCTGTCCACGTGTGCGTGCGCGTCTGTCCACGTGTGCGTGCGCGTCTGTCCACGTGTGCGTGCGCGTCTGTCCACGTGTGCGTGCGCGTCTGTCCACGTGTGCGTGCGCGTCTGTCCACGTGTGCGTGCGCGTCTGTCCACGTGTGCGTGCGCGTCTGTCCACGTGTGCGTGCGCGTCTGTCCACGTGTGCGTGCGCGTCTGTCCACGTGTGCGTGCGCGTCTGTCCACGTGTGCGTGGGCGTCTGTCCACGTGTGCGTGGGCGTCTGTCCACGTGTGCGTGTGCGTCTGTCCACGTGTGCGTGTGCGTCTGTCCACGTGTGCGTGTGCGTCTGTCCACGTGTGCGTGTGCGTCTGTCCACGTGTGTGTGCGTCTGTCCACGTGTGTGTGCGTCTGTCCACGTGTGTGTGCGTCTGTCCACGTGTGCGTGTGCGTCTGTCCACGTGTGCGTGTGCGTCTGTCCACGTGTGCGTGTGCGTCTGTCCACGTGTATGTGCGTCTGTCCACGTGTGTGTGCGTCTGTCCACGTGTGTGTGCGTCTGTCCACGTGTGTGTGCGTCTGTGCATGCCTGTGCGCGTGCCTGTGTGTGTGCGTGCCTGTGTGTGTGCGTGTCTGCGTGCGCGAGTGCCTGTGTGCGTGCCTGTGTGTCTGCGTGCGCGTGTCTGCGTGCGCGCGTGTCTGTGTACGTGTCTATGTGAAAAGTATTCTTTGATTTCCACACAATTCCACATTCCCTAAACAATCTCCACCAAATTTTGCAAATGTGCTGGGTGTCAGAGCATACAAATTGTTTGGTATTTCAACTATAGAGCAACCCCCATATAGATGGCCATGTGAAAAAGATATTCGAAATGTTTTGTTGTCAGAGTTTAGGAATATGGATCAAAATCGCTTGCTTTAAAATTTTCACAGGGTGTATATTTCGATAAGTTAGCTAAGGTGGTAACCTTTTTTTATGCCTCCACCGACGAAGTCGCCGGAGACATTATGTTTTCAGGTTGTCCGTTCGGCCGTCCGTGATAGGTTTTCGTTACCGCGGTAACTTGAGAACGGCTGAAGGAATCTTAGTCAAACTTGGTGCAGGTATGTATGATGAGGTAAAGAGGAACTGATTAGATTTTGGGGTCATGAGGTCAAATGCCAACGGTCAGAGGTAATGTTATGTAAAAGTCCTGTTACTGCGACAACTTGTGAACCAGTGATGGGATTCTGACCAAATTTGGTACAGTTATGTAGAATGATGTAAAGATGAACCGATTCGATTTTGCAGTCAAGAGGTCAAAGGTCAAAGTCTGTAATAGGTCTATAACTTGAGAACAGCTAAAGGGATCCAATTCAAACTTGATACAGATATGTATCATGATGTAGAGATTAAATGATTAGATTTTGGTGTCTCAAGATCAAAGGCCAAAGGTCAGAGGTCATGTCATGTAAAAATGCGAAAACTTATGAAGAGCTGAAGGGATTGAAATTAAAACTGGGTGCAGGTATGTATAATGACGTAAACATGAGGTAAATCAAGAGGTAAAACGAAGAGGTAAACGTAAAAATCAAGAGGTAAAAGGTCAAAGGTCATGCCAGGTAAAATGTGATAACTTGAGAACAGCTGAATGGATTTAAATCAAACTTGGTACAAGTATTGTAATGATGTAATAATGTGGGCAGAGGCATATCAGTGGACGTCGTGACGTCGAAGAGTGCCGTTCTCGTTTATCTACGTCTTCTTTCACCCTTGAGTGACAGGTCATTAAATAAGCAGTACAATTAACTTTAAAATGATGTGTCGGTGTGCTTGTACTATTTTTGAGTTTTAAATAATAAGCGAGGTTTGCGAGGTCCAGCGATTCCTTCGCCAATCTTACCAATTGTTGTAATGTCACAATTAACAGTTGTTTTCACATCTGATACCATATTTGATGATCAAAGCTCACATCTCAACAATTATTATCGGTATCTGAGCTGATATTTGAAAAGAAATTGGGCTTTTTACATAAAATAAAGCATTGTATATATGGATCTCCCTCAGAAATGGCGACATGTGGTGTCTCGTGTGTTTACAAGTTATTAATTGCGAGAATGCCTGTTTAACGTGATCCTATAAAGTTTCGTCACGATTAACCTTGGGAGCTTAGAGGAGTAAGGTCACAATCACCCGTTGCTTCACTGAATATGGAGAAGTTGGGAGCATAGCCCTCCATAAATAGATAGGGTTGAACACTCAGTTATAAGACTCAGTAATCTACTATAAATGGATGAGGTGCAAGACTCGGTAATCTACTATAAATGGATGAGGTGTGTGTGTGTGTGTGTGTGTGTGTGTGTGTGTGTGTGTGTGTGTGTGTGTGTGTGTGTGTGTGTGTGTGTGTGTGTGTGTGTGTGTGTGTGTGTGTGTGTGTGTGTGTGTGTGTGGCTTGTTTTTAAGTGGAGTTCTATTGGAACTGTCTGATGTGGAAAATGATACACCGAAGTGATCATTATGATCTCCTGAGTTGATAAAGCTAATTAACTCCAAAGAATCCGGAAGAATTCCCATGTTTCTAAACACGCGGCATGGTAAGGTGTACAGAGCAGTTTAACAGGTCCTTCCATGGCATGGCATTCCAATTACAAAATAAATAACAAAAACAATGATAACATTGTAACAAAGCATTAATTAATACTAATAATATTAACAACAATAATAATTAGTATAATTTGGCAATAATGATAACAAACTGATAATCCCCCACACTCCCCCACTCTGATCCAATCCAATGTTACAAGGCTGTGAAGGCCAATGAAAATTTGGTCCATTGGACCAACAGTCCGACTTTCTTTTCTCTTTTTTTTTTTTTTCAGATTTCACTCGAGATTTTGACTGTTATTTAATCCACCAGCTCCAATTCTCAAATCTGAAGACGGGTTTCAATTATAAACTTTAATTAGTCCATGAGAGTACATCATGGTTCCAAGGTAATTCACATTTGAATAGGCCGAAAGAAAATGACGAGTACTCAATTTGCGTTCTCAAAGTACTCAAACGAGTACCGAAAGACTCCTGCGAGTTGAAGTTGGGCTCAACAAGTAGGCTATCAGCTAGGGGGGTCAACCGGTACCAAATTGAGGGAGTAAGGCTAATAATGATTTTTGACAAGGTTTTTGTGGTGAAAATGGATCAAAGTTGAACCCAGGTGTGACGCTCACTTAAACCACTGGGCGGTGTCTATAAGACCTCGGGACGTCCGCGACTCGAAGCCACTCCTGCGACTTTATACAATAAACCACCGTTTAGAGGCCATTTTTCCCCGCAAAGCGGGGGTTGGCCTTTTCGGGGACCGTGGTAGTTGTTGTTTTTTGGTCCCCTTTTTGAAGCAATGTTTTACGGCCGGATGCCCTTCCTGACGCCAACCCTTTTTGCCGCCTTCAACGACAAACAGGGAATTACCAGTGAACTGGTACTCAATTAGCCGACCTCGGAAGGATGACAGGCTGAGTCAACCCCCCTGGCATTAATTCGGCGATCGACCGAGATTCGAACCCAGGATCCTAGGATCCTAAGCCGGCACCCTAGCCGCTAGCCCAACACCAGGGATCAGCGACTTTATACAATGACATGTAGAATTGAATGGTATGTACCCACTTATATTCTAGGCTTGCTTGCATTGACTGATATATCCAATCTTTCTCATATGATGCCTTGATCCTGACATATATATTGCATGGTGTATTTTACAGGATGATGTCACGATCTTATTGAAATTAAACCTATCTAAGGGACGAGTTGTGGATTTGGTTGATTTTCACAACACTTAATTTCAATAATGATCTTCGGGAATGGCGGGACACGAGTCTGGCGATGGCCGGATGAACGCGAATCACAGACGAGCGTTCCCGACATTCTCCGCGCTCCTGCGAGGCCCACCTCGGAGAAGAATGACCGGCGGAGGACCCGTCGAGCTAGCTCCAGCTACGGAGCTCCGACTACTCTCGCTGCCGGTCTGCCTCGAAAGGACCGGATGCGATGGGGACCTCGCAAGCCTTTTGCGGGACCGCGTCATCAAAAGGCGAACTGCTCTCCTGAGGCCCGAACGCCGGAGCAGGCATGACGGACTCCGGCAAGACGCCTGGAGAACGATGCTACTGGGCAACGTCCTGCGGCCGAAACCCTGTCGGAACGACGGACCCGCTTGGAGCCGACGGCCTACCCGACCAACTGATTTGCGTGCCTCGGCCCGAGATGAGATGTCCACGCGAGTGTTCACGACACCCTTGACTGTCATGCCGCGCTCGGAAGCACCTCCACGCGCGAATCGCGCGCGCGGCACCCGTCGCGTGCACTGCTCTGTGAGGCCTACGATTCCGATCGCTGCTCGGAATCACCTCCTCCTACACGACGCCGCACGCTGCACCCGTCGCGTGCACTACTCTGTGCCCGACCGAACGCTGCTCGGAAGCACCTCCCCGCGCGAATCGCGCGCGCTGCACCCGTCGCGTGCACTACTCTGTGAGGCCTACGATTCCGATCGCTGCTCGGAATCACCTCCTCCTACACGAAGCCACGCTGCGCCCAACGCGGGCACCACTCTGCGAGGCCGGCGATTCCAATCGCTGCACGTCGGAATCACCTCCTCCCACGCGAAGACACGCTGCGCCCAACGCAGGCACCACTCTGCGAGGCCGGCGATTCCAATCGCTGCACGTCGGAATCACCTCCTACGCGCGAATCGCGCGCTGCCCCATCGCGGGCACAACCCGATCAATCGCTGCTCGGTGGAATCACCTCCTACGCGCAAATCGCGCACTGCGCCCTTCGCGGGCACCACTCTGCGAGGCCGGCGATTCTGATCGCGGCTCGTCAAAATCCCACCTACATGTGGCTACTCAACGAGGCCGGCGAACTCCGCTGCCTGGAATCACCTCAATGGAGGCTCGCTTGGCACCATACGAGGACTCGCCGCAGCACGGATGAGTTTCTAAGGACGTCGAGCGGGACCTTCATAGCCTTTCACGACACTCGGGCTCATGCTTATGATAGATGATCGTATATCATGTGTATTCTATATGACTAACTATGTCTAAAACTCCGGACAAAACACGGCCCGAAAGCTAAACAAACGAGACGCTACTTCAGGTCGTGATATGTATTCGATCCTTTGACCCGACAGCTAAACAAACGAGACGCTACTTCAGGTCGTGATATGTATTCGATCCTTTGACCCGACAGCTAAACAAACGAGACGCTACTTCAGGTCGTGATATGTATTCGATCCTTTGACCCGACAGCTAAACAAACGAGATGCTACTTCAGGTCGTGCAGTTTATCGCTGCCAAGCATGCGCGCCCACTCGACTCGGCGTGCTCGCCCTCTCGACTCGGCGTGCTCGCCCTCTCGACTCGGCAAAGCCGCACTGGTTCAAGGGCCGAGCTCAACTTTCGGTTTCCCTCGTACGCGGTGCCCCCTAGATAAGACATTTCACTCGTCGGCCGGGTTCGTATTCCGTACACCAATCTCGAGCCCGCTCGAATGCTGCTGCCCAATGGACGCGAGACTATAGATTTCGGTGTGCTACTTTACTCCGTCTGGGGATACCGCTCAGCTGGAACTCGCCGTCAAACCCGCCCGCACGCGCCCGAACCAATTGATGACGTCATCGACTAAATCACGCGTTTGCTCTACAGCGCCATTAACTGCTTCCCGCGCTAGCGTCATCAGAGTACGTCTACCTGAGTTCGTCTACCTGGGTACCTCTACAGATAGCAGAAATACTCAACCTGACCGCCCCTGCCCGAACGTGCGTGTCATAACGTGGCGGCCTTCGAGGGCGACTAGCCAACATCGAGGATTTATGCCGTTAATCGATAAGGCACGGGGCATTTGGGGGTGCACGGTGACCCCCACGACACGGTAACATTGAGCGTTGCGCCCGACTCCCTCGTCTCCTGAGCAAGCCACGTGGGCACCGGCCCGCCGGATCGCCCTTGACTCTGGGCTTGTTGCTTCTAGGACTGGTCTCTTGGCTCGCCTCCACACATTTCGAGACTGCGAGACGCCTCGCCCGGCCGCTGCCTGATTGCGTTCCCTCTGACCCAGACTGTGAAGGTCGCTCGACTTCGGTGCGCGGTGCGCGGCTGCTATCTCACACTTCACAACAGGGGGGGTGAAAGGGAAGGATGAGTGAGGGGGTGAGATGATGGTCCATCCATCCGGACCATCCTCTCGGTATGTCGATCCATCCATCCGGGCCTTCCTCTCGGTATGTCGATCCATCCATCTGGGCCATCCTCTCGGTATATCCTCTCGGTATGTCGATAGGACGGGCCATGGATGGACCATCATGGATGGCCGATCCCTCCGGGACGTTTTCCATTTCTCGATCTCGACGTTTTCTCAATCCATCCGGGACAATCCCTCCGGGACGGTAGCCGGTATAGCCGGTATCGCCGCATAGTCAATAGGACGGGCCATGGATACAATCCATCCGGGACGTCTCTCGGTAGCCGGTATAGCCGAACGGGCCATGGATGGACAATCCCGTTCTCTCGGTAGCCGGTATAGCCGAACGGGCCATGGATGGACAATCCATCCGGGACGTTCTCTCGGTCGCCGGTACAGCCGGTGGTATAGCCGAACGGGCCCTGGATGGACAATCCCGTTCTCTCGGTAGCCGGTATAGCCGAACGGGCCATGGATGGACAATCCATCCGGGACGTTCTCTCGGTAGCCGGTAGCCGGTATAGCCGATCTTCTCCGATCCTCTGCGCGCTGTGCTGCAGGTCGGGAGATTCTGGGCGCTTCGCTGGGAAGGCGCATTTCGGTCGTTTTGTGCGTCGTCGTAATCTGCCATGCCGGTCGTTCGGGCAGCCTTCGGAGGGCACTCGTGGCAAACGTTTTGCTTGTAAAACTATTTGCCGGAGCTTGTAATTCGTACGCGCTGCCGTCAGAGGGCGCTCGAGTCTCGTGATTTCAAAACGGGGGACTCCGGGGTATCGAGTAACTCTCGTTATGGCTCTCGTCGGTTCTCTCCCTCGGCAATTCCATGACGTGGATCTAACGTGGATCGACCATGTACCCTTGGGAGCCAAGGCAGGTACAGACTTACTGTAATGGACTTACTGTAATGGCCTCCTGTCATGTAATCTTACTTACTGTTACAACTCCTAGGCCGGTACAGACTTACTGTAATTGACTTACACTGTCATGGCCTCCTGTCATGTAATCTTACTTACTGTTACAGCTTACTGTAAAGAGGCTTACTGATTTACACATCTTCCACATCAACACATCTGCCTGAAATGCGTTGCATTGCGACGAATGGACATTCGCTCTTCGACAAGGTACACCTTACATGCAAAGTACACCTTATGTAATGAGTTGCATATCGAAAAGGTACACCTTATCCAGCACATAGGCCTGTGAGACTAGACTATTGTGACCCACAGGCTCATCGTCTGCCAGTATCGGACATGTTTGCTAACCAGGCTATGAGTGTGCCTAGAGAACATCCGCCGTCCCTCCCTTCGCCTGATACACCCCTGCCTGAAGCGGTGAGGGCACTGAGGTGCCCCTCCGACACCTGCCTCCAGCGGCTACTCCGAAGCAGGGGACTCCGGGTTTAGGGACGTCGTACCCGGTAGTTTCCGAATCTGGGCTGGCAGGGTAATTTGCCACACTGACCGCTACGGATGGACCGACTGACCTGTACTACTGATAATGGATTTGTTTCGTATAGCGCTTTCCAGGAAGCCCTGAAGACACTTTGACAGTGTGCGAAACATAACACAATGGCGCAAAGACAAGAATCAATAGGAATATTTCTTTGACACCCCAATAATGATATAATGACTTCCTCTACCCATTAATGCTGACGCGCGCTCGCTTCCTGCCTAGTGGCAGCATAATTCTAACGGCGGGGAGAATGTGGTGAAAATGGATCAAAGTTGAACCCAGGTGTGACGCTCACTTAAACCACTGGGCGGTGTCTATAAGACCTCGGGACGTCCGCGACTCGAGGCCACTCCTGCGACTTTATACAATGACATGTAGAATTGAATGGTACGTACCCACTTATATTCTAGGCTTGCTTGCATTGACTGATATATCCAATCTTTCTCATATGATGCCTTGATCCTGACATATATATTGCATGGTGTATTTTACAGGATGATGTCACGATCTTATTGAAATTAAACCTATCTAAGGGACGAGTTGTGGATTTGGTTGATTTTCACAACAGTTTTTACCTCTAGAATAAGAAAATACGTGATAGCAAATTCAACGATGTTGCTAAATGTGTGTTATCACCCATTTTCAAAATGGCCGCCAAATTTCTCAAAATATCAATGGTCAATGTAGTGTTTTTTTCACTATTCACCCTATACCCCAAATTTGGGTATCTTATACCTGGTTTTAGGGGTTAGAAATGATTTTACAACTTTCTAAATGTCATTAGATATTCATGAGAACTATAAATCCAATATGGCGTCCAAAATGGCCACCACTTTACATACAGAATTTAACGTTGTCGTTTTGTTTGCTTTTTTTTCTGTAGGAACGGTGGTCGGAGCAACGAGCAACGAGCAACCACTGACAGAGATGTAACAGAGATGTTCCTCCAAGTAGGTCAAGATTGGAATCTCTCTCCAGAGCTCATGGACCAGTTAGAGGCCTTCACATGCCGCATCTATGCACCCAAGACTCTATCCACCGAGGTGAATACTCTCAGATATCATCTGTTCTGTGCAAAGAAAGGCGAGATGGAGAGTTATCAGCTTCCACCATGCAGGGACTGCCTTGTCAAACATGCACAGAGGGCAAACTATCAAGCTGCAATATGGAGAAGATGCTTGGAGAAGGATCCCAAAGTCCCAAGTCCTGTCGGAAAGGGATGGAAGACTGTAAAGGTTGAAGGGAAAGATGAACTTAGAGTTGACTGGATGGATGGTCAGCCCGCACCTGACGCTATGTTGGATCTTCTCGCTTGCAAGTGTACGCGAAAGTGTGAGGTACCACGCTGCGTATGCTTGGTAAATGGACTCATGTGCACCGATATGTGTAAGCTGAAGGACTGCAATAATCGACCTTCAGATGATGATATCAATCAACCAGATACAGATGAAGATGAAGATGAGGATGAGGACGATGAGGATTACTAAGCAATTGTTGAATGCTTGCTCAAACCTCATGCACAATACACAAAGAAATGTGAACTGAGGTGAACTAGACCAAAACTCAGTATAGGCTAAGACTCCAAGACTCGCATCTCTCTACAGCTCCACTGAGGGTCAGTCACTCTTCAACTAACATTGTGGCTATATATTCAACTGTTAGCTTCAGCATGCTCTAAACACAGGTATAGGGAGAAGTCATTCCACCGGTAAAATTGAAAGATAAAGTTGTGTTGAAACTTCATCTCAAACAGCACGTCAAAATGGGACCTCCGCAGCTAACAACAGCTGAAAGATGGCAGGCCATTGGTATGTGGACTGCTGGCAATTCCATGAGACAGATTGCTAACCAATTGGGACATCACCATACCAGTATTAGTCGTTTGATAAGAAAGTATCAACAAACAAATGATGTGAAGGACAGGCCTCGTACAGGAAGACCTCGCTGTACCACCCAAAGAGAGGATAGAGCTCTTTCCAGACTGGTTAGACTTCGTCCGTTTGCAACAAGCAATGCCCTTAAGAGAGCGTGGTTACCTAATCGACGATTCTCGCTGAAGACTCTTCGGAATCGCCTGCATTCTGCTGGGTATTACGCTCGGAGACCTATCAGACGTCCACTGCTTACAAGACAGCACAAGCAAGCTCGGTTGGAGTGGTGTCGAGCACGGAGACGATGGAACTTAGCCAACTGGAGGAAAGTGCATTGGTCTGACGAAAGTCGCTTTCTGTTATTCCATACTGATGGAAGAGCACGTGCTCAAAGACACATTATGGAGCAGGTTCCGTTTGGTGGAGGCTCCATAATGATATGGGGATGTCTGTCCCATGACTAAGTTGGAGCTTGTGACAGTTAGAGGCAATCTTAATGGTGAACGGTATCGAGAAGAAATCTTGAACAGAATTGTTGTTCCTCATTTTGATGATCACCCATTGCTAACCAGGCCTATCTTCATGGACGACAACGCCAGACCCCATAGAGCCCGTGCAGTTATTGATTTCCTTCAGCAAGAAGCAGTCACCACACTACCATGGCCAGCAAGAAGCCCAGATCTTAACCCAATCGAGCATGTATGGGATTTTCTGGGTATCCGAGTACGTCGGAGGGAACCTCCTGTACAGAACTTGCATGAACTTGAGCAGGCTTTGCATGAAGAATGGAACAGACTGCCACAGCGCCAGATTCAACGTCTCGTTCAATCAATGAGAAGACGTGTTGTGGCAGTGATCCAAGCTAATGGTGGTTACACTCGATAGACTGTGGCGGTGCTTACAGAGGCTATTGATGGTCATCTATTGATTTGGCACCAAACTTTAGTTTTTGGCCCCTGTAACATGTTGCATTATTGGTTTACACTGAAACTTTTGTCAAGCATGATTTTGGACCAAAAACGCCCTTTTGCGAATGGCCTTGTTACAATCACATTAAACAGGAATGTGTCACCCAATTTTGTTCTCTTCATTGCGTTCCAACATCTGGACAAAATGTTGCACAAGATTACCCTACACCACAACGAAAAGGTGCAAAAATTCATTGATACCTTTCCACTATGTCGAAAATACGTGGTGGTGCGATACTTTTTTCCATGTGTATACTTGCAAATCTACTGAATGCCAGTTATTTTCGTGCATATTTTGTGCATAAAGTTGTTGCTATGATGGCAGCCATTTTGTGAAATTGGGCACCATATTGGATTCTATCTTCTTGGATTAAAGTTCAGATGATGTATTTCATACTTTAAGAGAGTTGTAAAGTCTTAAACATCTCAAAACGCAATGCTATTTGTTACAAATTCCTA
Organism: Myxine glutinosa; assembly: GCF_964187855.1. NCBI lineage: Eukaryota > Metazoa > Chordata > Myxini > Myxiniformes > Myxinidae > Myxine > Myxine glutinosa. Next base: position 115,499,007 of record NC_136271.1, read on the forward strand.
CAAGAATATGAAACATGGTGTTTTTAATAGAAAAACATGCATTTTGGCGGCCATTTTGAAAATGAAGTGATAACACCCATTTAGCTACATGGTTGAATTTGCTATCACATATTTTCATATTCTAGGGGTAAAGACCTATCCAAAAATCAATATTAGGCTTACTCCCTCATTTTGGTACCAATGGACCCTATTTTGGGGGTCTGGCTGATGGCCTAAAGGATATGCCTTTCATAAAGGTAAGCCTTTAATATAATCATCAAGATGGGTGTTTAAATTTACCCAAACACTCCGTTTTCATTCATTTCATGCACTCCCTAGGAGTTCCCCGAGTATGCATACAACGATTCAGGCCATTAGGTTTCATGGTTTTGGAATTATGGAGAAGACAATGACTGACACATTTTCTTATTTTATTATTGTAGATAGCATAAACAGCATAATTGGGCTGAATAGAACAGCATGTTGCAAAAGATGTGGATGCAATCGTAAAAACATTTTCTACTGAAAATCCTGACTTCATTCTTTTTAACTAGAGTGGATGCCTGTCATTGCAAACACATTGAAGGTATACGTTAGACTTACATTTCCGCAAAGAGTATTCCTTGAATGTTTTCGAGCCCATTGATGCTTTCTCCTGTGTCTCTGGATTTGAAGGAGGTCCCTGTTTGAAGGAGGAAATTAAGGAAGGGAAAAGTATTCAAAGAACTACATTTTAAGTTGATCACAAAAGACAATAGTGCACAGCCTGCCAATTTGTGTGCACATATTCGAGTAACATCAGGAAGTAGCAGGCTGAAAAAAGTGCAAAAACAATTTATCTCATTGGATAGTGGGTGCAATTTTCAAGATCTTCAAATTACCCACAGTTACATTTTTGGTGAGATGTGCTTTACACTTTTTGTGTATATGCACATATGTGATTGATGATTGCCATACCTCTCCAGTATGCGGATCTTGGAAATAAGATCTCTGGAAACAACCCATTGGATGAAGTTTCGTTTTTTCACTTGAAGATGGAACATCACCATCAATTTCCTTCTCAATAGCTTCCTGAAAATTATCACAAAAATAAGTATGAGTTTTCCCTTTTGAGCAGGAATATAAACAAAAACAAGGCCCCTCCATCCCAAAAAATGCATCATGGCATTAAAAGCCATGAGTAAATTTTAAAAAAAAATTACATTGAAAATTTCAAATCAGATATAATTGGCCTTAATGCCACGATAAAGTCTTGTGCTTATACACTGCCTGCAGTTTTTTTTTTAACGGGAGCAATCAAGTATTATATGTTTTGTAAAGATCGTATGTTGAGGTTGTATGTAGTGATTTCTTGTCAACGACACAAAGTTATTCTAGTGTTTACACGTGCACCTGTTACAAGACATGCACACGCGCGCACACACACACACACACACACACACACACACACACACACACACACACACACACACACACACACACACACACACACACACACACACACACACACACACACACACACACACACACACACACACACACACACACACACACACACACACACACACACACACACACCTATCAGTGTGAGAACTTCATAGTGGAATTTCAGAGATTTGAAGCATAAACGAGCACAGGTAAGCCTTGCATGCATTGAATGAATGAATGAATGAATAATAAATAAATAAAACCACCTTTAGAGGCCATTTTTCCCCGCAAAGCGGGGGTTGGCCTTTTTCGGGAACCGTGGTTGTTGTTGTTTTTCGGTCCCCTATTTGAAGCAATGTTTTAAGGCCGGATGCCCTTCCTGACGCCAACCCTTTTTGCCGCCTTTAACGACAAACAGGGAATTACCAGTGAACTGGTACTCAATTAGCCGACCTCGGAAGGATGACAGGCTGAGTCAACCCCCCTGGCGTTAATTCAGCGATCGACCGGGATTCGAACCCAGGATCCTTGGATCCTAAGCCGGCACCCTAGCCGCTAGCCCAACACCAGGGATCAAAATGAATGAATGAATGATCGTTTTAAAACCATGTTCCCCACTAGAGCGGGGGTTAGCCTTGCGGGCCCCATGACAATCATGGTTCCCTGTTTGAGGCAATGTTTTTATGGCCGGATGCCCTTCCTGACGCCAACCCTTGGTCACGCTCTTATGATGCGCAGGGATACGGTGTACCTATTCTAAATCGGGGTACACACCGGGATCATTCATCCCAGCAAGCTGGTACTCAATTTGCCGACCTCGGAAGGATGACAGGCTGCGTCAACCCCCCTTGGCATATAATTCAGCGATCGACCGGGATTCGAACCCAGGATCCTAGGATCCCAAGCCGGCACCCTAACCGCTAAGCCAACACCAAGCCTTGCATGCATTACTCATCAAAAACCAGATTTATGGGAACAAGTCAACTTCACCAAATATTCCAACACCATCACAATTATCCGAGCGATTCGTCTTTCTGTTGATGTTCAATTCAATGTGACATCACTTATAATGTGTCGAGTAATAATGTCGTGTTGCGTTATAAACCCTTGATCTTTATGGTGTGTAGCAGAGTAGACATTCGAGGGCAAGCTCTGAATTTTTTGAACGTGGACCAGCCAAGGTGCCTGGAAACACACAGGACACTCCACACATGCCTTCTAGCACTTTTAATTTTGGTTCATCATTCTGTACTATCCAGCAAAGTGCCATGCCAATTATAATAGTGTGTATGCAAGAAAGCTTTAAAACCACTGGAAAGGGTGGAAATGCGAATGGTTCGGTGGATGTGTGGAGTATCGTTGAGAGAGAGGAAGACAAATGATGAATTGCGAAAGATGATGGGAATAGAGCCTGTGATTGATGCTGTGAAGAGGAACAGGTTGAGATGGTTTGGTCATGTGTTGAGGAAGGATGAAAGTGACTGGTTGAGAAGAGTGATGGAAATGAATGTAGAAGGAAGCAGAGGACGGGGTAGACCGAGAAAGACTTGGCTAAAGATGGTGGAAGAAGAAATGTGGGCAAGGGGGTTAACAAGGAGAGATGCAGAAAATAGGGCAAAATGGAGAAGATTGTCATGGGGACCGCAAGGCTAACCCCCGCTCTAGCAGGGAAAATGGCCTTTAAAATGCATGTTGTTGTTGTTGTATGCAAGAAAGCAAAGTGCCTTGTTCTACAAACTGATTCTTCTTCTTCTTCTTCTTCTTTACCCTCACTGAATCTTTTTCAAATTTTTAACAAGTTGTTCTATCAAACGATTAAAAGTGTAAACTGTAATGTTCATTTTTATCGCTACGTCGACCTCAGAACTAGGAGTGTGTCCGTCTTCTTTGACATCAAATTTAGACGTCTCCTTGCACATGTGGAAATACATGGAACTGAACCCTGTTATTCCCATTAGTTTCCATCACATCTGAATCACGCTTTGGCCATTCACACTGTCTGGTGGAATGCAACCACGTGATCGAGTGGTGATCTACTGTTATATGTACAACCTCCTTTCAAAGAAGGCATTAAGCTGGCTGTCCTGTCCATTTGTACACAAGGGGATTAAAAAGCACCTTTGAAAAAGAGTAGACTCAGATTTGCTGGTACCAAAGCCAAAATTCCCAATTCTTGGCTCGTCTTGTGAAATTACTCTTTCACGATCATCACAGCCTCTTTGATCCGTAGGCAGAGTGATGTCAAAGTGCTTCTATGGCCAGCCAATATTCATCTAAACAGCCCCCAATAACTTTTTGAGATATCCTGCTATATGTTGGTTTTAGCCCTAACTCCTAATGGTGAAGAATCACTTAGAAAATTTAATAATTCTCATATCCAAATCCAAATCCATATTTGAGCCTGGTGTTGGCTTAGCGGTTAGGGTGCCGGCTTGGGATCCTCGGATCCTGGGTTCGAATCCCGGTCGATCGCTGAATTAATGCCAAGGGGGGTTGACGCAGCCTGTCATCCTTCCGAGGTCGGCAAATTGAGTACCAGCTTGCTGGGATGAATGATCACGGTGTGTACCCCGATTTAGAATAGGTACACCGTATCCCTGCGCATCGCAGGAGCGTGACCAAGGGTTGGCGTCAGGAAGGGCATCCGGCCATAAAAACATTGCCTCAAACAGGGAACCATGATTGTCATGGGGCCCGCAAGGCTAACCCCGCTCTAGCGGGGAAAATGGCCTTAAAACGATCATTCATTCATTCATATCCAAATCCATATTCAGATCTTCACCAAAATCGAATATATTTGTCCTTGTCAGACACCCAACCGGTCCACCAAGTTTCGTCCAAATCTGTCCAAAACTTTTCGCGACATCCTGATATATATCGTTTTTAGCCCGTTCTCCCAATGATGAAGAATCACTTAGAAAATTAAATAATTCTCATATCCATATCCATATTCAGATCTTCACCAAAATCGAATATATTTGTCCTTGTCAGACACCCAACCGGTCCACCAAGTTTCGTCCAAATCTGTCCAAAACTTTTTGCGATATCCTGATATGTATCGTTTTTGGCCCGTTCTCCCAATGGTGAAGAATCACACCTGCTGTTCCTCATTCTGTGCTATAAGGTGATCCACACACTGCAATCGCTCTTGCAATAGCTCCTGATACAGCAAGTTAAGGGAGAGGCAGGTCTGGAGGTCCTCCGGCAACTCGTCTGTACCATCATCTTCCTCATCACTGCTGACGATCTGCGGAGTAGCATCAGGAGTATCAGAAGCGGCTTGTGTACCGTGAAGGTATCAAAAAGATGGCCCACTGAAACAGCTGAGGTAACATTCACCTGTGCTGCACTTCCATGTAATGACGTTTGTTCGCCATCTAATTCTAAGCATGGGGAAGAATCTTGCGCTGTCGAAAGAAAGTGGATGTTTTTAACAGCGATGCGTCTACACTCTAAAGGCATTTCAAATTAGAATGGTAATACAGGTAAACGTAAAGATACAGTACGTACCAGGTCCTCCCTGGTCACCATCAGCAGCAGGGACGCACAGGCTGTCAGCGGTCGCGTCCGACGCTGTGGAGACTTCATCATCACTTTGAGGGAGGTCCACCCCTCGCTCCAGAAGCGCGCTTTCGATCTCCTCGATCTCACGCTCGATCCGCTCTCGCGCATCCCGCGCGCCAAACGACGCCATCGCACTACCTCAACAACAATACATTTTCAACCAGACACAACGCTGCAACAAAATATAAGTATAACAGTGGGACATTACAGAATAAATTTTCTTATAATATTCACAAAAGTAATTATATTATTTGTATGTCAAGCACGTACGTTAACTTAATTGTTTACTCAGATTTAGCTGTATTTTAATCGGCTGTAAACGAAACTGTAGGGAGACCAGCTCAGTCAGCAGACAAACCTCCTTACAGCGCCCATTACGGCGCTGTCTAAAGTTACTCCAGGTAAGAAATATAATAGATTAATTATCATATCCGACGAGAAACAAAAATTTAATATAGAAATAAAATACTACTGCCTTCGTATCAAAATTAACATTCAATAAAATCCTATCATTATTCCCATAAGACCTGCAAGCTCGCACTTGTTACGTTCACAGCCGGACAGCCCAACATACGAGTGAGCGGAAAGGATGACACTGATTGGCCACGCTTCGGCAACAATCGTCCAATCAAAGGGTTTTGTGCTTATCCCCTTCACATCACCACAACGACGGTGTCGATACTTTTATTATTTTACGAGACGGATAATTGCAGCTCAAACCTGCAAACCTACTCAGCACGTCGTGGTGGTGGTGGTGGTTATTGTTGTTGTTACCTCCACCACCAAAGGTGGATGGAGGTTATGTTTTCACCCCTGCCTGTCTGTCTTTCTGTTTGTGAACAAAATATCTCAAAAAGTTGTGGACGGATTCGGACGAAATTTGTCAGTGATGTGGCGTATGTGACAAGGACGAAATGATTCGATTTTGGTGAAGATCTGAGTATGGATTCGGATATGAGAATTATTTAATTTTTTGAGTGATTCTTCACCATTGAGTGATATGGACAACCAGGCAGAGGTATGCTCTCTACTGAGTGCCATTCTAGTTGTTCTTCTTGTTGTTGTTTTGTTGTTATTATTGTTGGAGTAGTAGCACTCGTTGTAGTTGTAGTAGTAGTAGTAGTTATTGTTGGGTGTCGATTTTTGAAATGTGCACTCATTGGTCAGACAGCTATTGGACCCCACTGACATTAGTCACTTGACTCCACCCACCATGGCCAAATTGGCCATGCCATGCCACCCAGACGAAATAATATGGCAGCCATATTGGGTTTCTGGTGGCCTAAGCCAAAAGCATCAGGGCATGCCTCACACACACATACCAGATGTGAAGATACAGCGTGGAATCTTCCAGGGAGACAGTCTTTCCTCCCTTCTGTTTTGTCTGGCTCTGGACCCACTAAGTAACCTCATCAATGAACATGAACATTTTACAATGAACAGTTTTGTCTGGACACAGATACACCCAAACAACCAATAGAAGAACATCCAAAGAAATAGGAAAGGTGATACATCTACTATACATGTTTGATTTAAAACTCTTCTCGCCAAATGACAAAAAATCAACACAACTAAAACGAGTAAAACGGTTTTCCAAGGATATTCAAATGTAATTTGGACTAGACAAGTGCGCCAAGTGCACATTTGTACAAGGTAAACCCCCCCAAAAAAAAAACATAAAAATTGACCTTGAAACAACAATACAGCAGTTAGAAAACGAAGCATCATACAAATACCTCGGAGTAGAAGAGGGCCACCAAATATGTCACAAACAAATGCGCAAAACAATCGCCAAAGAATACCTACATAGAACGAAGTTTATCCTGAAAACACACCTCTCTCCAAGAAACAAAATCAAAGCCATAAACCAGCTCGCTGTACCAGTGTTCCAATATAGCTGCAGAATAATAAACTGGCCCCAATCAGAAATCATCAGGTTAGACATCAAACAAGAAAACTCCTTGCCATCCACAAAATGTTTTACAAAAACCAATGGATCCCGAGAATGTACCTCCCGAGAATGTACCTCCCGAGAATGTACCTGCCGAGAAGAGAGGGATGGAGCGAACTGATGGAACTCAACCAAGTGCACAGAGCGATGAGTGTAGGACGAGGATGCAATTTGGAAACAAACAAACAACCATCACTGCAACACTCCACCGATCTGGGCTTTATGGCAGAGTGGCCAGATGGAAGCCTCTCCTCAGTGAAAGACACATGAAAGCCCACAGAATCTTGTTTCTCACAGTCTGAGAGTCCTTTAGTTGCTTTTTTGCAAACTCCTAGCGGGTTTTCATGTGTCTTTCACTGAGGAGAGGCTTCCATCTGGCCACTCTGCCATAAAGCCCAGATCGGTGGAGTGTTGCAGTGATGGTCGTCCTTCTGGAAGTTTCTCCCATCTCCACACAGGATCTCTGGAGCTCAGCCAGAGTGACCCTCGGGTTCTTGGTCACCTCTCTTACCAAGGCCCTTCTCCCCCGATTGCTCTGTTTGGCCGGGCGGCCAGCTCTAGGAAGAGTCCTGGTTGTTCCAAACTTCTTCCATTTAAGAATTATGGAGGCCACTGTGCTCTTGGGAACCTTCAATGCAGCAGAAAATTTTTTGTAGGCTTCCCCAGATCTGTGCCTCGACACAATCCTGTCTGAGCTCTGCAGGCAATTCCTTCGACCTCATGGCTTGGTTTTTGCTCTGATATGCATCGTCAGCTGTGAGACCTTATATAGACAGGTGTGTGCCTTTCCAAATCATGTCCAATCAATTGAATTTACCACAGGTGGACTCCAATCAAGGTGTAGAAACATCTCAACCTGAGCTAAATTTCAAGTGTCAAAGCAAAGGGTTTGAATACTTATGTCAATGTGATATTTCAGTTTTTTCTTTTTAATAAATTTGCCAAACTTTCTAAAATCCTGTTTTCTCTTTGTCATTATGGGGTATTAAGTGTAGATTGATGAGGGAAAAAATGAATTTAAACTATTTCAGCATAAGGCTGCAACATAACAAAATGTGAAAAAAGTGAAGGGGGCTGAATACTTCCTGAATGCAATATATATATATATATATATATATATATATATATATATATATATATACACACACACACACACACACACACACACACACACACACACACACACACACACACACACACACACACACACACACACACACACACACACACACACACACACACACACACACACACACACACACACACGTCAACCTTCCGATTCTATTATATATTCACGGTTCTTATCCCATCGAATCTGTGTCAAGGTACGAATATCTCGTTTCTTAACAGATGATACGCACATGACACACAGTTGTTCCGATTTTTGGCGCCTTTTCTTAGACATCGTCGCAATACACCATTTCCATGGAGGCCGCCATTGCTGAATAAATAGTGCTTTTTGTGAGAATACTGGCTGATGATTGGCGGAGCGTCAAGACTACTACACCGCGCGACCAACTCACTGCCCCACAAGCGGATACGCTATAAGAAAATAGTGCTAATTATAATTAACGGCAAATACTTAGTGTTGGCCAAAATTCATGATGCGAACTTTTTATGTTGATGAGAAAATATGTTTCTAAAATGTATTCAAGCGAAGATAAGTTGCACTCTTTTAATGGAATGAAACTGAATGAAAGCTCAGACCTGCTCATGGCCTTCATGGAGAATTCTTTACAATGAGCCATGTCTCAAGTTTTTCTATGCAGCGCTTTCGGAGATATAGAGGTGCAAAGTCTTTTCAAGATGGCGCCCATACCACGTGACATATGATATAATTTTCATTCAAAAAATTATACAGGTGGAGTTGCACCTTTGGTGAAAATTTCCTGTCAATCGGACAAACAGTTGCAAAGAAAATCATATTTAATCTGTGCGGACAAACAGACAGACAAACAAACAGACAGACAAACAAACAAACAGACAGACAAGCAAACGGGCTCAAATGCAATAGCTTCTCCTCTGCCGAGGGTGATTAGCAGCGTTTTGTGTGATTCTGCTGTTGTTGCCTGCATTCGTGTTTCGGTGATGATTATGGGCGACCCCAGTCATGCCCCAGCATACCCCCATCTTCTTTACCCTCAAACTATGTCCACCTTCCACCTAGGTACAAAGGCATAGCACGATAGAGTGATTTCTTTAAATCCCCAAAAATCAAACTTTTTATGTGACTTTTTATGTTTTATTTAACGCACTCACTAACGAGAACGACACTCGGTCGAGAGCATACCTCCACCTGGTTGTCCCTATCTCCCAATGGAGAAGAATCTATTTAAAAATTCTACTAGCCGGATCCGGATCTGGATCTTCACCAAAATTGAATCGATTCTTCCTTGTCACACACACAACCGGTCCAACAAGTTTTGTCCAAATCCGTCCACAACTTTTTGAGATATCCTGCTATGTATCGTCTTTGGCCCGATCTCCCAATGGTGAAGAATCACTTTAAAAATTCTAGTAGCCGAATCCGGATCTTCACCAAAATCTCATCATTTCGTCCTTGTCACAAACGCTACATCTCTGCCAAATTTCGTCCGCATCCGTCCAGAACTTTTTGAGATATTTTGTTCACAAACGGACAGACAGACAAACGGACAAACAGACAGACAGGGCTGAAAACATAACCTCCATCCAACTTTGGTGGCGGAGGTAATGAACCTCTGAAAGTTTGACGAATATCCGTTTGGACATTTCTGAGAAAAATGGTGAAACACAGACAGACGTCTCTCTTATCTTAATAATATGCTTGTTTGTCCGTGCGCTTGTCTGCCTGTCTGTCTGTAACATTCCGTTGCAGCCATTGGTTGGACAGTTCACATGACTCCACCCACGATTTCTTATTTCATGAAAAATCTTATGGCCACCATGTTGTTGTTTACTACGATGCGAAGTCAAAGGCGTCTCGGTTTGCCATATTCACAATCGCCATGCCTTCCCTACAAGTTTTCCCTTAATTGTAAAACTACCAAAGCAATATTTTAAAGGAATTTTATGGGCCTTGTGAAGATCAGCCTCAGCGATCGAGGCCTCGGTCTGTTAATTTATAGTCCGCCCAAATGGGTATTTGGCATTCTCTCAAGTAGTGATTAAGCCCATGTCATCAGAAATTTGTCCAAGCTAGGTCATTACTTACTTTTAACAATGTGTGCATATGAATCAGGAAGAAGATCATTGCTTTTTGGTCGTTTATTGTCACATGTCCTTTCTCCATATCTCGCGGGATTGTGAGTTGGACAGGCGACCATGATGGGCCATGACCTGCTCATGGTCACATATATTTTTCGCATCTCGCGCATTTGTGAGCTAGACAGAATACCATGAAGTGTGGGGAAGGAGTTTGAGGGCTTGGAGTGGGGAGGGGATGAACACTTTAGCGTTGGGAGGGGGAGGGGGAGGACTTGGGTTTGGGAGGTGGAGGTTGAGAACTTGGGGTTGGGAGGAGGAGGGCGAGGACTTGGGGTTGGGAGGTGGAGGTTGAGAACTTGGGTTTGGGATGAGGAGGGTGAGGACTTAGGGTTGGGAGGTGGAGGTTGAAAACTTTGGGTTGGGAGGGGGACGGTGAGGACTTGGAGTTGGGAAGAGGAGGGTGAGGACTTGGAGTTGGGAGGTGGAGGTTGAAAACTTGGGGTTGGGAGGGGGAGGGTGAGGACTTGGAGTTGGGAGGTGGAGGTTGAAAACTTGGGGTTGGGAGGCAGAGGTTGAGGTCTTTGGGTTTGAGACAGGGCGGGATGGGGAGGAATTGAGGACTTGAAATCGCATTTTTATTTCATGGAATTTTCACGGCTCTCTGCTAGAAGTATAGATAATGGACCCAGTACTGATCCCTGAGGTAACACAATACTTACGACGTCCCAGCCAGGCATACCCCGACCCACAGCCACTCTTTGCTTCCGATCACCATGCCAGTTTACAATCCAGTGAGCTGTCTGCCCAGGCACTCCACAAGCGGCACCTTTGGTTAACAAACTTATCGAATGCCTTGTGAAAGTCAATATCGACAACCTCAACCGTACTTCTCTCATCCCCCAAATCAAAAACAACTTCGTAGAAAACCGATAACTTTGTAAAACATGATCTCCTTTTGGTGAATCCACGGTGAGTGTCTTTAATTAGTTTGTATTTATTCTAATGTTTCCCTATCCGTTCCGTAATTCATGTCTCCAACACTTTCCCACAGTCGAAGTCAAGCTAACAGGTCGACATATCTCCATCATGGAGTATAGCTCCCCGTCTGGGCTGGCACCCCTGCGTCACTCAGCTTGACGCCATGGAAACCAAAGACTTCAGGACTTTTGGAATCTCTCGTGATGAAGGTGAGTCTATCATATGAGACCATATCAATTCCACATTGCAGATAGGTTGATCATGGGTCTGTCTGTCTTCTACCTTCTCCTTTCTGGTTTTGCATCCCCTGCTCTCTCTCCGTGCTCTGCCTCCTCGCCTCCTCAACCCCACAGGTATCCTCTGATGAAACTCCCAAAATCCAAACTCACAGCCGATCTCCACTCATTTGTTCCTCTTTTTACCTGCTTGTGGAACTAACCTCCTCAGTCTTGTCAATCTCGCTCTTCCGCCAAGGTCTTCAAGACAGCTGTTCATCACCATGTCATGTCATCCCCCATCCGCAAGCATAATCTAATAAACCCCGATGAACCCTCCCAAAACCCACATCTTTCAGGGTTTCCAGTTTTTCCTTCCTGAGAGTTTCCTTCTGTATCCATCTTGTCCTGTCCATCTGTTCTCCCCCAGCCCGCCTCATTCTTTCTCACATCCCTTTTCTACAAGTCTCTCTCTATTTTTTTCCTTCAACCCTGAGGTTGGTGTTCCTTTTGTTCCGTTGTGTCCTGATGCATTCTATGTTATAATTCCTCCAGGAGCCTCGACTTTGAATGCAAAAAACAAGGCTTTGATCTCTGCCACGTTGCGTCCATTATAATCGTGCTGTTCAATGGGAAGTGCCATGTTGTCCTATTGAACTGTGGGCCACCATTTTCGGGTCTTCCTGATTGCTGAGTGGTTGTGTACAGTCCTCTTGTTGTAGGCTGAGATTACTTACAAGTTGTTGGCCGAGGATCCTTCATATAATTCCCAAACCGCTGTCAAGTGATTTTTCATCCAGTTGAACATGTGCGGTGAATTCCAAAGCAAAGTTAACATAAATATGTATTTTTTACATAAATTTTATAAATACATAAATTTGTAAAACCCACAGAATTCATGAGTAGAGATTATATTGCTTTGTGCATCAAGGAAAGAGCAGGTTATTTGAATTAGTAAAAGCATAAACAACAATTGATAATTTTTCAAGTGTTATTATACATGAGTTATAATTTTGTCGAATGCGCACACACACATAACATAAACACACACACATAACATAAACACACACACATAACATAAACACACACACATAGCATAAACACACACACATAACATAAACACACACACATAACATAAACACACACACATAACATAAACACACACACATAACATAAACACACACACATAACATAAACACACACACATAACATAAACACACACACATAACATAAACACACACACATAACATAAACACACACACATAACATAAACACACACACATAACATAAACACACACACATAGCATAAACACACACACATAACATAAACACACACACATAACATAAACACACACACATAACATAAACACACACACATAACATAAACACACACACATAACATAAACACACACACATAACATAAACACACACACATAACATAAACACACACACATAGCATAAACACACACACATAACATAAACACACACACATAACATAAACACACACACATAACATAAACACACACACATAACATAAACACACACACATAACATAAACACACACACATAACATAAACACACACACATAACATAAACACACACACATAACATAAACACACACACATAACATAAACACACACACATAACATAAACACACACACATAGCATAAACACACACACATAGCATAAACACACACACATAACATAAACACACACACATAACATAAACACACACACATAACATAAACACACACACATAGCATAAACACACACACATAACATAAACACACACACATAACATAAACACACACACATAACATAAACACACACACATAACATAAACACACACACATAACATAAACACACACACATAACATAAACACACACACATAACATAAACACACACACATAACATAAACACACACACATAATATAAACACACACACATAACATAAACACACACAGATAGCATAAACACACACACATAACATAAACACACACACATAGCATAAACACACACACATAACATAAACACACACACATAACATAAACACACACACATAACATAAACACACACACATAACATAAACACACACACATAACATAAACACACACACATAACATAAACACACACACATAACATAAACACACACACATAACATAAACACACACACATAACATAAACACACACACATAGCATAAACACACACACATAACATAAACACACACACATAACATAAACACACACACATAACATAAACACACACACATAACATAAACACACACACATAACATAAACACACACACATAACATAAACACACAGACATAACATAAACACACACACATAACATAAACACACACACATAACATAAACACACACACATAACATAAACACACACACATAACATAAACACACACACATAACATAAACACACACACATAACATAAACACACACACATAGCATAAACACACACACATAACATAAACACACACACATAACATAAACACACACACATAACATAAACACACACACATAACATAAACACACACACATAACATAAACACACACACATAACATAAACACACACACATAACATAAACACACACACATAACATAAACACACACACATAACATAAACACACACACATAACATAAACACACACACATAACATAAACACACATACATAACATAAACACACACACATAACATAAACACACACACATAACATAAACACACACACATAACATAAACACACACACATAACATAAACACACACACATAACATAAACACACACACATAACATAAACACACACACATAACATAAACACACACACATAACATAAACACACACACATAACATAAACACACACACACACACACACACACACACATACATAAACACACACACACACACACACATACATACATAAACACACACACACACACATACATACATAAACACACACACACATACATACATAAACACACACACACACACACACACATACATACATAAACACACACACACATACATACATACATACATACATAAACACACACACACATACATAAACACACACACACATACATACATAAACACACACACATACATACATAAACACACACACACATACATACATACATAAACACACACACACACATACATACATAAACACACACACACACACATACATACATAAACACACACACACACACATACATACATAAACACACACACACACACATACATAAACACACACACATACATACATAAACACACACACACACATACACATACATACATAAACACACACACATACATACATAAACACACACACACATACATACACATACATACATAAACACACACACATACATACATAAACACACACACACACACATACACATACATACATAAACACACACACATACATACATAAACACACACACACACATACATACAAAAACACAAACACACACATACATACATAAACACACACACACACACACACACACACACACACATACATACACACACACACACACACACACACATACATACATAAACACACACACACACACACATACATACATAAACACAAGCACACACACACACACAAATACATACATAAACACACACACACACACACACACACACATACATAAACACACACACACACACACATACATAAAAACACACACACACACATACATACATAAACACACACACACACACACACACACAAAACTTTCAAGTGTTATACATGAGTTATAATTTTGTCGTGTGCGCCTACAGGACAGAAGGCTGAATGTGAACCACAGTTTTCCATATGGCGGACTGACCTTCACGGTATATTTTGGAGCCAAGTGGCCCGACTGCGGAAAACAGTGGGAAAACAGTGGAGAGGGTGAAGTGCACAAGCTTGCTATTTGAAAGGACTTCTTCCCGCAAAACACAAACAACAAGGCCAAAAGATAGGTTATTGAGCAATCACTATGAAGGTCAGTGAGAATTTATTTTGTTTATTCCATCAGTCCGATAACCTTGGTGCGCAAACAAACAACATTCTTGTTTAAAGAGCCCTGCAGGAATTTTTTATGCAAGGTCGAGGCTCATGGAAGAACGGGACGACATGGCAAAAGGGAATGAACTAACAGTGCACAGTCAGGGCACATTTAGACAAAACAATCAGGGGAGAGAATGAATCGGGAAATAGGAGAGAGGAGGCAAGGAGCCACGGTGACCTGCAGGTGAGAGGGTTGAGCTTGGGAGGGTCGTTTAATAAAGCAGTTCAGTATCCTGGAGTTCATTTCTCCGCATTGAAAACATCTTGATTGATTAATTATTTAATGAACATGTTGTTTGGGTGCCGACAATTTATATACATATGCACATACAGTCGTGGCCAAAAATATTGGCACCCTTGCACTTTGTTCAAATAACTGGCACCCAAAAACTATTGGCACGCATTTTCTAAAAATAAGTTGAAATTCACAAAAGTATTTGGTCTCCACAATTCTTTATTTAACTGTTATACAGAACTTTATTCGTCCTGGGTCTCATACCATAGAACCCCCTTTCATTACATGAAGGCCTGCTTGGAGTTTGCAAACAAGCACCTAAAGGACTCTCAGACTGTGAGAAACAAGATTCTGTGGTCTGATGAAACCAAGATTGAACTGTTTGGCTTCCGTCTGGCCACTCTGCCACAAAGCCCAGATCGGTGGAGTGTTGCAGTGATGGTTGTCCTTCTGGAAGTTTCTCCCATCTCCACACAGGATCTCTGGAGCTCAGCCAGAGTGACCATCGGGTTCTTGGTCACCTCTCCCCTGATTGGTCAGTTTGCCCGGGCGGCCAGCTCTCGGAAGAGTCCTGGTTGTTCCAAACTTCTTCCATTTAAGAATTATGGAGGCCACTGTGCTCTTGGGAACCTTCAATGCAGCAGAAATGTTTTTGTAGGCTTCCCCAGATCTGTGCCTCGCCACAATCCTGTCTCTGAGCTCTGCAGGTAGTTCCTTCGACCTCATGGCTTGGTTTTTGCTCTGATATGCATCGTCAGCTGTGAGACCTTATGTAGACAGGTGTGTGCCTTTCCAAATCATGTCCAATCAATTGAATTTACCACAGGTGGACTCCAATCAAAGTGTAGAAACATCTCAAAGATGATCAAGAGAAGTGGGAGGCACCTGAGCTAAATTTCAAGTGTCATAGCAAAGGGTCTGAATACTTATGTAAATGTGATATTTCAGTTTTTTCTTTTTAATAAATTTGCGAAACTTTCTAAAATCCTGTTTTCTCTTTGTCATTATGGGGTATCGAGTGGAGATTGATGAGGGAAAAAATGAATTTAAACGATTTCAGCATAAGGCTGCAACATAACAAAATGTGAAAAAAGGGAAGGGGTCTGAATACTTTCTGAATGCACTGTATATGCACATATATATTTTTTTATAAACAGGAATTAAATTCCTGCGTGGGGCTAAGTGTGAAAAAAATCTGACCCAATACGGGACTTGAACCACGGACCTCCATTGATAAATCATATATACACACACACATGGATGTGTTCTTTGATGGGCACTAATTGGAATTAAGCTGGATTCAGAACATTGTCCTTCTCATTACTGGAGAGGTAGAACTTTAAGAATTGGAAAAGTTGTAAACTGAACCGAACTTTCCATGAGAAGAGACATTCATGACTACGACAAAGGGGCGTTTCACCCCCAGAGGAGGAGGCGCTGAGCTGATGGAACAAAGATGTATGGTGCCTCTTTCCCCTCCTCATTCTATTTCCCCTTATACCTCAACCTTAAGCGGCACATTACTTACTACAGTATTTCCTGTTGCAACAAATACTCTGGGTTCTTGAGAGCTTTGTAAACGACGCTTGTCCGAAACCTCGTCGACGGTAAGGATAATTGATATATTATAAGGATTTCGTAACGTCATTATTTACATATATTTGAATTTTTTGAAGAATAATGTTGTCGGTTTTCAAATGAAGATTTAACAATGAAGAATGTAGTTGTTTCGAATTATTTTTTTAAAATAATGATTTATGTGTATGGTCTGCACGGGCAGAAAGAGAAGTCAAAACAAGTAAGAAACTAGAACGGCACTCAGTGGAGAGCGTACCTCCACCTGGTTGGCCATATCACTCAATGGTGAAGAATCACTGAAAAATTCTACTTGCAGGATCCGGATCCGGATCTTCATCAAAATTTAATCGATTCTTCCTTGTCACACAAACGATTTCAGCATAAGGCTGCAACATAACAAAATGTGAAAAAGTTAAGGGGTCTGAATACTTTCTGTATTTTTGTCCAACAATTTTCGTCCAAATCCATCCATGACTTTTTAAGATATCCTGCTAAGTATCGTTTTTGGCCCAATCTCCCAATGGTGAAGAATCATTTTTTTAAATTCTAGTAGCCGGATCCGAATCCAGATCTTCACAAAAATCTAATAATTCCGTCCTTGTCACAAACGCCAAATTTCGTCCAAATCCGTCCACAACTTTTTGAGATATTTTGTTCACAAACGGACAGAGAAACAGACAGACAGTGGTGAAAAGATAACCTCCATCCACCTTTGATATCTGAATTGGTAATTCATCTGCCATGAATCAAAGTGAAGCTTTCGGACCTTAATCCTTCATCAGAGCAAAAGAGAAAGCGTTCGCACGTAAAAACCTCTTCCAGTGTTTAAAATTCCCGTTCCATTGGAAGAGGTTGGTTCCATGCAGTTCTGCACGTTTAAATTTCCCTAAGTCCCCACAACAGACACTTACAAATTATACTTGAGACTGCATATGTTTGCTTCCACAGGTTCGAATATGGATGTCACTTTTGACCCCACGCTTTCCTCTGTTCAGCACTTTTTGCAAAAATCTGTAAATATATTTTCTTGTGTCTGCGCAATATTATGCAAACACATTTTTGCTGATATCCGAGGACAACTGTAACTTGAGTTAATGCTCTCATAAATAACATCACGCTTTGATTACTGCATCATCACCAACACCGACGGCCGCGATGGCCAACTGAGTCGATGGCCCTGAGCCAGATCACGTGTCCACTGCCACAATGCCGTTTTGTTGTGACCAGGGGCGTTGAGAGGGGAGGTCGGGGGTGGGGTTCGCCGCCTCGGGGCCTGGGGTCCGTTGAGTGGCCCAAGCTTCTCCTGTAATTTTTTTCAACGGTACAGTGAAACTCCTCATCGGCTCATCCGCATTTCCTCATCGTTATATTTAAACCCAGAAGCTGATTTTGCTTTCTGTGCCGGATTTCTTGCTGGAAACAAAACAACATTTACCGCTGTTAATGGTACAGTTTCAAACTTTACACAAAATGGTGATTAACCAGAAATGTGCGCTACAAAGAAATGGATTTGTATCCTCTTTGTCCAAAAAAAATGATTAACCATCTTCTCATGTATTTTTTTGCCAATCTTATGGAGAAAGTGTTCAACAGTAGAGGGTGTGAATTGACTCGATCGGTCCAAACATCCCACTATCTCCTTCATTTTCGATCATGCGGCTAAATAAAATTTCGTCAAAATCCATGAAGGTTGGCTACGGTGCCATGGGCCTTAAACTTCCTGATAACATTGCATACGATGGACACAGGAACATTGACCATTTTCTTTTTTTTTTTTCTTTTTTTTTCATTTCCACTTTCAGAAAGTTCCTTTAAAAGTTATAAAAGAGAGAAAGGGTGGGGGTGGGGGCCACGAGGTTATTTGCCTCGGGGCCCGGGCTGCCTCTTGAAGTCCTTGGGTGGGACCGCTGAGTTAGCCAATGTCTTGTGCTTCCTGCTGATTCGGTGCCATACCTGATGTCTAATTAACGGCCGATTGTAGCCGGTGAGGGGCACAGCATAGTCTTTTATAAGCGCTGGTCGCTCATAAGCAATTAGTCCTTTAACGGACTTGCCAAACTGCAAGAACTATCATGACTGCCCAAATTCACGTGACCAGGTATATTTAATAAATAAGCTAACACAGGGGATAATAATATAATGGAAGCAAGAACAACAAGAAAGAGCAATCAGAGATTGCAGACCCTCGCCAGGACGTGTTTGTGTGGTGCATTTTGTGTGGTGTTTGTTAGCTGCTGTGCTTGTGTGGTTTAATGATGACGTAGATTTATGTTCAATCCAATATAGCTGCCTAACCATGTGATTTTTGTGTCGATCATGCTCAAGAAATTTCAAACTGGTGGGATCAAGCGTTCTATTTGTCTAATTATGAAGTCATAATGAAGGCACCAATGATATCATCATTAATACATGTTGTTTCCCCTGAGGAGGACTTGAGAATGAGCCATGGCTCAAATTTTTCCATAGAGCGGTTTCGGAGATTATAGAGGTGCAAGGTTTTTTGCGGGTTTCCAGGATGGCGCCCGTACCACGTGACATATGACGTCATAAATATTTTTAAAATTCTACCATGGAGGTGCTCCAATGGGGAAAATGTCTTGGCATTGAGAAAACGGTTGCAGAGAAAAGCATACTCACGTTCTGTGCGGACAAACTAACAGACAGACAGACAAACAACCAAACAAGCAAATGGACCCAAATGCAATACCCTCTCCTCTAGCAGGGATAATAATGATGACAATAAAATCCCTCAACCACTACCAATACCACGTCCAGAAAGCCAACAGAATAATCGAAAGATTCCTTAGTTATCTAACTTGAGATCCCAGTCATACCACATGAGAGACAAAATATAGAGGTGACAAGAGAGGAAATACCCGAATCGTCGCAAGACCCAGCTTGGAACCGATGCAAGGGGGTAGTGCAGTGGTGTCCTTGCAGTGTCCAGCCCATGCAGAGGTGTGGCTGGCTGGGTGGAAGCGTGGCTCTCTCATGGCAGCCCTGCAGACCCGTGCAGCCTTAGCCTGGTGGTTCCTATATATCTCCTTCTTTCTCCCAGCTGCACGAACACTTGTAGTATCTGGCCCTCACCTTCTGCAGTGACGTACTGCACACCTACCCGCTCACTCACAATTGAGCGGAAGCCTAGTTTGGGTAGGGGTGATCATTCCCCAACCTTTCACCCCGGTGGTGCTGGGGGCTACCAGCATGGTGGTGGTGGCTCTTCTCGCCTACACTTCGTGCTGATGGCCCACCCAGATGCTTAAAAGAACATACAAGACAAATTACAGAGGGTAGAACATTAAATAAAGGTTCAAAGGGATAGCGGTGGTTTTTAGACTCACACATTAGGTAGGGTGGACATCATCCGTCGATAAATAAAGCGATGTATGTCTAATATCACGATTAAATTACGTCACGCTTACTCTAAGACATTTACTACGGAGATAACTAAACTAAGCTAAGCAATGTCACCCATAAAAGTCATTTCCACAACGATATGTACATTGCATCTCTGTTAGCAGGTGTACCTGCCTCTTCTCTCATACATTTGCCCTATCTTAGAATTTGTATAGAGTTTAGGTCTAACGATATCCCAAGTTGCAGATATGGAGTGAGAACAAAGGAGAGTTTGTGAATGATCACCTTTCCAAATTACCTTCCCTATGCTGATGCTGACCTTTATCCGATCCAATGTACCTTACTCTGTGTTAACCGAGCGTTGGATCTGCCAAAGCAGTTTCTAAGCCAGGTTCATGCTCGGCGGTTTGCCATCCCTCTCCCAGCATTAGTTAGGGCAGAAATTCGCAATTTGTTCATGGTGCCGGCGATGGCTTGCCTACCCTTCGTGAAAACGAGGATGACAGTTTATAGCTGGGGCGGGATTCAAACCCAGGCTAGACAGCTTAGAGGCGAATGTGCGTACCTATAGGCCATCCTGTCAGCCAATAATGACCTCATACATGCTTTCAATATTATTTCCTTTACCGATCGTCACATTAAACTTGTCATACACTTTGCTAAGTCTGCATTCGTTCCCAGTCATCATCGCCACCTTTTCCCACAAACGCGACAATTGCTATCTAGAGTTAGCTTAAGGAACTCAAAAAAATTGATATGCCGCAATCCCGGTTTTTTTTGCACTTTTAATTAATAACTCTCGACTTTCTTTCAATTTATGTGTTACTGGCAGAAGTACCCGGCCGGGCGGGGGAGGGGAGACAGGAGGGGAGGGGAGGGGAGGGGAGGAGGGGGGAGTGGGGTCGGGGGGAGGGGTTAAGAGGGGGGAAGGGGAGGGGAGGGCAGGAGGGGATGAGAGGGGGGGAAGGGGATGGGGGAAAAGGGGGGGAAAGGGGGAAGGGGAGGAAGGGGGTTCATATATATGCTGGTGGGTGAATGTGGCTCACGTTTCTGAGTTAAGTGTGATGCCGATCAGGAAGAAGAAGAAGCCATACTACCAAATTCGTACAATTCCGGAATTGTTTGATTTATTTGTGTTCAAATGTCTGGTGATTGTTTTGTATTTATCTTATGCGAATGTGTACTTGTATTATAACTCTCATTAATTTTAAAAGACTTAGGCACTATCGAGAGATTTTTTTTTAAAAACTCCAAAAAAACGATCATTTTTTCATTTTTTTTTTTTTTTTTTTTTTTTGCGTAAAACACTCCCAGGCACTCACTGATGAATCTCTGAAAGTTTCACGAAGATCCGTTCAGCCAACTCTGAGAAAAATGGTAGATTAGCCCCCTGTTGGTAGATTAGCCCCCTGTTGGACAACGGGGCCTTATGGTCCGAGAGCTAGGTGGATTTTATTTGACATGGAAACTACAAAAGCTTTGTCATGCTGGTGTGGTACAGGTAGCTTACCTGACCCCAGAAAGCCAATTCTTAAGTGCAGCTAGCGGTGGGTGGGGTAGGGGGCGCCACTCAAAGTACCCCCCAGATTGGTTTTATTTGACATAGAGACGACAAGACCAACTCATATGCCAAGTGGTAGGGTGATCTCCACTGACTACAAATCTGCAACTTAAGAAGAAAATTTCTGGTGGGGAGGTCACTTAAGAACAACATTAATTAGTGCTAATTAGGCCTTTATTTGACATATAAGCTACAAAACTGAAATCACATACAACATGTAGAGAATGGTCCCCTCATCAATAAACAACAACTTAAGAACAGAATATGTGGTGGTAAGGTCACTTAAGAAGAGGTCAAAGGTCACGGAATAGGGGTTTCCAGCTCTTAATTACTGTTTGATTACAACATGCCACATGATACACACATGGCGTTGTCAATGAAACCTATATCAGTGGAGCCTGAAGTGAGATACATGAGAAGCAGAAATTTTTCCAATCTTACCACTTCCTTTGATTTCAATCAGCGAAAACATTTTATAATGTACCTATTTGGCCCCCATGGCTATTTACACTGTTATTTGACATGTAAGCTACAAAACTGAAACCACATGGAAAATGTAGAGTACGGTCCCCTAATCAACGAGCACCACCTTAAGAATAAAATTTGTGCTTGGGAGGTCACTTAAGAACAGGTCAAAAATGCCAATTTTGACTGAATGACCTTTGAACTAGTTTTATTTGACATGTAAGCTACAAAACTGAAACCAGATTCAAAATGTATAGAGAATGGCCCCCTCATCAATAAACAACAAGTTCAGAAAAAAAATTGTGGTGCGGAGGTCACTTAAGAACAGGGCATTTAACCTTCTCAATCTGATTGGAAAGTTAAATGGCAACTACTGTACACTGTACATCGATAACACCTGGATAATTAAGTAGGCCTAAAACTCGAGCACAAAACACTCCTGCACAAGAACCAAACACTGAATGCATCCTTCGACGAATTCCTAGTGTTTAGAATGTTAGAAAACGTATTGGAAACTGTTTGCAGTGCCTTGTCCTCCTGTAAGTGTAACATACATTGTATCTGAGATTTGAAATTAAGAGTTACTGTTCTTCATCTTCATCGGATTGCAAAATGTCCTCATCAGAAGAGCAGGGTTCAAAGTTGTCATTATCCTCGGCATCAGTTTCAGTTTCTCCTTCATCAGGAACAAGAGATCCAGGTATCTGTGGTCCATCAAACCATATGATGTCGTAGGCTTGCCCCTTGAACCTCCCAGCCATTTTCTGCAGTTGGCTGTTGACATATCATCTTTTTGTTGGCATCCGCCCACATTTTGGCAACAAATGATGCACGCTTGATTTGCTGGGAGACCTCGGCTTCACACGGTGGTATCATGGTTGCATCGATGCCCCGAAGGTTCTCAAGAGGATTCTTCGCTGTGGCCTTTGGTGCATATGTCTTCTGAAACACTTTATAGCGGTGTGCATTGAGTGAAAGTGCTTGAATTGGCTTGGCTCCATACATTCTTGCAGTGAAAGACATGATTACTTCCACTGAATCCAATCCCAAGTTGTCCGTTGCCATCTCTGCAAATGCGTCTTGAGCATCCTTATAACCCTCAATAATTTTGAAGGGACGTTTCTTTCCTTTTTTGAAGAAGGCAGATGTGTAATCTGATCCCGTAAATGCATGGAAGCCAGCTAGTGCTTGACAGAGTGGGGGTTCCAAGACTTTGCTAATTGCAGTGATGTCTATGAATCGCCTGTCATTCCTTCCCGATGTCCCAACATCCATCCAAATATGTGCTTTGAACTGCCTGCAGTGATACAGCAGAATGACGGCGACATCTGTATCTGATGCCCTGACTGCTATGTTCTTTGCATTTTCCTTGTCAATGTGACTAACATGAGTGCAGATCAAGGTGTCAGCTTCTTCATGATTGGTTTTCAAGGTCTCTACTTCTTCCTTCATGACTTTCCCATCTTTCACGTAGAAAAGGTAGCATGCTCCAAGATACGAGAGATACACAAGTCGTCCTTGAAATATGTCTGCATATTGCTGGGCCTCCCATTCCATTGCCAGGAATTTTGGTAGCTGCTCTTTGAATGATCTTGACTTTAGGCAATCCAAGATATTTCTCGGGCGGTGCTGTTCAGGTCCAGATATGGCGTATTCTTTCTTGTCTGTGTGATCCAGACCTCTTCTTGCTCTTTCACAGTCTTTTATTGATAGGACTGGATATGCGTCAAAGATGAGATGCACTCTTCCACGGGAGAGAGCGGTGACTTGTCTTAAAATGCCGGCTGCCAAGGCTCCATACGTTCCTGGAATGTGGGGTGGAAGAACATGTAGCAGGAACATACCATCAACCACATAGGCATCAACTGAGCTTGGTGTGACAGAGGGAACTTTGCTCTCTAACAGCTCCAGAAGGCCACTCTTTTCCGTCTTGACCATACAACCGTCTGTGCTGCACATGGACAGTGGAACCGGTGTCAGTGGATATGAAAAGATATGTTTCAAATCAAGTTTTCTCTGACAAGCAATGACAACCAGGCGTCCCATAAGGTCACGAGTGCACACAAGTGATGCAACACGTTTGTCTCTGTTACGCTTATTTACTGTGCCATTTTCCGTGAAGGTTCTGAGCTTCTCCCTTTTGATTGGCCGTTCAAACCGATTTGGATCTTCAATGCAGGCATCAACAAATTCGTTGTATCTGGCTTGTCCTTTCTCCCGGATGGCCAGCAAACATGTCTTGATGGAATCTGTCGCTGCCTTACCAGTGCTGATGTTGTACAGCCTATCCGATATTTCAGTGTACTTAAATGGATTGCATGAGTCTTTTATCTGGTTTACAACCTTATGCAAATTGCTTGTGTCCCTTCTGATGCGGGCTGGGCGGAGTTCAGCTGTGATGTCTTCCGTTTGAGATAGTCCGGTCATTGCTAATGCCCTTGATATAATTGCTGCTCTGGTGGACTTGGTTAACATCCAGCGAAGACGTCCACTGAAGTTGTTTGTCATGGATGATATACCAGTCCGTCTGGATGCAGAATCGGCATTTACTGTCTGTTCCAGTGTAAGATCTACTGGGCATCTACTGAATGCCTTCAGGCGATGCTGCATAATCATAGGCTGTATGGATAAGGTGCTCACCTAAACCTGTGGGATAAACAATGGCCCCTGCCTTTCTAGCCCTATCTTTACACTCTACCCTAATTATGTCACCAAATTTATTCTGTAAGTTTGTTGCCAAATTTCTGGCTGTAGAAATTGGAGTCTCACCGGCGTCTTCACAAAGCTCTTGGTACCGAGTGAAGATGGATGTAAGAAGTTCAGGCCTTTTGCCAAATATAACTGATTTCTCGATGTGAGCATATAAACCTAACAAAGAAATGCTACCTGCAATAGCAGTAGGCCTATGGAGAGACTGTGCATTGGAAAGGTAAGTACTTCTGCAACTGTGATGGTACCGAACCTCTTTACATCGAAAGTCTACACCAGAGATCAGTCCAAGAAGGCTGTTGTCCTTTTTATCAGCTGCAGCAGTTTTTATTTTTATCTCAGCTTCGAGAGTTTCACATTCACCAAGATGTTCTTCTCTACCACCCTACTTCTTCTTCCTAGCTTTCTTGCAAAACAGGCAAATGCGTGGGAAAATACCCGAGGTAGACGTTGACGGGGCAAAATCACATGATGAACGCAGGGTCTTCTCACTTGATGCATGTGTCTGGGTTTTTTCTGTTGTATCATCACGTGGCACGGCAGTAAAGTTTTTGTAACAGTTCACGTGATAGCCATGGCTACTGTCGGATTCATCTGGCAGCGACTGAATTATCGTATAGTACTTGGATGTGACAAAATTTCGTTTTTGTCTCCTCCTTGCTGCTACATTGATGATGGATGACCAATGGTCTTCAGTGATGGGTGCGATGTTGCCAGTGGTCTCATCTGCTTTTCCCACATGGAGGATACACTTCCTGCCAGGGTCAGGAGCTACCCCGCTAGCATGCTCCATAATCAAGCATAGGCCTCACCTGAAATAAAAAAATGACATATGTTAGTGGGTTTGAAAATCAACAAAAGTTGGGGGCATGTTATTTCTTATGGAGAAAATGAAACATGGATCTCTGAAGGTTTTTGCATGTGTCGATTATAATGCTCCTATTATCAGATTGTGTGGAAATCAGAAACGCAAAACCTCTCTTTCAGGGCATTACAATGTAAATTAGATTAGGTATGTCGTTAATCGTTGACATGTCTGACAGGTCTAATAGTCCAAGATCTGGGTGGATTTTATTTGGCATGGAAACTACAAAAGCTTAGTCATGCTGGTGTAGTACAGCAGCTTACCTGACCCCAGAAAGCCAATTCTTAAGTGCAGCTAGCGGTGGGTGGGGTCCTTCAAATATTATTTCTCGGAATTTGGTGAATTATTTTCAAGTATGTTAGATGAGGAATCCTTGGAGTTTATAATTTACAGGAAATTGCTGGACAGGGAATTCCTCAAATATAATTTCTCGGAAATTGTTGAAGTATAGTTTGTACAGGCAATTCTAAGAAATTACTTGTAGTAATTTAGAAGAAATTTTACCTGTACTAATTTAGCAGAAATTGTTATAATAAATGTTACAGCTTTTACAATGTCTTCACAGTTTACAAGTTTTTCATGTAATTAAGTGCAGAAAACCCCTATTCCGTGACCTTTGACCTCTTCTTAAGTAACCTTACCACCACATATTCTGTTCTTAAGTTGTGGTTTATTGATGAGGGGACCATTCTCTACATTTTGTATGTGATTTCAGTTTTGTAGCTTACATGTCAAATAACAGTGTTATTAGCCATGGGGGTCAAATAGGTGCATTTAAAAATGTTTTCGCTGATTGAAATCAAAGGAAATGGTATTGTAAAATTTCTGCTTCTCATGTATCTCACTTCAGGCTCCACTGATATAGGTTTCAATGACAACGCCATGTGTGTATCATGTGGAATGTTGTAATCAAACAGTAATTAAGAGCTGGAAACCCCTATTCCGTGACCTTTGACCTCTTCTTAAGTGACCTTACCACCACATATTCTGTTCTTAAGTTGTTGTTTATTGATGAGGGGACCATTCTCTACATGTTGTATGTGATTTCAGTTTTGTAGCTTATATGTCATATAAAGGCCTAATTAGCACTAATTAATGTTGTTCTTAAGTGACCTCCCCACCAGAAAGTTTCTTCTTAAGTTGCAGATTTGTAGTCGGTGGAGATCACCCTACCACTTGGCATATGAGTTGGTCTTGTAGTCTCTATGTCAAATAAAACCAATCTGGGGGGTACTTTGAGTGGCGCCCCCTACTCCACCCACCGCTAGCTGCACTTAAGAATTGGCTTTCTGGGGTCAGGTAAGCTACCTGTACCACACCAGCATGACAAAGCTTTTGTAGTTTCCATGTCAAATAAAATTCACCTAGCTCTCGGACCATTATGGATTAGGTCTCATAATATGTCCGTCTGTCCATCCACAACTATATCGCAGAGATGTATGGACCGATTTTGTTCATACTTGGCACAAAGACAATACATGACGGTATACATATGCACATCATTTTATTTCGCGATGTGATCAAGAATGGCCGACTGGTGGCCATTTTAATTGTTCATATATATGCACTTTTAATTAATAACTCTCGACTTTCTTTCAATTTATGTGTTACTGGCAGAAGTACCCGGCCGGGCGGGGGAGGGGAGACAGGAGGGGAGGGGAGGGGAGGGGAGGAGGGGGGAGTGGGGTCGGGGGGAGGGGTTGAGAGGGGGGAAGGGGAGGGGAGGGCAGGAGGGGATGAGAGGGGGGGAAGGGGATGGGGGAAAAGGGGGGGAAAGGGGGAAGGACGGGGGGAAGGGGTTTACAATTTTAATTGTAAACCCCCCCCCCCCCCGATGTTGAACACGATGGCCGACTGGCTGCCATTTTAGTTGTAAAAAAACCCCGATGTTGAACACGTCCTCAACCATTTCTTGGACATGCATTTACCGATGTTGTTCAAACTTGGCACACAGATAATGAAGGATGGCCCACATAAGCACGTCATTTTGTTTCGAGATCAGATCCAATATGGCTGACTGGTGGTCATTCTCTTACTTAACGTTGCCCTCAGCCATTTCTCGACATGCATGGACCGATTTTGTTTGAACTTGGCAAAAAGACAATACATGAGAGTATACATATGCAGAAGATTTTGTTTTGTTATTCGACTAAAGATGGCCGACTGGCGTCCCTTTAACTCCTTACAGCAAAATTAGTAAACCAATGGGGCTATGACATTTTACGTCTTTTTCTCTTTGTTCCCTCAAGTTCTCACAATGCATTTAGAATATGGCAGCCATGCTCATAGTACAAGTTAATTCATTTCATCACATCCGATCAATCCTCAAAACACTCCAAAAGTCCCAGTCCACCAACGTATTGGTATTAAAATATTACATAAATTTCAAAGCCAAAAATAAATTGGTTCCTGCCCACACTTCTTACCTTACACTTCATAAGAAAGCAACGGTCAAACAAGGCCAGGGATCTCTTGGTACTTTGTCACAAATTAGGTCTTCATTTTCTTCCGAACTGTTTATGATCGATCATTGTTTCGATATGCTCCGAAACTGTGGAACTTGATGTCTTAATTTTCACAATCTCATCAATTACGATTTTAAAATCTTTCTTAAACTCCCATACAGGTGTTTTTTGTGTATTTTTTGCTTTTCCTACCTCTTCCTTCTTGAAAAGGACTTTGATATTTACCTTCTAGGTGAAAACCACGATAATATAAGAAACTGATTGCTTCATTGACAATATAACCTTTTCTGTACAGGCATTCTCAAATTGCAGAGCAGGAAATTCCACCTCTTTTCATAATAGCTTTATTGCAGAAAAGAAGAATAGATGCAAATCATACCTGAAACTGCTGTCGCAAATCATATCGTAAAAAATATCTGCCTTTCTTCGCATTTGATAGTACATGTGATATTCATGTCTCCACATTTTGTGAGTCAGAATTCGGGAGATGGCTTGGTCGGCCCAGTGGAGTCATGGATTCACTGGACCATGGGGTGTGGCGCTGTCGGTACCGATACGGCTATAATGGAGGAATGGAGGATGCAAGTCTGAGTCTTTAGGTCCTTGGTGCTTCCACTCTATGAATGTGAGATTTAGACTCTGCCCAAGGATCTGAGACAAAGACTAAACTCCTTCAGTACCAGGTCTCTTTGGAGAATCCTTGACTATAGCTGGTCAGACTTTGTTATGGGTGTCCAATGAGCGTTTGTGGAGAGTCGTTGAGAATCTTTCTGATGAGATCTTCAGATGTCCCAGGGCCCTGCACAGCTTATTTGTCCTATCCAAATTCAGATGAGATTTGTCACCTATACAATCTGTGAGCATCAGCTGCGGCTGTTTGGACATGTGGCTCGTTTTCCTGACATTGATCCTGCTTCGCCAGATTCTTTCATCAAAGGAGCTTCGTGAGTGGAGAAGGCCAAGGGGCCGCCGACCTACCTCGTAGTTCCAACAGGTTGATCAGCATCTCAAGTAGATGGGGATGAGCCAGGCATCTGCCTGGGGGTTGGCCAGAAGAAGGCCCCTGGAGTACCGACGTGAAGTCTATGTGGCGACACCCTGCTCTGGCACATGCTTCCATACCTGACTGTGATTATGTAGATTGCAGATAAAGCCAAGCTAACATTGTGCAGACAGGTGCCTCAATATTAAAAAGAGAAAATGAATTCCACTTTAAACTGGAACAACACTCTTCGACGTCACGACCGATATGCCTCCGCCCACATTATTACATCATTATAATACTTGCACCAAGTTTGATTTAAATCCATTCAGCTGTTCTCAAGTTATCACATTTTTACCTAACATGACCTCTGACCTTTGACCTCTTGACCCCAAAATTTAATCAGTTCATGTTTACATCATTATACATACCTGTACCAAGTTTTAATTTCAATCCCTTCAGCTGTTTACAAGTTATCACATTTTTACCTGACATGACCTCTGACCTTTGGTCTTTGATGCCGGGACCCCAAAATGTAATCAGTTAATCTTTACATCATTATACATACCTGTACAAATTTTGAATTAGATCACTTCAGCCGTTCTCAAGTTATAGATCTATTCCCCACTTTGACCTTTGACTCCAAATTCCAATCAGTTAATCTTTACCTCATTATACATAACTGTACCAAGTTTGAATTAGATCACTTTGGCCATTCTCAAGTTATAGACATATTACAGAGTTTGACCTTTGACCTCTTGACCCCAAAATTTAATCAGGTCACCTTTACATCATTCTACATACGTGTACCAAATTTGGTCAGAATCCCATTACTGGTTCACAGGTTATCGCGGTAACAGGATTTTTACCTAACATGACCTCTGACCTTTGACCTCGTGATCCCAAAATCTAATCAGTTCATCTTTACCTCATTATACATACTTGTACCAAGTTTGACTAAGATCCCTTCAGCCGTTCTCTTCATTTTTTATGCCTCCGGCAACTATAAAAAAATACAGACTAACTATACATTTTCATGTACGCTACTTTAGATTGCTCTTTCAGAAAAAAATGATTAATTTTGTGCCTGATTTTCATCAGCAAAACAAGAACAACAACGAAGACAATAACAACAACAAAATGGCTCCCAGATGTTTGGCTTGTCTGCTACTTCTATCACTGGTTGTGGGAATGACAAAAGCACAAAACCGATCTATTCTGTATCCTGGCATTACAATGCGACTGACGCAAGCTGCCACGTCATCATGTAAAGTATACATCTTCACCTTTCTTTTACACCTTCATTGCACCTTATTCAATAGTTACAATCAAGCCTGGGCTCTGACGTTGTAGCAGACTAGTTGTGGAACAGTGAAAAAATTATAAAGCACTTTTGTCTTTCACTTATTCCTCAATAAAGGTATTCCATCATCCTCAAATAATTGAGGCGAGCATTACCCTATTGTACTGTATATAATCGTATATTGTACACCGCTCCTTTCCAATTACATCTCCAGGCGCTGCATGACGTCATCGCCGGGCACCGAAGGGGGCTCGGTAATGACGCGCGCTGAAAGGGAGTACTCAGTTTTCATTTTGGTTTCTTTCTTGTTTGTTTGTCTGGACGATATCTCAGCCATCCCAGGTACTAAATAAATATGGTATTTAAATATATCGTTTGTAGTTTCCATGGCATTTACCTGTTTCCAGTGAGCTCCGACTGTTTCTCCATAACTTTTTCATTCCAAGTTTGTTTTTTTGGAAAATTTAATATTGAGCAATTTTAATACCATACTTGGTGGTGGTTTTTGGTTCTGGTCTGATTTTTTTTTTTTCCTCCCATGTATTTTCTTGTGTCCTTTTTGCTTCCCCAAGTGGCTGAAGACAGTATTAGAGTTATGTGTTCCACCTTGAAGAACTCCACCTTATCTGAAATTGCACTGGAAAGATGGATTCCTCTCGTCGGTCGATTAAAATGCGCAATCTCTAGGCAAGTCCCTTTAATTTTGATCAAAGTTTTAAAAAGGTAACGTCCTTTCAATCATTTGCTACTTGTATTACTGGAGCGTTTCATTTATAAAGCTTAGTTTTTCACGAACATTAATGTAACATCTGCTTTTGTGCAAAGCATCGTAATACTTCTAGCTGTAAAGTTTGTTAAATATTACAGTGTATTCATAGAACGATGATGTGTGGCACCTCATTTGACCTTGCATTGCAAGGTTTTGCAGAAAAATAAAATAAATTCCACAATTAGACAAACCTGCTAATTGCTTAGGCTGAAGAAATTGGAGTTAGGCTCAAGTTTTTGGGTTACCTTGGCAGGGTTAACAGCAATGTCTCAAATGTCAAATGTCAAAATGTCAAAATTTAACAGCAAATGTCAAAATAAATTAATTATACAACCACATAACCTCATTTGCTATGGACACATTGGCTCCTTAAATACAAAAACACAGCACAGTTAAATCATTGAGTTTGTCCTGGTCAACATCCTGCACCATGACTCATGTGATTGCTACCAGGACAGTTCATTTGATAGTGGTGCCCCTGAGTTATTCGGCCCTTGCTTGGATCCAATCCAACTAAAACTTCTCATCTGGTTCCCTGGATCAACAGAAGGATGGTAAATTGACTGTGATTCGCAAACACTCAAAGTCCCAAAGAGTTGGACATTGGACCTTGGCCTTATTCCAATTTGCCAAATGGTTGTCCATGTCATCAGTAGCTTAGCTGCTCCCCACTGTACATCACAAGCAGAGAAATAAAGCTGCAAATAGCAGGCCAAATGAGTAATCAAATGTCAGTCTGATAAACATTCAACAACCATTTCGCTTTCTTTCCTAAAATTGGGTAGTGGGCAGATCAGGCATGCACGATGCTCAAAATCCAAAGAGAATAATGTCGGGAAAGATAGCTCAGGCAGGAAATGTGTGGCCAGAGGCCCCTACCTTCCCCCATCCACACCATAGAACCTGGTTATATGTTTAGTCTCCAGAACACCCGGACCAATGCGCTCTCTGATTGTATAATGGGCATTTTCAAATATTAATCATATAATCCCAGGTCTCCTACCATTTGTCTCTATCCTGCGAAATAAATTTACTTTTATTATCAAAGTAAGATTCCTTTTTTTTCTTCTTTCCCCATTTATTTTCCAAAGGTTGCAGGCTGTGGATTGTGGGTTTTCAAGAAGCTCCCTGATGATGGGGTCCAGAGGGGTTTCTGTGCTCGTCCAGCATATGGAGATGAACTTCACAGGGGAGATTGGTTACTACTTCAAACCATTAATGTAAGAGAAAGGTTATACTTACCTGTATACTGGCAATTGTTAAATTAAGAACCGTTATCAAGGGGAACGTGCATTGAACTGCAAAATAGGTGGAACCAATAACTTTGGTGCAATAATTATTGGTTATGGTCATCATGCAATATTGCATCACTCAACCTGTTAAATGCTGAAAATGTAAGCAAATAAACAGTCTCTTAACCCAAACTTTACTCACCCAGGTAAGACTGGTGAGATAGGTCAAAG
Organism: Myxine glutinosa; assembly: GCF_964187855.1. Taxonomy (NCBI): domain Eukaryota; kingdom Metazoa; phylum Chordata; class Myxini; order Myxiniformes; family Myxinidae; genus Myxine; species Myxine glutinosa. Next base: position 115,532,135 of record NC_136271.1, read on the forward strand.
GCCCCATATACAATGCCTTCAGAAAGTATTCACACCCCTTGACTTTTTCACATTTTGTTGTGTTACAGCCTAAATTTAAAATGGATTAAATTGAGATTTTTTGTCACAGATCTACACAAAATACCACATAATGACAAAGTGAAAACATGTTTTTAGATTTTTTCTACAAATTTATTGAAAATTAAAAACAGAAATATGTAATTTATATAAGTATTCAACCCCCTGAGTCAATACTTCGTAGAAGCGCATTTGGCAGCGATTATAGCTTCGAGTCTTCTTGGATATGTCTGTATCAGCTTTGCACATCTGGATTTGGGGAGTTTCTCCCAACCCTCATCCACGCCTTCATCACCTCCCGTCTGGACTACTGCAATAGCCTCCTCTATGGTTCACCCTCAACAATCACCAATAAACTCCAATACATTCAGAACTCCGCTGCCCGTCTACTCACCCATTCCCGGACCCGTGACCACATCACCCCCGTCCTTTACAAGCTTCACTGGCTCCCCATCCCCCAGAGAATCCAGTACAAAATCCTCCTCTTGACATACAAAGCCCTCCATAACCTGGCCCCATCCTACCTGGCTGACCTCCTCTCCAGACACACTCCCACCCGCAACCTCCGCTCTGCTGGTACCAACCTCCTGACCCCCTCCATCCGGACCAAATTCAGATCCTGGGGGGACAGGGCCTTCTCCATCGCTGCTCCCACCCTATGGAACTCACTACCTCACACCATCAGAGACTCCTCCTCACTCACCACATTCAAAACATCACTCAAGACCCACCTGTTCAACACTGCATTCAACATTTAACCCACAGCATTTAACCCCTGACTATCTCTTCTCCTTCTCCCTCCTTTTTGCTTTGAATATTTCCCTATTGATTCTTGTTTTTTGCAATTGTTTTTATGTTTTGCTATGCATATGTTTTGCACTCTGTCAAAGCGTCTTTGGGCTCCCTGAAAAGCGCTATATAAAATAAATGCATTATTATTATTATTATTACTAGGGCGTGCCCGTACTATATATATATCTAAAATTATATCCCCCCCCCCTCTATTTACATGAAATGGTTTGGTCCATTCGCAAAGCCAAAGCGAACGGCTTGCGAGTACGGTGACTACCCCCCCCCCCCCCCTGTATTTACATGAAATGGTTTGGTCCATTCGCAAAGCCAAAGCGAACGGCTTGCGAGTACGGTGACCATACCTTGGGAACCACTTGTCCGATTAATTTCAAACCTTGAAAAGGCACATCCTCGGGTCCCCAGCAATATACCTGGCAAGTTTCAATTAGATCGGACCCGTGGTTGTCGAGAAACAGCGGTCACAGACAAACACACACACACACACACAGACACACACACATACACACAGAGATTACTGGAATTATAGATAGATTATTCCTTGCAGATTTGCTCAAGCTTTGTTAAATCTGGATGGGGAGCATTCAATATTCAAGTCTTTCCACAGATTCTCAATGGGATTCAAGTCTGGGGTTTAGCTGGGCCACTCAAGGACGTTCTTGTTCGGAAGCCATTCCAGTGTTGTTTTGGCTGTATGCTTGGGGTCATTGTCCTGTTAGAACGTAAATTTTCGCTGTAGTCTAAAATCTTTTGCACTCTAAAGCAGGTTCTCCTCAAGGATTTGCCTGTATTTGACTCCATTGATTGTTCCCTCTATCCTTACAAGTCTCCCAGTCCCTGCTGCAGAAAAACATCCCCATAGCATGATGCTGCCACCACCATGCTTCACGGTAGGGATGGTGCTAGATGGGTGATGAGCTGTGCTCAGTTTCTGCCAGACGTAGTGCTTTGCATTCAGTCAAAGAGTTCAATTTTTGTCTCCAGGTGTAGTCATGCACCTTTTTCTCAGGACTGGCTTCTGTCTGGCCACTCCCAAAAAGCCTAGATTTGTGAAGTGCAGCAGAGACTGTTGTCCTTCTGGCATGTTTTCCCGTATCAGCCAAGGAACTCTGTAGTTCTGTCAAAGTGGTTATCGGGTTATTTGTCAACTCCCTGGCCAAGGTCCTTCTTGCCTGGTTGCTCAGTTTGTTCAGACGGCCAGATCTAGGAAGAGTCTGGGGAGTTCTATATTCTTTCCATTTCCTAATGATGGAGCTCACTGTGTTTTTGGGAACTTTCAACATTAGAAATTGTTTTATACCTCTTCTACCGACTCCTCTCTGGCCTTGCCCCCCCCTCCCCCCCAGCTCTCTCTGGGCTCTGTCCCCCAAATATTCCTACAGGTCGCACAAGATCTGCCTGCAACCCTCTTATGGTTAAACTGCCAAAATCAAGACTTTCTGCTCACCTTCACTCTTTCATTCCCCTTTTCTCCCGCCTCTGGAACAAACTCCCTCACTCTCTTCAATCCCACTCCACCCTCCAGGTCTTTAAAACAGCTGTTCACCACCATCTCTTATCCTCCCCCATCCAAAACCTTGATCTTTTCTACCCCCGCTAATTTCGGTCCCCTTGTGTTTTATACCTCTCCCCCCCCTAACCACGCCTCCTCCCCCCAAGCCCTCTCCCTCCCACACTTCTCCCTGCTCTCAAATGTTGTGGTTGTGTGCTTCCCCTTCTCTCCCCATCTTGTCTTCCACTCCCTCTTTTTATATCCTTTGTTGTCTGGTTGATTTGTTTGTGAAATAAATGTTAGCTCTTTCACGAGCCTCGATTCAGTATACAAAAAAAACCAAAAAAAAAACCCTTCTCCAGATTTATACCTCCTCACAATTCTGTCTTTATTGTTCTACGGAGGGTTCTTTGGACTGCAAGAAGCCAAATGCAATAATATCCCAACCAATCAATGACTACTTTTATTTTTACTTTCTGGAAGATGAAGGGGAAGAACCCTTTTGATTTGGGGTGGGGGTGGTGCATGTAAAAAAAAAAAACCTTTCTGAACAGGATTGAAAAACAACAAGTTTTGGATAGAGAGAAAATTAAGCACTCAGACCAGGTATCAAATCAAGGACCTCTGGCTTGGAGGAAAGGTAAACTGTGTGCTATGGCTGGCTGAACTGAAGAAGTCCATATACAGCAGTGAGAAGAAAATGCACCACTCATTACAAGAAAGATGCACCACGCACAAACTCAATTAACAATTGGATGAAGAACTTTAAGAAACAGGTTCACTGAATGACAAATGAAGGCAACGAATCAATGAGGAAGCCATAGCAGCTGTCCAGGAATCATTTGAACAAATTCCACATAAATAATTGCGATGTGTGTCAAATTGTGTCAAGTTATCAAAGCCGTGTTGCATGAACATGCTTACAAAATCCAGGTAGTTCAAATGCTACCCGAAGAAGACTACGATTCAAGGTTAGATTTTTGTCAACTCTCCGAATGAAAAGCCTTCACTTCCCCTGAGTTTCTTGATGAGGTGATATTTTCTGATGAGGCAACATTCCACATTTCTGGCAACGTCAACCGTCGCAACTGTTCCATTTATGGGACAGAGAAACCCACAGAAATTTGGCAACATGAAAGAGACTCCCCAAAAGTTAATGCCTAGTGCGCTCTCAGAAAGTCTAGTGCGCTCTCCTTTCTTTTTTGAAGGAACAACAGTGAATGGTGAACGTTACCTGTCTATGTTAGATAATATATTTATCCCTGACCAAGATCGATTGAATCCTTTACTTTAGACAGCAATTTCTTCGAGAAAGATGGTGTCTCTTGCCACTTTGCTTGTCGTGTTCGAGAGTTTTTGGATGTCGTCTTCCTTGAGAAGTGAATCGATAGACGTGGGCCACTTCGTTAGCCACCGCGTTCCTCTGACCGGTTCCCCTTAGACTTCTTTTTATGGGGCCATATAAAAACTACTGTTTATTCATCAAAACCCCATTCTTTGGAGGAACTTAAAGCTGGAATCACGAATGCAATTTATTCATGACCATCACTCAGTAACAACTGGGGAATGTTTTTGAAGAATTGCAAAATCGGATTGAAAAATGTATCACGGCAGGTGGCGCTTATGTTGAAACGAGGAACTGTTACATTGTTACTGTTACATTGTTACATTGTTACGCAGAAACTGAACACTGCATTGTGTTAAAAGTTTATGAATGATGCTTTCATTCACCACTTGTAGTCACCACCTCTAGCTGCCACCGAAGGTGGACAGATGGTATGGTTTCACCCCTGTCTGTTTGTTTGTGAACAGGATATCTCAAAATAAAAGTTGTGGACGGATTATGACGAAATTTGGTGGAGAAGTTGGGTGTCTGACAAGGACGGATTGATTGAATTTGAGTGAAATCTGGATCCGGATACTATAATTTTTTGAATTAAAATCTTAATCATTGAGTGATAGGACTAAAAATGATATCTCCTCCATTTCCCTTTGTAAGGGGTGAACTGTACCAAGCCACCACCCTGCCTTGACCACGATACTCCTCCACTTCCCTCTGTCCTCAGCCAACTCTCTGCACTCTCCAACTACCATCACCTTACCTTATATCCCTATATATATCCCTATATCCCTATATCCCTATATCCCTATATATCCCTATATCCCTATATCCTTATATCCCATTATATCCCTGTTCATACAATCCTCTCATCTCATCCGTGGTCAACCTCTTTTCCTCCTACGTTGTTCCCTCAACCTACCCGCTCTCTGCCATCCCTCATTCGCACCAAATGTCCAGCCCATCTCAGCCGGCATTTCTATTGAACCACATTTAGAGGCCATTTTCCCCCGCAGAGCAGGGGTTGGCCTTTTTCGGGCACCGTGGTCCCCTTTTTTGAAGCAATGTTTTATGGCCGGATGTTCTTCCTGCCGCCAACCCTGTTAGTCGCCTCTTCCGACACACAGGGAATTACCAGTGAACTGGTACTCAATTTGCCGACCTCGGAAGGATGACAGGCTGAGTCAACCCCCCTAGCGTTAATTCAGCGATCGACAGGGATTCGAACCCGGGATCCGAGGATCCCAAGCTGCACCCTAACTGCTAAGCCAACACCAGAGCTGTAATCTATATCCTAAAACGACTAAAGTATCCGGATTTCTCCATCTTTTGTCTGTCCCTCTGTCTGTCACGCTCTTTTCACTGGGATGTCATTACGGCGTTACGTCTAGTGCTAGGCTAGGCTGAATACCAGGCGCTTTGCATCTGGATGACAAATTTGGTAAGATTTAGTAAGAGGAGTAAGATGGCGGACATGTCTGGGACATCATAATGGGATTACGTCTTGCGCTAGGCTAGGCCTTTACGGCGGTGTATTGCTCATGATTCAATGAGAATTGCATTTTTCAAGTTGCATAAAACTGACATGTCATTATATTGTGAAGTTCAATTGCTAGTACATGTAAAAGTATCATGACATCTAATAATGACCTTGTCCTGTACATCACAGATTGTTGTTTATAGTGATGGAAATAAAAATGAATGATGATGAAAATGAAAATATTATGCACCACATATAATGACCAGCAACTTCTATTTGTTATTTCAGTTTAATGCTGGAAACAAGCCACTTTCTTCAGTTCCAAGTTTCATCAAAAACGTCACTCAACCTTACGTCCATGCTTGGTGAGGTTTTCTTGGTAATAAATTCACGTTAGTGTTGTGGGAAGCCACAAAGGATTGTTTTGGAACTAGATGATACACGTTTGGTCAATTGAGAATATGTCACTTTCTCACAACTGTAAAAAACACAGTAAGATTCATGACAGCACAAACAGAGCCTTTGTTCCCGAGTTTCAAGCACATTGGTAATTTTGTTTAACAGTAAAACCGGGGTGTACCCTGGTGTGTACTCCGGTTTAGAATAGGTATCCCCGCGTGTCGTAAGAGGCGACTAAAAGTGTTGGCATCAGGAAGGGCATCCGGCCATAAAAACATTGCCTCAAAAAGAGAACCATGACAATTACAACTACATATGGGCAGGGTACAGCCCGAAGTATTCCGTGGGAGACCCCACTCCCTCTCGTCAAAACTCAAGGTGTGGAACCCGATCGAAGCAAGGGTGGAAATCACTCCATTTATGACGACGAAACGTCTGATGCCCGACGTGGAGATCGGTTTATAAGGTTTGGGACATGGAATGTGGGGACAATGACAGGGAGACCAGAAGAAGTGGTGGAAGTATTGGTCAGAAGAAGAGTGGACATATGTTGTGTGCAGGAGACGAGATGGAAGGGAAGTGGTGTGAGAATGGTGAAGGGTAGGCAGGGACAGAAATACAAGTTTGTGTGGCAAGGGTGCCCAGAGGGCATGAATAGTGTTGGTGTCCTGTTTTCTGAGGAGTTTGTAGACAGTGTGGTGAGTGTGACTAGACTGAGTGAAAGGTTGATGATGGTGAAAATGATGATTGGAAAGCTCTTGGTGAACGTCATCTCGGGATATGCTCCGCAGGTTGGTCGGAGCGATGAAGAGAAGGACAAGTTCTGGTGTGCGAAAGAGAAGCTGATGGAAAACGTGAAAGATGAGGAAGTTGTTGTGGTAGGAGGAGACCTAAATGGACATGGGGGAAGGAGTATGGACAGTTTTGAGGGAGTTCATGGGGGTTATGGATGTGGTGTGAGAAATGGAGAAGGTGAAAGGATTTTGGAGTTTGCTGATGGAGCTGATTTGTTGATTTGTAATACTCAGTTCCAGAAAGAGGATAATAAGCTTGTTACATACACGTCAGGTGGGTCAACGACAACCGTTGACTACCTGCTGGTGCGTAGGCGAGATAGGGGGCACTTCCGGGACACAAAGGTGATCCGGGGGGAGGAGGCTGTTTCACAGCACCACTTGGTTGTCTGCGACGTAAGGGTGAAAGGTGCGAGGAGAGCTCGGCGGGGTGAAGTACCAACCGAGAATGAAGGTGTGGAGGTTGAAAGAGGTGACAGTGAGGGAGGCATTAAAAGAGAGGCTGAGTATGGTCGAGGATGATGTGGTTGAGCTTGAAAGTGGTTGGATGTCAATGAAAGATAGTCTGTTGGGAGCCGTTGGTGAGGTATGTGGATGGACAAAAGGACCACCGAGGAACTCGGAAACATGGTGGTGGGATGATGAAGTTGGAAACAAGATTGACAAGAAGAGGAAGAAGTTCAAGGAGTGGCAGAAGGCGAAGGGTACGGGAGCAGAAAAGGCAGAGCATGAAAGTTATAAGGCAGCCAAGAAGGCCGCAAAGAAAGAGGTAGCAAAGGCGCAGAAGGCATGTAGGAAAATGTTCGGAGAGCGCTTGGATTCGGAAGAGGGTCAGAGAGCGGTATTCAGGATTGCAAAGCAGATAGCGAAAGAGAGGTGTGATGTGATGGGGGTGAGTTGCTTGAAGGATGAAGTGGGACAAATCGTTGTGGACCCAGATGGAATTAAACGAAGATGGAAGAGATATATGGAAATACTGTTGAATGCAGAGAATGAATGGGATGGCAACATGGAGAGTAACCCAGTTTTTGGACCGGCAGAGAAGATAACCGAGAAGGAAGCTGAGGAAGCGATAAAAGCAATGAAGAGTAGAAAAGCGGGAGGGCCGACGGGAGTTGTGGGAGATATGTTGAAGGCAGCGGGAAATTGGGGTGTGAAGAGAATGACAGAGATCTGTAATCTGGTGGTGAAAGAAGGCCGCATTCCAGTGATTGGGAACTGAGTACCCTCGTCCCTCTATACAAGGGGAAAGGTGACCCTCTGGACTGTGGCTCGTATCGAGCGATAAAGTTATTGGAGCATGGAATGAAGGTATTGGAAAGGGTGTTGGAGAGGAGGATAAGGAAGAAAGTGAAGATTGACGAAATGCAGTTTGGATTTATGCCAGGAAGAGGAACGACAGACGCACTTTTTATTGTGAGGCAGTTGCAGGAGAAGTACATGGAGAAGAGGAAGAATTAAGTTGTTTCTTGGGTTTGTTGATCTGGAGAAAGCATTCGATCGGGTTCCACGTGAAGGAGTGACATGGGCATTGAGGAAGTTAGGAGTGGAGGAATGGTTGATCAGAGTAGTGAGGGCAATGTACAAAAGAGCGTGCACAGCTGTAAGGACGAAGGACGGGAACAGTGGTGAGTTTGAGGTGAAGGTGGGAGTGCATCAGGGGTTGGTACTAAGTCCACTACAATTTGTAGCTGTGATGGAGGTGCTGGCTCGGAACGTAAAGGAGGGTTTACCGTGGGAGTTGTTGTATGCAGATGATCTGGTGTTGATTGCAGAACGTATTGGGCGAGACTGAAGGAGAAGATGAACAAGTGGAAGGAATGTATGGAGACAAAAGGTCTGAAGGTGAATATCAGAAAGACGAAGGTGATGGCAGGTGGTAAAGCATGTGGTGAGGTGGAAAGAACTGGGAAGTGGCCATGTGCTGTGTGCAGGAAGGGTGTCGGAGTGAATTCCATTCAATGTACAATGTGCGTTGAGTGGGTTCATCAAAAATGTAGTGGTTTGAGAGGGTCATTAACCAGTGTGGCAGCTACATTCAAGTGTAAGGTGTGCACAGAGGGAGCTGCAGATGGAGGAAATGTTGAGTTGGATCTTGGAGATGGCGTGAAGCTGGAAGGTGTGAAAACATTTTGTTACTTCGGAGACATGCTGAATGTAGAAGGTGGATCAGACTCGGCAACGGTTGCTGGAGTGAGATGTGCATGGAAGAAGTTTTGGGAACTGAGTGGCGTGCTGACGAGGAGGGGAGTGTCGTTGAAGCTGAAGGGAAAGGTGTATGCTGCATGTGTGAGAAGTGTTATGATTTATGGGAGCGAGACATGGGTAATGAACGTAGAGCAGCAACGAAGACTGGAAAGGGTGGAAATGCGAATGGTTCGGTGGATGTGTGGAGTATCGTTGAGAGAGAGGAAGACAAATGATGAATTGTGAAAGATGATGGGAATAGAGCCTGTGATGGATTCTGTGAAGAGAAACAGTTTGAAATGGTTTGGTCATGTGTTGAGGAAGGATTAAAGTGGCTGGTTGAGAAGAGTGATGTAAATAAATGTAGAAGGAAGTAGAGGACGGGGACGACCGAGAAAGACTTGGCTAAAGATGGTCGAAGAAGAAAAGCGGGCAAAGGGGGTTAACAAGGGGAGATGCAGAAAATAGGGAAAAATGGAGAAGATTGTCATGTGGACCGCAAGGCTAACCGCCACTCTTGCAGGGAAAATGGCCTTAAAATGCATGTTGTTGTTGTTGTTGTTGTTGTTATCGTAAAACGACAGTTTCCTCTTATCATATGGATGGCAGACACTATTTATTGTAAACATGAACTAGGCTGATGGTACAGGCCAAGGAAGATCTTTCCTTTGTATGACGGTGAGTGGCAGCACCTGAAGATTTTTGGTTGTTGTTGTATAGCCCCGGAATCGAACAAGCCCACATCACGGAGACAGCTGATAGATCTCGCAGGAGCGACTCAAAGATCCGCCCACATCCAGGATGGTGTACTCCTGCCTTCAGGAAGTCAAGGCCAAGACAGAGACAGAGACAGAGACAGAGACAGAGAGAGAGACAGAGAGAGAGAGAGAGAGAGAGAGAGAGAGAGAGAGAGAGAGAGAGAGAGAGAGAGAGAGAGAGAGAGAGAGAGAGAGAGACAAAGAGAAAGACAAAGAGAAAGACAAAGAGAAAGACAAAGAGAAAGACAAAGAGAAAGACAAAGAGAAAGACAAAGACAAAGACAAAGAAACAGAGAGAGGAACAGAGAGAGGAACAGAGAGAGGAACAGAGAGAGGAACAGAGAGAGGAGAAGAAGAGAAGAGAAGAAGAGACAGAGAAGAAGAGACAGAGAAGAAGAGACAGAGCAGAAGAGACAGAGAAGAAGAGACAGAGAAGAAGAGACAGAGAAGAAGAGAAGAGAAGAAGAGAAGAGAAGAAGAGACAGAGAAGAAGAGAAGAGAAGAAGAGAAGAGAAGAAGAGACAGAGAAGAAGAGAAGAGAAGAAGAGACAGAGAAGAAGAGAAGAGAAGAAGAGACAGAGAAGAAGAGAAGAGAAGAAGAGACAGAGAAGAAGAGAAGAGAAGAAGAGACAGAGAAGAAGTGAAGAGAAGAAGAGAAGAGAAGAAGAGACAGATAAGAAGAGACAGAGACAAGACGGAAAGGGCCGGTCCATGGGGACCAATCGGCACTCTGATAGTGACTGCGCTGCCCTGACGAATCCAGGCAGCAACGAAGAATGGGGAAGATTTGGCCCCAACTTGCATTGGGGGTATGTTGAAGAATTCTATACTCCAATTCAAGGTTCACAGCACAAATTTATATATCTCAGAATAACAGCATCATAGAAGAAAATAGAAAACGTGATCTGGGAGAAACAGTTCACAGCATCATTGTAAACTGCTCTAAAACTCGCGAAGACAAGCTTTATATTCGCTGATGAACTCAGGGAGGTGGGAGGGACATTTAGCATAGCAATGCTTCATCCGAGCGTGCGTGACAGCACTTACTGAGTCAACTAGAACGGGCACTCGGTAGAGCGCATACCTTCGCCGCAGCTATGGTAAAAATACGATTTTGACCTTTTCGTGACCTTGACCTTGACCTTTGACCCGATTGCTCCCAAAATCTAATCAAATGTGTCCCGTATAATAACCAATCATCCCACCAAATTTCATGCAATTCGGTTGAATACTTTTTGAGTTATGCGAATAACATACACACACACACACAGACATACAAATAAATACACAGCGATCAAAACATAACCTTCCGCTTTTGCGAAGGTAATTACTTACTTACTGAGACTTACTTACTTACTTACTGAAGTCAACTTACTTACTGAGACCTTGTGGACCTCGAACAATACTTTTTCCAGAGCAAGATGGGCTTGCCCGATATTCGCGGACTAGAACATTATCTTTTCCAACGTGAACAATGGAACAGAATTTGTGCGCTTGAGCTGAGTCAACATACGTTTGTCTCACTACACATTGTGGTTAGAGATGACACAATGGACATGCAAACGGAGATAGTGTGGTGCTGCGCACACACGACTCGATTGCCAGAGAGGTAGGCCACGACGCGTTGGTATATCAAAACATCTTTCTTCAAAGCTCGTACTTCAGCACTGGGCGGGCTCGAGCTTAGAGCCCGCATATATGTGCCGAGGCCACGCCTAGTCCCCTGGCGTGGCCGATCGGTCGAAAGGCGGGGCATGTACTTTCGTCTCCTGCCTGGACGCTCGCGCCACCCACTGGTGCGTGGAATTATTGCCCCTTGTGCCCGCCACACGCGCCCCCCCAGAATTCCCGCGCACCTGAAGGGTGAGTTTGCGGGGAAGCCGGATGACCTGGCCGAAACGCCCCCGGCGATGGGTGCAGGGCTGGGGGGTAGCGGGCTGGCGGGGCGGGGGGGTACCGGGGGTCCGACCGCCGGGGGGCGGCCTCGACGCGGAGGCAGAGCTGCTTGCGGGGGGTGGTCCGCCTTGAGGCGGTCCACGGAAATGTGATCGATGGTGAAAAATTTGTCCCCGGTCTCCAGCACGCGGAAGGGCCCGTCGTACGGGTGCCGTAGCGGTGCCCGGTGGGCGTCGTGCCAGACAAGACGTAATTTGCCGTGCGAACCTCCGGGGCGACGTGGGAAGGCGAGCAACCGTGGTGTGCCGTTGGCACCGGGGCGAACCTCCGGGCGGTCTCCTGAAGGGCGGAGCGCTATTGCGCCGCGGAGTTGGGGATAAATTCACCCGGTACCCGCAGTGGTTGCCCGAAGACCAGCTCCGCCGAGGACGTGCGCAGGTCGTCCTTGGGCGCCGTCCTGAGGCCCAGCAGGACCCAGGGGAGTCTGTCGACCCAGCCGCCGTCGCGGAGGCTGGCCCGGAGCGCGGCCTTCATTGAGCGATGAAAGTGCTCGCACAGGCCATTGGCCTGGGGGTGGTAGGCCGTGGTGCGGTGTAGTTTCACCCCGAGCCCTTGGGCCACCGCGGCCCAGAGCTCCGAGGTGAACTGGGGGCCGCGGTCGGACGAGATGTCCGAGGGGGCACCAAACCGGGCAACCCAAGTGGCGATGAAGGCTTGCGCCACATCAGCTGCAGACGTCGCCGCCAATGGGACGGCCTCCGGCCACCGTGTGGTGTGGTCTACCATGGTGAGGAGGTGGGTGAACCCCGCGAGGGGGGCAGAGGTCCCACCAAGTCGATGGGCACGTGGTTGAACCGGCGCTCGGGCACCGCAAACGGGGCCAACGGGGCCTGGGTGTGGCGGTGGACCTTTGCGCGCTGGCACGCAAGGCACATCCTGGCCCAGTCGCGGACGTCCTACCGGAGGCCATGCCAGACAAACTTCGCCGCGACGAGCTTCTGGGATGCCTTCGTGCCCGGGTGGGACAGGCCGTGGATGGCGTCGAAAACGGGGCGCCGCCAGCCAGCGGGCACGATGGGGCGAGGCCGGCCGAGGGAGACGTCACATAGGAGGGCCGCGCCCGCGGCGTCGAACGGCACCTCGGTGACGCGGAGGCCCGTGACGGCGGTCCGCAAGGCCTGGACGCCGCGGTCGGCGGTCTGGTCCTCCGCCATCCAGGCATAGTCGACCCCGAGGTGGACCGCGTGCGCGACGGACCGGGAAAGGCAATCCGCCACCAGGTTGTCCTTACCCGCCACGTGACGGATGTCCGTCGTGTACTCGGACACGGCAGAGAGGTGACGCTGCTGCCGTGCCGACCATGGCTCGGCGACCTTGGCCATCGCGAACACAAGGGGCTTGTGGTCGACGAAAGCCGTGAACGGGCGGCCCTCCAGCAGATGGCGGAAGTGTCGGACCGCCAGGTGGAGCCCGAGCAGCTCGCGGTCGAAGGTGCTATAGCGGCGTTCGTGCGGGCGAAGCTGCCGGCTAAAAAACGCCAGCGGTTGCCAAGCACCACGCACCCACTGCTCGTGCACCGTGCCCACCGCGTAGTCCGACGCGTCGGTGGTGAGGGCGATCGGTGCATCGGGCACCGGGTGCGCCAGCATGGTGACGTCGGCCAGGGCCAGCTTTGTGCCCGCAAACGCCGCGGCCATCAGCTCCGACCAGGCGATGTCACCTTTGTCCGGCTTGCCCCGGAGGGCCTCATGCAAAGGGCGGAGGAGCTGGGCGACGTGGGGCACGAAGCGGTGGTAAAGATTTACCATGCCCAGGAACTCCTGGAGCCCCTTGATCGTGCGGGGCCATGGGAAATCCCTGACCGCCTCCACCTTGGCCGGTAAAGGGACGGCCCCGTGCCTGGTGATGCGGTGCCCCAAGAAATCGATGGTGGCGACGCCAAAACGGCACTTGGCGGGGTTGATAATTAATTCGTGCTGGCCCAGGCGTTCGAAAAGCGTGCGGAGGTGGAGCATATGCTCCTCCCGGGACGCGCTCGCGACTAGGATGTCGTCCAGGTAGACAAACAGGAAAGGTAAGTCGCGCAAGATGCTGTCCATAAGCCGCTGGAACGCCTGGGCCGCATTCTTCAACCCGAAAGGCATTCTCAGGAACTCGAAGAGGCCGAAAGGGGTGATGACGGCCGTCTTCGGGACGTCGTCCGGTTGGACGGGGACCTGGTGGTAGCCCCGGATGAGGTCCACCTTGGAAAACACAGTCGTGTTTGCCAACCGGGTGGAAAAGTCCTGGATATGCGGGACCGGGTAGCGGTCGGGGGTGGTGGCATCATTGAGCCGGCGGTAGTCCCCGCACGGCCGCCATCCCCCGCCGGGCTTCGGCACAATGTGCAGAGGGGAAGCCCAAGCGCTGTTGGAGCGCCGTACGATCCCCAGCCGCTCCAGCGTGGTGAACTCCGCTTTCGCCACCACGAGCTTCGTGGGCTCGAGTCGGCATGCCCGAGCATAGACCGGCGGCCCGACCGTGGGTATATGGTGCTCCACCCCGTGTTTAACGGCCACCGCTGAGAAGGTGGGCCGCGTGAGGGCCGGGAAACTGGCGAGGAGGCAGGTAAAGTCGTCCGCTGCCGGAAGCGTGCAAACTAAACTTGCCGGGATGGAACCTTCCAGCAAGCAGCTTGGCAAGCCGCTCGGTGAGCCATTAAGTGAGCCGCTCAATGAGCCGCTCAGCGAACAAGCGAGCGAGCTAAAGGTTTCGGCCTGGACGAGCCGTCTGCGCTTCACGTCGACCAACAACCCATTCGCACATAGGAAGTCCACACCGAACAGTGCCATTGGCATGCTGGCGGTCACGAACGACCATTGAAAGCGCTGCCCTCCAAACCGCAGGGAGAGGCAACGCTTCCCGAATGTGCGGATGGGTGTACCGTTGGCAGCAAGCAAAGCGGGGCCCCGGCCCGCGGTTTGCTTGTCGGACGTGGAGGCGGGGAGGACGCTTACCTGCGCTCCTGTGTCACAAAGAAAACGGCGCCCAGACAAGGTGTCCGTGATGAAAAGGAGGCTGCTGGAATGGCCGACGCTCATGGCCGCAAGTGAGCGCCGGTCGTTTCCCGACCCGTCAAAAGAGCACGGCGGGCGACACGATTTAGCCTGGCGGCTGAACCTGGCTTGGTAGTAGCACCAGGTTTGCGGTGGTGACGGCCGCGGGGCCGTGCCGGCGGCGGTGGTGGTGGCGGCGGCGGTAGTGGACGGGGCGTAGCAGCGGCCACGAGGGAAACCGGGGGCGCTGGAGCCTCCGCACCGGGATCCACTACGGCAGCACCGTACACCAACCGCATGTCACAGGCCGCGAAATACTTGTCGGCCTCTACGGCCAGGGTGCGGGGTTCCTTTATTTTGGAACCGGCCAGCGCGAGGCGTACCTGTGCAGGTCGCTGGCGTAGGAAAAGTGCTCGGAATAAGAAATCCCGGGGCTGGTCGCCAAGCATGGACAGCATGGAATCCATCCGGACGGATGGTCGTGTGTCGCCGAGGGTGGGAAGGTCCAGGAGGCGGTCGGCCCGTTCGATCTCTGTGAGCCCGAACGTGGCGATGAGGAGACGTTTGAGCGCCTCGTACTTGTTGTCGCCCGGCGGGCGCCGAAGGATGGACACGATTCGGGCGGCAGTGCCTTGCCCGAGGGCGGCGACCACGTGGTAGTACTGGGTCTCGTCCGCCGTTATGCCTCGGAGTTGGAATTGAGCTTTGGCCTGCAAAAACCAAACGTCAGCTTGCGCTTCCCAGAACTCCGGGAGTTGGACTGCGACTGCGTTGGTGGCCATGGCGCGTTTGGTGGTCAGCAACGGCTGAACCAATCGGGGTCACCAGTGTGGTGCTGCGCACACACGACTCGATTGCCAGAGAGGTAGGCCACAACGCGTTGGTATATCAAAACGTATTTATTCAAAGCTCGTACTTCAGCACTGGGCGGGCTCGAGCTTAGAGCCCGCATATATGTGCCGAGGCCACGCCTAGTCGCTGGGCGTGGCCGATCGGTCGAAAGGCGGGGCATGTGCTTTTGTCCCCCGCCTGGACGCTCGCGCCATCCACTGGTGCGCGGAATTATTGCCCCTTGTGCCCGCCACAATAGAATATTAACCAATTAATTTTCTCGATGCGAGAGAATTCGTCGCCAGTAAAGAATTGTGAGGTTTCAACATCTTTAAACTTACCATTTATTTGTACTCAAAGTAAACATTAATTTTTCTATACACGTGTATGTTTAAATGTAATACTTCGTTTTTAACAAGATTCTTCGAACCATAATCCACTACAGATTTTAGTAAAGCTCAATCCTATTTCTTCTGAAGTAAAGTACACAAAGTAGTCATTGTGAAATCACTCCATTTACAAAGGAACAATGTTATTACCATAGTTGCATGCAAAATTACACTGATAACTAATTCAGTGAGGAATTAATTTAGTATGGATGCCGGCGATAGCTCGCCTACTCTTCAAGAAAGACGTCTCACGATGAGCTGAGAGTCTCTTCCTCTTTGGGGACTTCTACAGGTACATCCACCGCAAAGAGGCATCCCCGATATATGTGAAGATTTTGTTTGTATAGTACAACGGATAACAACAACAATTGTGCATTTTATGAGAAAAGCATGAAATTTTTAACATAGTTAGTGCATACCATAAGGTTTATTTTCAGATGTGGAGGGAAGTCAGATTTGACCTCTGAGGACCGTGAGAGGTCAAATCCAAAATGGCCGCAAGTCCACCGAGTCTAATGTTCAAACGCGCTTAATTTTGGAAACAAATAGTGTAGAAAAACATTATAGGTGTCATTTCCAACTAAATTGGGGATGCTCCTGATGAGCTGTGGGTTGCCTTTGGTGTCGGGTCAAGCTTTCGGTACATAGCTGTTCACGAAATGGTTGCCACATTGAATCCAACACAGTGTCTGACTCTCCCAATCTTTCACGCTTTCACCGGGTGTGATACTGTATCTGCATTCGCTGGCAGAGGAAAGAAGACTGCCTGGGAAACTTGGAAGTCTTTCTTAGAGGTGAATGATGCTTTCAATGAACTCCTAGGCATGCCAAGTGAGGTCAGTGAAGGCTCAATGTTACTGCTGGAGCGAATTGTGGTGCTGATGTACGATAGAACCAGTGAGAGCATGGAAGTGAATGATGCCAGGAAACAGCTCTTCACACAGAAGTGTAGAACTCTAGAGAACATTCCTCCAACCCAGGCAGCACTCAAGCAGCACATCAAGCACACTTGCTACCAGGCCAACTGTTGTAACCAGGCATTGGTCATGGATCCAGAGATGCCAGACCCATCTGACTGGGGCTGGACAAAGGAGACAACTGGGTGGCAGCCTCTTTGGACCACTCTCCCTGAAGCATCAAAATCGTGCCATGAATTGATCCACTGTGGCTGCAAGAAAGGGTGCACTGGACACTGCAAGTGCCAAAGCTGCACTCAAGTGCACTGCACTGTGCTTCTGTTCTGGAGACTGTTAGATTTAGATCATTACCAATTTTCATCATTGCACTTGATTTAATGTAAGCTTTGGTGGACATACTTGGTTAACTACAGTTATTTTTTCAGAGATTATTGCATCATTCCTTGCAGTGTAAACACTTTTTTTCATCATTTCTGGTCTTTGGGTGTTCTGTACCTATCCCTCCCTGTACCTGAAAAAAATAAAGTTTTAAAAGTTCAAATGAACTTTTTCCAATAGCAGTTCCAACTGCAGTATCATAAAAATAGATATTTAACGTAATTTGACCTTGACCTAAATGCATGTCCTTGAGTTCTGGCGATCTCAAAAGTATCACCAAATGAATGGGCATCCCCAATTTAGTTGGAAATGACACCTATAAGCGCGTTTGAACATTAGACCCGGTGGACTGGCGGCCATTTTGGATTTGACCTCTCACGGTCGTCAGAGGTCAAATCTGACTTCCCTCCACATCTGAAAATAAACCTTATGGTATATACTAACTATGCTAGAAATTTCATGCTTTTCTCAAAAAATGCACAATTTGTTAAAATATGAGAGCTTATCCGCTGTACTAGTATCGATGGCTGCAGAATTGCGCTTTATTTTGTGAAATGCAGTGCATTTTATGTGACCATTAACATAATGAGATCTTGTCCAAGGGCATTTCAAATGTTTTACCATTTGAAATGAAATACAACAAAGAACAACATGCATTTTAAGGCCATTTTCCCTGCGAGAGCGGGGGTTAGCCTTGCGGTCCCCATGACAATCTTCTCCATTTTGCCCTATTTTCTGCATCTCCCCATGTTAACCCCCTTGCCTGCATTTCTTCTTCCACCATCTTTAGCCAAGTCTTTCTCGGTCTTCCCCGTCCTCTACTTCCTTCTACATTCATTTCCATCACTCTTCTCAACCAGTCACTTTCATCCTTCCTCAACACATGACCAAACCTTCTCAACCTGTTCCTCTTCACAGCATCAATCACAGGCTCTATTCCCATCATCTTTCGCAATTCATCATTTGTCTTCCTCTCTCTCAACGATACTCCGCACATCCACCGAACCATTCAAACCATTCGTACTTACTTTTTCCACATGCGAAATTTGCATTTATGTTTATTAAAATTATACAATGGACTACAAAATGTAAATGTTTCATGATATTTGTTGTATTATATCACCTTTATCTGTCAATATTGTTGAAATGAAGATCAAATAACTATGTTGAAATATGATGAAAAAGCCAAAACTTTACATGGGATGTACTTACTTTTTCACGTGACTATATATGTATACATGTATATATGTATATATGTATATATATATATATATATATATATATATATATATATATATATATATATATATATATGTGTGTGTGTGTTCTAGTCCCAACAGTAAACCTACATTTTCTTAGTCTTCATCAGGCACTGTAATATAACTGTCCCATTTGCAAACCCATTGAAGTGATTTTATATCCTTGAAAGTTTTCTTCGATAAGTCTGGTTGATCAGTTGAAAATGTGCTCACAGGATGGCCTACTGGCCTAGTAGAGGTAGGCACGCTCACCACCAAGCTGTCTCGCCTGGGTTTGAATCCCGACCCAGCTATAAACTGTCATCCTTCATGTGTGTGTCGTCCCTCCGATGGACGTTAAACTGGAGTCGCGTCTGCTGGCATTAGTTGGTAGATGTAAAAGATCCAAAGGTGTCCTTCACAAAGAGTAGGCGACCCTGACAAATTACAAATTTCTGCCCTGGCCAGCAGAGGGCATCGCATCAACGGCAAGGCCACACCCTCGGCCAATGATGCGATACCGCAGCCTTGTGCTACATACAGAAACTAAAGAACAAATTGAAAATAAACCGAGTAATAAGCCCAGGTGAGTGTGTTTACCTCCAGGCCATTTTGTCAGCTTGGTACTCCTCAGCGCCTGCTATGCATTTCAGTGCAGCATAACAATGTGGCTCTTTTGGGAAAAGGTTCATGCATATCTCATCTTGTCCCACTCGTCAGGTTCACTATGTTTTGTCGTTCAAAATCATGGTAGATTAGCAAACCTATACATTTTTGGAAACGTTATTACATGGAAAATCTGAAAATCAATGTTTACATTTGCCAATTCCGATCAATTCGATTCGACCAATTCGACCAATTCGACCAATTCCATTCGACCAATTCGACCATTCGACCATTCGACCAATCGCTTCGATCGACCATTCGACCATTCGACCAATTCGATTGATTCGATTCGATTCGATTCATCGAATTCGATTCGATCGACCATTCGACCAATTCGATTTGCCAATCAATTTGACCGACCTTTGCTTGTGTGGAACGGACTGTGAAAACGATGCGGACTATATTGTCGGATACGACACACAGGACAGTGATGACGAACTCTAAATGGCATATTCTGTAATCGTGTATGTTTGATGCCATTGACTGCCTGTGTATATTTTGTCATTGACTGCCTGTGTAGATGTGAAGTTATACCGACTGCATGTGTATATATGATTTTGCTGACTGCCTGTGTATGTTTGGTGATATGAATTATTGTGACACATTTTGATGTTATTAACTGCCTGTACAAAATGATAACATGTATTTGATTATGCAACTTATCGCGAATATAAAGACAGTATTTTGCAATTCAAAACCTTTGATTCGTGTCTTACCATTTCCCATAGCACTAATTTGATACTTTCATCGGATTCCTTGTCCCTGAAAATATAGGTTTAGTATTGTTACAGATACGACTTTGATGGTATGGTGGGCCGAGCGGGATGGCCGCCGTATCCGTACAAGTTACCCGATTGTGCCCGAATGTTGACTAATCGCGCTACGCTGGCTCAATAAGAAAAAGAAGACACCCGGCTGGGTTATAATGACACAATACGACACCAGGGGTTCAGTTCTCAAGTATATTCGTACGGAAAAAGGTTAGATTACAAGGACAAGAGGGAAACATAGGAAGGTGGGCACTTAAACACACTCTTATATTAACCCTAGACAGACCACAGATAAACGGGACAAGGCTCACTCACACGGGGTTTGATGGCCAGGAAAGCGGCAGTCGATGGCTCAGGTGCACCTGGCTCAGGGACAGAATCGCGTACGGTGGTGTCCAGCAGATGCGGGGAGGTCGCTCAGCGCTCGTGGGTCGCGACTTTGGTGGAGATGCCGGGGAGGTCGCTCAGCGCTCGGGAGGGTGGCGTCTTGTCCTTCCAAGCTCGGGGCGCATCTGACGTCACGTCCGGCGCGGGGCCGCGTATATCCGGCGGGGAGTCACGCCCTCGCTCGTTAGCTCCGCCCCATATGGCATCGGCCCATGGCTTCTCATTGGGTGCGGGGGTTACCGGCTCCGCCCTTGACGAGGGGCCGACAGGGAGCCCCCTTCTGGGTAACCCCGTCGAGCACATGTTCAATGGCGGCCAACCGAGCCGGAGTGAGGACGCAAAGCCGCTGTTGTTGTGGTTGTTGTTGGAGCTTGAGATGATGGGAAGAGATGCGGGGAGGTATGGGAAGGTCCTAAACTCCTACTGGTGCCATATCATCACATTCTGGTGCAACGAAGAGTCATAATTAATGGAAACAAGTCCTTAACTGACATAGATTAAGAATAACTAGCAAGATGTCCTATAATTGTCTACGTGTGGTGCGGGGGACCTGGGCACGACATTTAATGGGGGGATGAAGGGGAAGATCGGCTCTAATGGGTGTTGTTTACAGACAATGGGACTAGGGAATGGGGTAAGGGAGAGTTGGGGAGTATCGGAGAAAATAGGGGAATATTTACAAGCGGATATGGAGGCCAAATTCCATATTCGCAACATTGCACCCTTCTCTACCCTCGGGGCGTCCCGACCCGATAAATTTTTACCTACTTTAGTGTGGCACGCAATGTAGTTCCCTCTACTATTAACTCTACCCTGAGTGCGACAGTTTTACAGATATTCACAAATGAGTAAATATGTCCCCCTGCGACGTTGCACCCTTCTCCTCACAGAAACACACCCACAGGATAACCGAATCCGGAAAGAATTCTCAAACTAAACATACAGCCGGTAGGGAGCATTATTTACAAGACTACGCTGCTATTTACACTACGATCCAGGACCTGTTTTTGGAGGAACACATGCAGATGTTATGCATAGAGAGAGCGCGCTTGCCAACATCGAATTTTGCTTTTCTCTAATTTTGGGTCCAAAACACTAACCTCATCACCCAGTCGACTCACTAATACCTCCCGGTGCGCCAATCCCTGTCCAAAGCCCGGCTTCGTAAAGCCAAGCAATGGATGCGGGTTGTTCTGTGCCAGCGGCTGGATGCGTCCGGCATTCGGGGCAGGGACGGGGGCTTACCCGTGCCGAGATCCCACGCACCATCTCGGCACGGAGCCATCCAATGTCCCGCCCTCGACCTGCCGGCACGTCTCACCAAAAAGTGGTCGCCATGACGACCCTTTCTATCGGGCTGCCAGCTCCGCCTAGTGGAGCACGGACGCGGCCGTTCAAAGCGAGGCCCGGCACGCACCGAGGGCCTGCTTCGGCTAAAAGTCGCTCTAACCTCTAACCCGTGTAACGTCGATGCTTCACCTGGACGCTTACACCCCGCAGCCCGTTCCTTGCTCATACATGCAGCTGTTCCCATTCTCCTTGTACCGTTCCTTACACACCCAGGTACACCCATTCCACTCACAGCCTTGGTCACACACCTGACCACCGAACACTTTGGCACACATTCGTTGCTCGCACACCTCACCAATACACCGCTTCGCGCCCCCTCCTCGGTCACCTCCTCTGTGACAATCACAGGTGTGCCCTCATTCGCACACCCAACCATGTGCCTCACCACCAATTCCAGCGTGCATTCCCACTCACGCTCTACCATTCCAGGTGTGCATCCTTCCATCCCAGGTGTACATCCTCGCTCACCTGTCACAACTAACTCACGCTCCATGTCACTCTCACTACTTTCACCTCCATTCCTGACAGCGCACTCACCCTTACTCTTGACAGCGCACTCTTTCCTCGTGCACCTGTCCGTCACACACCTTTCTCGCGCACACTCTCCCGTTACACCCTCTGTAACACTCACCACAGGTGGACACTCTTCCTTACTTCTGACAGCGCACTCTTTCCTCATGCACCTGTCCGTCACACACCTTTCTCGCGCACACTCCTGCGCACACTCTCCCGTCACACCCTCTGTAACACTCACCACAGGTGGACACTCTTCCTTACTTCTGACAGCGCACTCTTTCCTCATGCACCTGTCCGTCACACACCTTTCTCGCGCACACTCCTGCGCACACTCTCCCGTCACACCCTCTGTAACACTCACCACACCACGCTTCCATGTGCTCCCTCGCACACGCGCTACGACCGACCCACTCTCGCCAGCACACTCACTCCTTGGTACACACTTTTTCCTCACACACCCCAGAGTCGGACTTTCTTGCACACCCCCTTTTTCGCACACCAGACCTTTCGCACACTTCACCAGTGGCCTCTCACGAACACCCGGGTCCATCTCGACCCCCAAGCTCATTAAATCCCCTGGCGCATCATACGCACGACCATATTGGTCACCACTTACACCGGGTCCTCCTTCTCTTCGCTTCTCCTCCATCACCTGCGAATCCCTCATCCGGTTAATGAGCACATCATCACGATCCAAACACAGACTTTGGACCAATTCTTTTATCTCCTCTTTTATCTCTTTCTTATCCCCTCTCCGTCGCTTCTTAATTTCGCTCATCCCTTCTTCCACTTCTTCTAATTTGTGCTTCACCTCTTTTATTCCCCGGTACGTCTCCTCAAGCTCATCCTCTAAGGCTACCTTGACCGTTTCCAGGTGCGTCCTCACCTGCCGGTCCTTCGTCTCCATTACCTCTATCACCTCGTCCAACCTCGTTGTCAGTCCCTCACGTACCATCTGACATTCCCTCTTTGTCGCTATCAAGTCGTTTTTTATGTCGTTTTGTGTCGCTTTCAACCCTCCTAATACCGCAGTGTTCCTTTGAACCTGCTCCACTAACTCCGTCTGTCCCACCGTCAGCTGCTCCACCTCCTGCGTCAGGACCTCTATGCCCCCTTGTAACTTTACAGTCGCCTTTCTCACCTCCTTTTCCATGTGCTCCTCACAGTGCCTCACCTCCTCGCGCACTCCTCCGACCTCCTCACTCACTCCTCTTCTGATCTCCTCTCCCATCACTTGCATCTCCTGCCCAGATGCCACCCTCATCTGCTCCATTTCCTCCCTGTGAGCATCCAGTTTGGTTTCTACCCCCATTCTGACCCCCTCTATCTGCTGCTCCATTTGTTTAACTTCCCTTTCCGCTTGGTCCCTCATGTCCCTCAATTTGCCTTCCATACTGTTTTCTAACCCCTCTAACCCATTTTTCACTCCCTCTATCTGATTCTCCTGGGCAGCCATTCTATTTTCTACCCCCATTAACCCATTTTTCACTTCTTTTATCCCGTTGTCTAACCCCTCAAAATTATTGTCTAACTTCCCAAATTTCTTGTCTAACTCCTCAAAATTATTGTCTAACCCCTCACTGGTACCCCTCGCTTCGTCCCTCATTACCCCCATTTGCTCACTCCGAGCCCTCGCTTCGTCCCTCATTACCCCCATTTGGTTTCCCATTACCCCCATTTGGCCCTCTAATCGCCCACTATCAACCCTCATTTGGCCCTCCATCCTATCCATTTTTGCATTCAGTTGGGTCAAGAATAATCTGAGGTCAAACCCGGTTTGCCCAGCGTCCCCAGCCGCCACCGCAGGCTCGCCCTCCGCGGCGCCGCTATTTTGGGACCCTTCAACCACGTGAGCGAGCGCGCCATTTTGCGCGCCCGCTACTTCGTGCGTGACGGCGCTATTTTGCGAACCTGCCGCCCTCACTGCTTCGCTCTCCTCATGTCCCTCAATTTGGTCCTGGACCGACCCTACCTCACTCTCCTTTACCGGACCCCAGCCGTCTTGATCCGCCATAGCGCGACTTTCAAAATTCGGGTTTTTATTTTTATTTTTTTTGTAAAACACAATCAAATTTCGCTGTTATAATTTCGAGCGCGTAAACGCGCTCCGAATCGATTTTCCCTCCCAAAATTTGGGCCTAACTAATTTAGTCCCGGGTTCGAATTCCACTCCTCGACACCAATTGTTACAGATACGACTTTGATGGTATGGTGGGCCGAGCGGGATGGCCGCCGTATCCGTACAAGTTACCCGATTGTGCCCGAATGTTGACTAATCGCGCTACGCTGGCTCAATAAGAAAAAGAAGACACCCGGCTGGGTTATAATGACACAATACGACACCAGGGGTTCAGTTCTCAAGTATATTCGTACGGAAAAAGGTTAGATTACAAGGACAAGAGGGAAACATAGGAAGGTGGGCACTTAAACACACTCTTATATTAACCCTAGACAGACCACAGATAAACGGGACAAGGCTCACTCACACGGGGTTTGATGGCCAGGAAAGCGGCAGTCGATGGCTCAGGTGCACCTGGCTCAGGGACAGAATCGCGTACGGTGGTGTCCAGCAGATGCGGGGAGGTCGCTCAGCGCTCGTGGGTCGCGACTTTGGTGGAGATGCCGGGGAGGTCGCTCAGCGCTCGGGAGGGTGGCGTCTTGTCCTTCCAAGCTCGGGGCGCATCTGACGTCACGTCCGGCGCGGGGCCGCGTATATCCGGCGGGGAGTCACGCCCTCGCTCGTTAGCTCCGCCCCATATGGCATCGGCCCATGGCTTCTCATTGGGTGCGGGGGTTACCGGCTCCGCCCTTGACGAGGGGCCGACAGGGAGCCCCCTTCTGGGTAACCCCGTCGAGCACATGTTCAATGGCGGCCAACCGAGCCGGAGTGAGGACGCAAAGCCGCTGTTGTTGTGGTTGTTGTTGGAGCTTGAGATGATGGGAAGAGATGCGGGGAGGTATGGGAAGGTCCTAAACTCCTACTGGTGCCATATCATCACATTCTGGTGCAACGAAGAGTCATAATTAATGGAAACAAGTCCTTAACTGACATAGATTAAGAATAACTAGCAAGATGTCCTATAATTGTCTACGTGTGGTGCGGGGGACCTGGGCACGACATTTAATGGGGGGATGAAGGGGAAGATCGGCTCTAATGGGTGTTGTTTACAGACAATGGGACTAGGGAATGGGGTAAGGGAGAGTTGGGGAGTATCGGAGAAAATAGGGGAATATTTACAAGCGGATATGGAGGCCAAATTCCATATTCGCAACAGTATATTTTAAAAAGTTTTTAGGGTAATTAGAGGCAGAAATAGAACAAAATATGTATTTTACAGTGGCCATTTTGAAAAGCCAAAATGGCCGCCATACAGGTATCTCTCCAAATGTAAACATTGATTTTTAGTTTCCTTATGCTATAACCTTTCCAAAAATGTATAGGTTTGCTAATCTACCATGATTTTGAACGAAATATAATTTATTGACATAGTGAACCTGACTACACAGAATGTGGTGGAATGCAAGGCCATTGGCATTACTAGCATCTCCTGACGAGAATTTGAGGCTTAGCATGGTTTCCATAATTCCCTTCATTGGCTGTTTCTTGGCTTTCATATATGCATTCCTTTAGCATTTCTATCCTCTCCTTTAAAATGGCTGCTCAACTTTATCTCATCTCTCCCCCATCCCACCCCTCCTACTGCCCCCCTACTGACACCCACCTCCCTGAAAATCTTGGCATGTCATTTCCATGTTCGTTTGTTCCCGTCTCTAATTTATCACTCTTAACCTATACACATTTATATTGAAAACTCCTTGCAATTTGCTTTTGGTGTGTTTGTGTCCAGAGAAAACAGATGATGGAAATCTTACAATAAACATACAAGATTGCACCTTGCATTTTCACCATCTGAAGCTGATATTCCCAGAGATTGACAAGTCAGTATTTTCCATGATTATAGCAATGTTTATAAAAATACACATATGACTAGAGAGTTCATAGAACATCTTACCCCACACAGTCACATAACACCTTATCACATGCAGTGTGAAGAAATGAGGACATGGGCGGGGTCTGTGAGCGGAAAATTTGATTGGTCGAGATGATGTAAAATGCCATAATATTTTGTCCAAGTACTACCAAACAAAAGGGTTTTGAAAGTGAGAAAAGGTCATTTGTGTTTTACGGTGTTCAGGTATGTAATTGAATTGAAATAAAATAACGATTTTAATTAATACAAGTCAGGAGACGACGATGGTTCACGAGCGAGCGGTATTCAATGACAAAGAACGGACTATAACCGAAACAGGCCCGGACAGGCCAGGCCCGGAAATGTCAAAACGAAGGTAACTGACCTTGAAATGAGATAGAAAATAATGTATAATCAGTTATGAGGTTAGTTAGCTACACAATACCGAAAATTCGGTTTGATTCTGACAACTTTGAAACTTTGACCTTTGTGACCTTCAAAGGTCAAAGGTCGAAGATTCTGAAATTTATTGGAAAACTTGTATTTCATGATGTATGTGATAATATAAGATCATGTACGACATTTCACCCTATCAGGAAGCGAACAATGTAATAAAACCATAAAAAATCACCTTTTCTAAATTTCGTGACCTTGTGACCTTGGGGCGAAAATGAAAAATCGAGCTCGGTGGGGCTAGACACATGACATTGGCCTAAACAAATATCGAAACCCTGTCAGATTCCACCAAACCCCTCGGAGAATATGTAGCTTGAACTCGATTACCCTCTAAAAAGACATCTTTTTTGGGCGTGGCTCCGCCCACAATGGGTGCAATACGCCCACTCTAGGCAGGACACAACTAGCTCATGATATCAACCTCCTATCCAAGTTTCATCAAGATCGGATTATATCATCGGGTAGTTATGCTGCGAACAGACAGACAGACAGACACAGACACACAGACAGACAGACAGACACACCCGTGGCGAATATAGTGGTCACTCTGTTTGATAACTCGTGAACCAATAGTAAAGAAAAAAGATTCGGAAGTTTACCGCCGTTGATGCATCATCTTTTTCATCACCTTATTATTTAGTTATTCATGCCTGTTGTTTGTGTCCTTAATGACATCCTTAAAAACAGTAAGTTTCCTGTTTGGAATGATTTTCAATTTTAGTTGACTGCCAGACGGACGGACAGAGGGAAAAAACAATCTCACTCCTCTCTGCGCGTGTATGATAGGGATGAATTCAGAGGCAAAGTGCTGCTAAACTACAGGTTTATTTTTCAATTAATGTTCAAAATATAACATTAAATTGAAATAAAGTTATTCCTTGATCATAAACTGACGTTTGTAGACAGTCAAAGTGAACCAATTGCTTAACCCCACCTTTTACTTCGCCCACGTGGGGTAAAAATAGATCTAATTTGGTACAAAGGAGGCACCAGAAAAGTCATGTCATACACGTTCCCATTTTACAATTAGATGGTGTTCATAGAATAAAGGCTGAAGCGATTACAATGATTTTAATTTCCCATGATTTTCGATGTATGCTCGATATGTGCTATATCAAATGGTCATGTAACATGTGGTAATGTTTCAATTTCTTCAGTTGAACGGTTTTTGATGGACGCTCTTAAAATGCTGACTCATATATATTGTAAATGTATGTACGTGACTGATTGCTTACCCCCACTTTTCACTTCACAAACGTGAGGTTATAATGATTCACATTTATTTATTTTTTTGAGGTGAGGAGATTGGAGAGGGGAGCAAATTGGGGAAGGGAGCAGATTGGGGAGGGGAGCAGATTGGGGAGGGGAGCAGATCGGGGAGGGGAGCAGATTGGGGAGGGGAGCAGATTGGGGAGGGAGCAGATCGGGGAGGGGAGCAGATTGGGGAGGGGAGCAGATTGGGGAGGGGAGCAAATTGGGGAAGGGAGCAGATTGGGGAGGGAGCAGATCGGGGAGGGGAGCAGATTGGGGAGGGAAGCAGATTGGGGAGGGGAGCAGATTGGGGAGGGGAGCAGATTGGGGAGGGGAGCAGATTGGGGAGGGGAGCATATTGGGGAGGGGCATTAGTTAAAATAAATGTGTTTTACATGAATATGATTTTGTGTGCTTATGCATAATATCATATAATTATATTCATTGCAAAAAACTGCTTGTTCTGCTTGAAAAACCATACTATGAGGTTAATATATAAATTGGTTCAGTGTAATTGTGATTAAAGGGAGGATTTTTGACTAAACCAGATTAACGCCGCTCGTCCTGTGTTCCCCCACAGCTTTATGTTACGATTCCTCACGGACATCCTCTCCGTTCCACTCAAAACGCAAATAGACAGGCTGGTATAAATCCACGTGACACAACATTATCAACAAAGTAATACAATAAATAAATATATTCAAATAATCACCACATACTGTGTACTCCAGTGTACAATACAATATATCTTACTATAATTGTCATGTAAATACCATCTAACTGTTACCACAGTGCTTGAAATTAATGAAAGAATGAAGTGCAGCTCTTTATTAATCCATATATTTTCAGGTTTGTGAGAATCTGAGAAATCTAATTGAGGAGCTGCAAATTGAGCTGCAACAGCACATAGGTAATGTGTTGCCTCGTATGAGCATTTCTTGATCCTCAAATTGCTTTGACATCAAGATATTAAAAAAAATGCATTTCATCGAATCCAAGTTCCAGACCGGTGGAAATTAAACATGTTTCGGAAAGTTTTGCTTCTGTATCCATCTCGTCCATCCCTTGCGTCATCCCCTATCTATATTCCTCCCCACATCCCTTATTAGTCCCCTACCGGTGTACACCGGAGGGGACTATAGGTTTGCACGCCGTCCCTCCGTCTGTCAGTCCGTCAGTCCGTCACGCAAAGAACAGTTTTCCGGACGTTTTTTCTAAACGCTTAATGCTAATGATTTCAAACTTGGCACATGGTTTCCTCATGATAAGTTACAGATCAAGTTCGAATTTCACGACGTTTCGATCATTTTTGAGAAGGTTATGGCACTTTGGACTTTGGGAATTCTGATAATTCTGATGATCCTTAACTCAGTGCCATTTTACGTTTTAATTTCCTTCAAAAACCAATTTCTCTGCAATAATAGGACCGATTGAGATCAAATTTTCACCGTAGGGGGGACTCGGTCTGGAGAATATTTTAATGGTAATTATGACGTCACGGGTGACGTGGTTCGACTGCCATATTGTTTTTCGTGAAAACACGAAAACCCCCTTTTCTCTGCAACGGCTGAACAGATCGAGGCCAAACTTTGCAGGCAGAATCGCATACCCATGACGAACAAAAAAGTCAGCGAGCATGACGTCATGCATCACATGGTTTCAGAGTTATGACGTTTTTAAGCATGAACCTTTAAAACCGAGCTCCTCCCTAATTTTTGATCCAATTGAGGGGAAACTTCACAGACCTGTTCAGCATGTCAATCTACTAAAATGTCCTTTTGGAATTTGCGAAAGGGCACGTGGTTTGGCAGATATCCTTAATTAAACGAAAACATAAATAAATAAAAAAAGGATATCTCTTGAATCGCTAGTACCTCAGACCGTGCGTTGGTAATTATATAATTCACACAGTGCAATACGTGCAGGCTGCTCCACGGAGCGACCTTGCAGGCTTATCAACGCGGCGAGGCGTGACACACGTGTCTCAGCATACCTCAGATCAAGTTTGAAAACAAGCATCAACCGTGCATAAATTTGCATATTCGATCATTTTTGACAACGTTATGGCACTTTGAACTTTGGTAGGGGACATGTATTGCAGCGCAATACTCAGAATGCTTGTTTTCCAAGTCTCTCTCTATTCTGCCCCCTCCCCCCCTCTCTCTACTTTCTTTTGCTCTGTTGTGTCGTGATCTGTTCAGTTTTCCAGCTCTTACACGAGCCTTGACTTTGTATACAAAAAACCCATCCTTTTAGACGGGCCAATTTCCCCATTTCACTTTTATGATGTCGATAGCATATTTAAGTATGACTTGCAATACCAGTTTCCTCCAGGTGACGCTATACAATTCACTCAATTAATGTTCTCTCCCCACCCTGAACCCCTGGATCTATTACATTTTTTTAGCCCATAAAACCCTCCTGTGCACCCCATGAGTACAACCACTAGTTTTCAATTCATTCTGCCAAGCAATTCAGGAGTGCATAGAAGTCAAACAAATAAACCCACAAACACTATGTCTAACAATGGGAGATCCAACACTTCTCCTGTACTTAGAATATAAAGAGTATGAACGATATTCTCTCACCATATTTGCAGTATAAAAATTACCGAGCACTCATTTTAGCTGAATGAAGAATTGCTTAATTTTATTTGCCAAATGGCACGATCCTGTGGACCCACAACTTTATCACCGTCAGTCATCCACAAACCAGAACTTCGTATATTTACAAACTAGATAGTTCATAGAACATGACACTCCACACAGTGTTCAAGTATATATTTATATTTTAATAAAATGATTTTAAAGATCGTGAAAACATCATTTGTGACGACAACAAAAACAAGAGAGTACATAGAACATCTTGCCCAGCACAGTCTTGAGAAACAAGGACATGGGCAGAGCCTGTGAGAGGCAAATTTGATTGGTCATGATGATGTAAAAAAAAACGTAATATTGTTACAGATGCTTGGTTCGGAATTTCAGGAATTTAAATATGGGGGGGGGGGGGGGGGCATGAAACTATAGCGCTGGGGAGGGGATAAAGGGGGGGGGCCTGGGGGTTCTCCCCCAGGAAATTTAAAAAAGGTGATCGTCAGAAACGGCATTTCGTGCGTTCTTGGAAGTTTCTGCAGTTCCTTGTGTTCTTCCCTGGTCCAACAGTTCAGCAGATTCGCACCGCCTGCACCCTCATCCTGGAACGAAGGGGGGGGGGGGGGGTGCGCACCCACTGCACCCCCCCTGGATCCGCCCCTGCTATGATCTGAAATTGAAACATCGAAGCCCGAGCGATTGTGCGGGATACTTTCTTGTATTCATGTGTCAAGTTTCAGAACAATCAGCCACGTGATAAGAGAGGAGTAGCAAAAATAGCAAAAAGTTAATGGGCGACCGGATGGACAGACGGACAGACATCCGGCCATCGCGACCCATTTTATACAAGTACATCTTCTCAAGAATTGAGATGAGAGGACCTAAAAATATGATATCGATATAGATGGGAAAGCTTACTTTGAGAAGCTCTTGAATGAAGAAAAGGAATGGAAGAATGACCTGAGTGTAATAAAGATGAAGATCCAGAAGAAGAGATGTGAAGAGGAAGTTAAATCAGCAATTACAAGGTTAAAGAAAGTAAAGGGAGTGGTTCCAACTGGATTCTTAGTGAAAATGACAGAGGTGGCTGGAGATGTAGGAATCAAGTGGATGACGAAGTTGTGCAGAAAGATCTGGAAAGAAGGAGTCAATCAAGAACGATGGTAAAGACCAGGTTGGGGTCCACTGAAATGTTTGAAGTCAAGGTATGATTACATCAGGGATCCGTTATAAGTCTTCTCCTGTTTGTAATAGCGATGGAATAATTGAATAATGAAATGTTGCGAATCCCATGTGAGTTATTGTACACTGATGACACAATATTTAATGCTCAAAGCGAAAAAGAAGAAAATCAAATGTTTCAAAAATGCGAAAGATTTACGAAAAAGGGCAATAAAACTAAAGAAAGGTTTACTTGTCAAGATTAATAAAACACAGGTTATATGGTGAGTGGTGAAGAAGGAGAAAGGAAAGAAAGTGGACCATGGCCTTGTTCAATTATCATCATCAGCAGCCCCAGGCATCCTCAATGGAAACCCACAGCCCCAAGGAAGCCAGCAACGCCAACCCCAGAGATCGAGTAAAGACGAAATCTTTACTATAATTCACGGCTGGTGTATGTTTGTCGCGCGACTCCTCCTCCAGTCCTGGGCCGATTATATCCCGACTTGCTACATAGGATCAGCACAAGCCCAATTAGTGTATGGGGGTGTTTATTTTATATTTGCCCGTGGTCTTGGAGGGTGGGGGAGAGGATGAAAATTTTCTAGATAAATGTGTATCGTGTAGTGCCGCCTCCAGGTGAGAGAGGGTACTACAAGTCCCCACCCTTTACAGTACATACAGTATTGCTGTCCCCACGTTTTACAGTGCAGTGACGTGTTTTGATTTATAAGCAGTAGGCATGTTTCTGCTTCATGCACGCAACCCGAGTTTGTTTATTTCATTTTCGGAAGCGATTGAAGCAGCTGTCAGTTGCCTATACACCGCCCGAATAAAGGTATGCGTCAGAATAACGTGTTGCATGATTTGAACAAGATCAGCAGTAGTGCAGGTACTCTGCTGGTGTTAAATAGTTATCTGCATTGTGTGAGTTGAGAGAAAGGTGTCAGTATATCCAGAGTATCCTCACCAACAAGTCACCCATGTACCTGAACATAGTGAAACACATTATAAATCAAATAAACAGTTGTGAATGTCCTAATACCTTCGGCTACACATATCCTGCAAAACTTCTGTATCCATCTTATCCACTCCCTGCAACCTACCCTACTCCTTATTCTTATCCGCATCCCTTGTTGTTCATCTCGTCTATTTTGTCCCTCGGCCCTGCTGTTGATGTGCGTTTCCTTCCATCTCCCCCTCTCACTCTTTCTGCTGTTCCTTTTGTTCTGTTGAGTCATGATCCATTCTGTGCTCTAGCTCTTCCATGAGCCTTGACTCTGTAAACAAACAAACAAAAAATACTTGTTGGTTACAAAGATTTGTTGCAATGTAGAGTCCAGTTGAAACTACACTAATAAGATATCTTGCATTCATTTTGCTTTATTATCGATTTCCCACCAAGAAAATTACGTGAAAAAGGTTGGTGAGAAGGCAGGGTTTCAGACCTGTCCCAATAATCCCTCAAATAGCAGTAGAATGACTTCAGCAATGTAAAATGGTCCGAGAGATGTGTTGTAGAAACCCCAAAAAGTGACACTGTGCTAAAAAATTGATTTGATCCTCATGCATCACCTTAAACTTATGTCTGCCATATTTGACTCCATGTGATTCAAACATATTTAAGTATGATTTTTGCTTTCTTCTTCTTTCAGATGCAGCATATGGCTGCGGGTAGCATAATCTACTGGGGATCGTGCCCTGAGTTGTGCTTCTGAAGCAACTCCCCCTATAGGTCAGGGCAGGAATTTGTAATTATTGTGGTGCTGGTGACAGCTCGCCTACTCTTCCCGAAGGACAAAGTGGGATCTTTTACGTCCATCAACTAATGCTGGCAGATGGGACTCCCAGTTTAACGTCCATTTGAGGGACGGCACACACATTGATGCCTCATCCTGCCTGTGAGACCCCAAGATGACAGTTTGCAGCTGGGCTGAGATTCAAACCCAGGCTAGATGGCTCCGAGGTTAGTGTCTGTACCTCCAGGCCATCCCCTGCTTTCTACAATAAAATTAAAAATTAAAAAAAGGCAGATAATTTGAATCACTTCAAAGGAGGGTTCACTGTATTTTACATATTAAAGGAAGTTTTTTTAATTAGTTTTAGAAAAGTCTCTATCTTATTAGTTTGCAAATGTTGAAATAAAATACCTCACCTTCCCATGGTATGTGATTGATATGTGCAGGGCTGCTACCTATCTGGGACTACGCTGCTCTTGACACCTCTTTGACTTCCGATCCTTTGGTTTCCTCCTCGTTTCTACAAACACAGCATTCTGTAAGATTTATCCCTGTGGCTCTCAGCACCAGAATGTTCAAAATGGCGATAATATACACAACAACATTGAATGCATCAGCAAAAACAAGTTCGTCATACCTTGCTGTAGTTTTGAGAAATTCACACCAATTAGAAAACTTCTGAACAACAAACATTTCACACTAGAAGTGCATGTGTCTCCTGCCATCCCCACCCCAATTATATCCACTGTTTACATCCTAACTCAAGTTCAACATTGAACTTCAACGAAAACTATCATTGCAAGACTCAGAGTATTGCCATGAATTTTGGGGTAGAGTGGTATATAGATCAGGTAGATCTGTGTAGGTATCATGCTCCGACTGTCGTGAAGAAGAAGAACCATCTCAATGTACATAAGCAGGGACCTGTCTAGCCCGAATGTCGGATTAAGGTGTATCTTCGTCCTCATTATGAGGAATGGGGCATGTTAAGTAGTTATGGGGATTATGTTAACTACTACCTTGTTAGTCAAACCTCTGTGATCTGTCCTTTGTCCCATATGGCAATAAACCATTGACATTAGTTAGGCCCATTAGCGCACACACTAATCAAATCCCCCCCTACAATAAAACTCACCGGAAGAACAGGCAGGAAGCGCACGCGCATTGCGCCGGTATGGCGATGGAACATCGAGCAGGCAGACAATGGACACGCCCAGAGGGCAGCTATTGGACGGGACGCCACCAATGGGGAGACGAGGCAGGATGAAGCTCGTGATTGGTCAGGGCAGGGGCAAGAAGCTGGCCGCTAGTTGGTGGAGGGAAGACACGAGGCAGGAGTCGACCAACCAAAGGCTAGAGTAAGGAAGGACTGGTGATTGGCCATGGGAGGGGCAAGAAGCTTCCCTCGGATTGGTGGAAGGAATGGAGCAAGAAGCGACGAATTGATTGGCCACCGACCGATGGCGTGAGAACGAGAGCGTGAAGCGCTTGGCCAATGGTAAAGGACTGACGGGGGAAGAACATTCGAGAGGTCGAGAGGCGACAGACTTATTGGTGGGGAGGACCGGTGACGTCAGACCACGGCCGATAAAGGTTAGAAGAGACCGACATTTTCCCTTCTCATTCCTGCTCATTGTTGAAGATCTTGTCCTCTGATCTCTTCGCTCCTGCCCTTCCCATTCTGGACACCAAGCGAACGATTCTGCGTGGATGGAGCCAGGCATGGCCAGAGGAGCAAACTGCACGCTACCCATTTGAGTCGCGCGGGAGGCCAGTGCCACGCAGACGAGGCTGGGGCGAGCGAGTGGCTTGGTGGGGCCTAGTGGAGCGCGAACGGGTGGACGGCGGCATTTCTTCCCGCCAACACCAGTGCCACGGCAAGCTTACACGCTTGGGGCCTGGACGGCTGCAGACGACGCACAGAGCTAAGCTCAGCACAAACACAACGGTTCTTTTCATTTATATCCCCCCTTGTTTGTTGTAGACGTCTGGTGTAGGAGTGCTCATTAAGGGGTTTTAGTTACCGGTGCGTTTCATTGTTCTCAGGTTCCGTTTAATAAATCTTTTATTTTTGTACATTTAATTCCGTGTTCGTTGAGTTTATTTCCTGCAGGTTTGAAGACTGCTCGGATCGCGTCAGGTAAAAGCTGCCGGCCTCTTCTTCTTCTTTCTTCCACCCACGCATATATAGTGAAGTCCGTATTTGATAACGCCTCAAATTAAAGCTCAATTGGTCATCCGTGGTGTGCTCCGTTTTAATAGAGCCGTCCACACGATAGTATTTAGCAATGAAAATGTCCTAGAAGCGAATGTTACCTTCTCCACTGCACTCCTAACTTCATTGAACCAATTGCTGGTGAAAACAACCATCTCTTTGGCTATTTCCTGAAAGCAGCTGGCACAGAAAACCTCTGACTTGGGGCCTTTTGAAATCCACTCTTGTACTGATGGAGACCATTTCTGAGACTAGTTGTTCCTACCTGCTTCTTTTTTTTTTTATTTTACCAACAGCAGTCTATCACATTCTCCAGAGCTAGTTTATTGAGGCTTCCAGCAAAGCAATCATTGCCAAGAAAATTCCTTTCTCAGCCAGCAATAAGAACTTGACTGAAGGCAAACTCAGATTATAATGACTCAAGGTTTGGAAATGGAGTTGGTCCAATGGTAATGGTGACTTTAAAAGTCCAATGGTATTTAGCCAAGCACCTGATGTGTTAAACTCCTTTGAGCGTCAACTCTGATCAGTGATGCCTCTATGATGGGCATAGCTGAGGCAAGAGAGGTTGCTTCAATTTCAAGAGTATATCAAGAGTACTTGATGTTGATGATGGGAGTTGCTTTATCCACTTAGGCTGGTCACTTTTTGGCCCATGTGGCATTTTCTAACAACATAAAGACATTTCTGGCGAAGACATTCTGTGCTGCAAGACTAGAATGTTAAAAAAATCCTGCTCTGTTACATTTGCCCTTCCACCATCTCTTTTTCAGAGGGACGTGGGAAGCAAAATTGATCAAAGCAAGTGGGGCAGAAACAAAACTGGCCAAGAATTAGACACCCTTACCGAACAGAATTTTGGGTAACGACAAACCTTGATGACAGTATGAATTATATATATATATATATATATATATATATATATATATATATATATATATATATATATATATATATATATATATATATATATATATATACATACATACATACATATATGTACAGACTTGGCATTTAATATGGAATATTTTTTTTGTGGGGGTGAACTTACTTCTCAAGATGTCTTAGAACCAAAAGTTCATTGGAATTATGTTGAAATTATTCTAGATTTTGTTAATGTGACCTTTAAAATACACAAAAACCACATTTGACATTTCAAAACAAATAAATTGATCCTTGAAAGTGATGGAAACTGATATCGAACTCAATTCATGGAGAGTACTGTGTTAAACTTCTGTACGTTTTCCAGAAGTATCTCTTTATTTTGCACATTAGCCAAATTTTTTTTAAACAAAAACAAAATTTAAATTACGACTGGGATTACGGACAGTAAAATTACAGTTCAGCACTTCGTGTAACCCCCACGAGCATTCAGGAGAGCACGTACACGTTGCGGCATGCTGTTCACGAGATTTGCCAAGGTTTGGACAGGAATCGCTTGCCGTGCAGTGACAATAGCCTGCTGCAATTCACGCACAGAGGTCGGCTGCTGGTCTAAGTGGTCCATTTGACGCGTTAATTCTGCCCACAAGTTCTCTATCGGATTCATATCCGGGGACATGGCAGGCCACTCCATATGCTCTACACCACGGTCAGCAAGAAAGTGTTGGATCATGCGAGCATGATGAGGCCGTGCATTGTCATCTTGGAAGACAAAGTTTCCTCGAAAGGCTGCACGAGCAAATGGAAGCAATGTTTCTTCCAGAATGGCCCTGTACTTGAACTGGTTCAGGTTTCCATTCAGAACAACCAGGTCAGTTTTGCCCCCTGCATGAAAAGCAGCCCAAACGGTCACCCCACCACCTCCAGCTTGGACTCTTGGCACTATACAATCTTTGTTGTAGGCTTCATGCACTTGTCTGCGCACTCGGACGCGGCCATCTTGACAATAGACCAGAAATCTAGACTCGTCACTGAAGATCACGTGATTCCAGTGTCCTGCCTGCCATTGACGGTGCTCTCTGGCCCACTGCAATCAGCGCTGGCGGTGTTGTCTGGTCAGGCGTGGCTTTCTCAGGGGACGCCTGGCACGATAGCCTGCTTGAACCAGTCGTTGGTTGACTAGCCTTCTGGATACAGGCACATTTGTCAGTTGCTGCCACTCAGCCCTAAGCCGATTAGCTGACTTGGTACGGCCATTGCGGACTAACCGGTGCAGCTGGCGATCATCCCTCCTTGTGGTTCTGCGGGGACATCCTGGCCTCGGTATTGGAGTAGGGACACCCCTCTGAGCATTTCGTTTCAGGATCTTTGACACCTGACCTTGAGTGATGCCATACTGCTGAGCAATAGCACGCCGTTTCATGCCGTAATTTCGTAAAGCCACCACTCCATGACAAACAGTATTGTCGAGTTGACGGACCATCTCCAGAGGAAGCGGCAATAACTTTTGGAGAGGTGCAGCAGTTGTTTTCCACTAATACAGAATGCAACAACCCTTGTATACCCGACTGTAAAGCCAATCATCAAATGCACCTGTCCGTACATTTTGCCACGCCACCTGTGATATAATCCTGTTGTTGACTTCTTGCTGCGACAGACAATCAGTGACATGGTTCTTTTGACAAATAAATCACCAAAGTGTAAAAGAAACTCACCAGATTGACATACTGAGTTAAGAAAGTAAACCCAAGTCAAGAAAAAAAAAAATATTACATATTAAATGCCAAGTCTGTATATATATAATTCAAAAATATCATAAATCTCAATGTTTAAAGTAGTAGATGGAGTGGGATATATTATGGGCAACTTCTACGATTACATGGTACTTCTTAATAGATCCTGAAATGCTATTTGCATTCCCATTGATGCCTAATTATTTATTCCGAATTATTTATTCCTTTTACAAAACTCAGGGAGTTGTCCAATCAATTTTTTTTTTTTTTTTTTTAAATGTTTAAGGCACGAGCAGAGTCCTTCCTTACCAATGGGTTAATTGCACCAGAATTATGATTTGTAATAATACCCTCCACCGGGAGTTGTGCTATATGATTCACATTGACAGAGAATATTGGGATGCTCCCCCAAACCTGAACCCTAGGGACTATGAAATTTTCTTCCCGCAAAAAACAGTTTTCAACTTATTCTGTCCAGCAGTTCAGGAGTGCATACAAGTCAGACAGACACTTCTCAATTTATATGTAGCTGTGAAGTGTGATATTAAGATTTATATGCTGTGATATTAAGTATGATTTTGGCAATTCGTTTAAAAAAAATAATTCTTGATGTGTCCTTCACTTTCCAGGTGCTTCCCAAAAGTTGTTTTGTCCTAAAAACAACAACACAAGGACAAAAAGACATAAAATGTCATAGCCCCCATGGTTTTATTAATTTTGCTGTATGGAGTTAAAGGCCGCCAGTCGGCCATCTTTGGTCGGATTTCAAACCAAAATCTTTTGCATATGTATACTCTCATGTATTGTCTTTGTGCTAAGTTTGAACAAAATTGGTCAATGCCTGTCTGGGAATTTGTATGGGCACAAGTTTAATATACAAAATAACTGCCAGTCGGCCATCTTGGCTCTGATCTCGAAATTAAATGACGTGCTTATGTAAACCATCATTCGTTATCTGTATGCAAAGTTTGAACAATATCAGTAAATGCATGACTGAGAAATGGTTGAGCACGTGTTCAACATCGGGTATTTTTACAACTAAAATGGCCGCTAGCCATTTGGCCATCTTTGATCGCATCGCGAAACAAAATGATGTGCCTGCGTATACCATCATGCATTGTCTTTGTGCCAAATATGCGGTTGCAATATGGTATCGTAGATATTGTTGCGGATGCATGCACGATTGCACGGATTGACGGACGGACGAGACCCAATTCATAAGCCCCCAGTTCAGACCAAGTCCTACAATAAATAGTCAGGCTCACTATGTTAACAAATATAATTTCTTTCCAAATTTTGGGATTAGCAAACCTGTACATTTTCGGAATCTTCAGAGCATGGAGAATCTGAAAATCAATGTTGGCATTTGCACAGACACCTGCATGGCCGCCATTTTGGATTTTGAAAATGGCCGCCATAAAATACATATTTTGCGCGATCTCGGCTTCTAGTCAACCTAGAGACTTAATTAAATATGCTAATCCTATGTTTTCTGGGTCAAGGAATCCAATAAAGGCCTCAAAATAGTGCTCAGGATTATACAAAAGCAACAAACAAAGGTAATTGAAAACCATTGTCTTTATATTTGTGATATAACTGTATTACGTAATACATGATATTGCAAGTCCTTTGAAGTTATAGGTTGTTATAGGAAGTTATAGGTAGTATCAGATTGAACTATAAGTCTTATACACAGGATCTACGAGGTCTATACCGTTCAGGAATATGCTTTTACAGATCTTCATCACTGTCCTGAGTGTCATTTTCGCAAAGGTGTCTACGCAAATGTAAACATTAATTTTTGGATTCCTCATGCTCTGAATATTCCAAAAATGTATAGTTTTGCTAATCTACCAAAATTTTGAACGAAAAAACATAGTGAACCTGACTAAAACATAGCAGCAATATTAAATGGCACAGTCTTACAAAGATTTGCATTGCAGCTCTCTTGGGCTTGTTCTTTGACAAAATAGCTCACCATGAGTAGTTCTGATGTCTTAAAGATTCCTCATTGCCTCAAAACGAATAATCTCAACAGTTATCGCACTCTATCACATCGTCGCATTCAATGTAGTTTGTGGAGAACGTCTCGGGTTCTTTTGTACACCTTATTCAAAGGTATGCACACTTGCAGCACAATAAGCAGCTCCACCATCCTGGCCTAGCTCACTTGCTGATGAGAGGATATGAGTATACAGTTATTGGCTTTTAGATCTATGTTTGACATGCAAGTCATTTGTTAAAAGTTACTCCTATTCAACTTCAATGTACACCTCAAAATAGAGTTTTACATTAAACAAAGTAATAAAGCAACAGTCACAGCCCATGCAATCCACGTCGGTGTTTAACAAAATGCAATGTTTCCTGTCCCTTTGCCATCCCAGGGAGCTTTGCATGTTTTGGGTAAAGCGATCTCAAACGCCAAATCCTTCAACTCAACCCCGAGTGCTCTGAGCATAGCAGCTGATCCACCCAGGATGATGTACATTTGGGTGCAGAGGAATGTGCTGGAGAAAATCATCCAGGCATTTGTGGAAGAAGAACTTCAGCGTCACCATAACTGGAGCTCTGTAAAGGTCTGGAGGAGTTGGGGTGAGGTAGAACTTAACATCACGTGAGCATAATGTGGACGGGGCTTCATTGATGGGTAGGGCTTGATCAACACTTTTCGTACTCTTTTGATAAAGGCCGAATGCTGTAATTAATGTTCTACAGGTGCTCTGTACGTACAGGTTGATAGATTTTTATGCCTCCGCCCCCATAGGTGGCCGGAGGCATTGCCTTTGGGTTGTCCGTCCGTACGGGCTAAACCTCGTTTTTCTCAGCAACCACATGTCCGATTAAGACGAAACTTTCAGGGTAGGAGTGACACCCATGCAGAATGGCTTTATCACAATTGTGACGTCATGGGTCACGTGGTATGGCAGCCATCTTGGAATAAACGCAAATAATTAAAAAAAATATTTCTCGGAAACCACTGAATGTAAAAATTTGAAACTTGGCACATTGTCAAATACTCCCAATGGAGAACAAAAGCATGATAATGATGAAATCATAGGTGAAGCGGTATACCAGCCAAAAATGTTATAATCGAATTCCTTATCCTAAAAATCGGAAATTGCATGCACATGATCTATGACTCATTTGTATTGAAATATTAAATTTATGACAACATAGGTCACATGGTTTGGCAGCCACATTTGATTAAACTAAAACCTGATAAAAACAACTTCTCCCAAACCACCAAATCGATTGACTCGAAACTTTACGTGTCATTGACTTGGTATGGCGATTAAAAGATGATTACAAAAACATTATTGGTCACATGATGTGGCAGCCATATTGGATTGAAGGAAAATATTAAATAATTATATCTCTCAAACCACTTACCCTATCGATGCAAAATTTTACAAATATCATCTCGCACCACTGTTGCATATAGTTTGAAAATAATGGCATCATAGGTAATGTGGTTTGGCAGCCATCTTGGATAGAAAAACGAACCTTATCCGATCAACACGAAACTTCACAAATGTGATCCTCTACCCATACATATGCAGTGTATACATTTTTTATGTTGTATGTCATGTGGTGTGGCAGCCATATTAGCTTGAAAGTCGATATTTCAAAAAATCCCTTCTCCAGATATTTCAAGAAAGAAAGCATTTCACCGGTCGATGTGAAACCGGTCAAGGCTGGTGAAAATATGATACTTCAAAACAGCTGAGGGGATTTAAATCAAACTTGTTTATTTTTAGGACAGTGAAAGAGGTAATCTACCCGTTGTGGGACTTTGAAGAGGCATATTGGAGACATAGTCTCATTGCTTTAGTTGTTGTTATATTAAGTGGATAGATTATTAATCCTTCTTCAAATAAGGTAAAGACAATCAAATTTTTTCTTGAACCACTGGTGCACATATTGTATCCCAATTAAGTGACATTGAGATGCCAATAAAAAAGTGAATACAGTGAAGTGCAGGAATCAATAAGTGTTACCAAATGTTACATCAGAACACAATACAATGCCCGATTAATAAACCTGATGTCAGGATGACAACTAATACATCCCAAATAACAACCAAAGTGGAATAAAATAGAACCAAACAAGACAAATATTAACCTTATCCAAGCATAATAGTTAAAGGGACACAATTCTAAAAAAAAATTTGAAGAGATATCTTTCAGAGGACGACATCCCTGACCCATTAGCACAAAAAATAATTATTTGGGGAGAATAATAAGCCGGATAATCGCGTTTTAAAAACCGACTATTTTCACTTCCGTTGTGCAAATGAGCTACTTCTGTCTATTCGCATGACGTCACAGGGACACAACTAAATTTACGGACGCGTACGTCTGTGTTTCATCACAAGTTATTCTAGCATTCAAGATGCCGATGTGCCAAGCTTTTAACTGTTCAAATCGTCGAGAAATTTGCCCACAGAACTCAGAAGTCGTTTTTTTGCATCCCTGACCCACGAGAAGATCATCAACAATCATGTGCTTTGTAGTTGAACAAGAGAAAAATGACCAGTCTGGTCACTAGCTGCGACGTGTAGAATCATGAGGATATCCGTTGCAATATGCGCTACCAAATTCCACCAGTCATTAAATTATACGCATACACGAGCGTCTTTTTGTCTTTCAGTTCTGGTCTTGTCCTTTGTTTTGCGACGCAACATGCTTCATCAACTGATTACATATTGTTACGGAACCCAACATCGGCCTCTGTTCCCCTTATCGAGGGGGGATTAATCCCCTCGTTTATGACTGACCGATGTGGTCCCTGACGCTGCACAGCTACCCCCGAAGAGGCAGGTGCACAACCTCGTTCGTACCGCGGACAGATGTTAATTGCCGAGCGGTTTAGCAACCGCGGCACGAACCATTAACAAGAGACTAGACCCGATTCCGAAACGTTGGCCAAATCGTGCCACAGGTGTCCAATGAGGGAAATCACAAAGACGACGGATGTAAGGGAAAGAAAGGCAAGGTAGGAAGAACAAATCTAATTTATTATTATTATTTACAAGACCAAAAGAACCAAGGAGAATGGAAAGATAAGAAAATAACGACAGAAAGAGGGACAGACCAGAAGGACACAGTGCAACACTAGCTTACCTATTGCAGTCTTACTTAACCCCAGGGACAAGACAAAAGACAGACTACGAGCACACTGACACGGGGGATGATGGCAGGAACGAATGCTGGAGGTGGATGGCTGGAAGGAGAGGAAGGTCCAACGAGAACTGGGTCACGGTCGGGCCGGGAGCGGGCAGCCGCCGTTCCTCCGCGGCCACGGTCGGCACCGCCGTCAATGCCCAAGCTGTGGTCGTGCAAGCTGCCGCGGTACGAGCTCCGCCGGTTCAAGCTGCTGCTGCTGTTCGAGCTCCGCTGGTTCAAGCTGCTCCTGCGTACCGCTGCGTCGCGTGCTCTCCAAAGGCTTATTATTGCTCATCCGCCGCGTGCTCCCCAAAGACTCATGTGCCGTATCTCCTCAAAAGACTTGCTCGCGCGCTTTTATATCGCACCTCGCGATCAACCCGCGCCACGCCCGTGCTGGTATCTCACCAGT
This sequence comes from Myxine glutinosa, assembly GCF_964187855.1. Lineage (NCBI taxonomy): Eukaryota > Metazoa > Chordata > Myxini > Myxiniformes > Myxinidae > Myxine > Myxine glutinosa. The sequence continues at coordinate 115,575,403 of NC_136271.1, forward strand.
CCTGATTTGCGGGTGGGGCTAGCTGGCTCCACCTTCCGATGACGGAGACACGCCTTTCTTCTCCGAAATTACCTCGTGGCTAATGGTGGAGTGCAGTTGGCAATTGCTGACAAATGGGGAATTGGAAGGGAATCTACCTTATTTCAATTCGGTGCAATGCAGTGTCTATTAATGGAAGACAGAGCCTTAAACTAATACACATAATAAGGAGATAACTACTGAAAAGGGAAATCTATGATTTGCTACGTGATTGTATATGGACTAACTAAGGGACGACCTTTGACCTTTACACACAACACGGAGGGTGATATTTACACACACAAACAACACAATTCTCAAATCCACAACACTGCACCCTCATCCACTTAGGCATGTCCCAGGCCTATTAAACGTTTACCTTTAGTGTGGCACGTAGGTGTAGTTCCCTCTACATTTAACCTGACCCTGAGTGTGACAGTTTTAAGCCACAAATAAGTATGTCCCCCTGCTGCATTGCACCCTGCCTAACAGATTTACGCCCACAGCTAACCGAATTGCGGAATGGTTTTCAAACTACACATTTATGGTGGGGAGCATTATTTACAATTGACGCTGGTATTTACAAAACTAACCCAGGACCTGTGATTGTTATTTTTGGGGGGGGAGACAGCCTGCGCTGCATCGACGCCCCAGCACCAATATCAATGCACCATAATGCACCAAAAGCACCAACCAGTGCACAGTCACCACAGTTCATAATAAAAAAACCAAACCCCTGTTGTTGTCTTGCTCTTTGGCTCCCTCTGCTGGCTATTGTCGTTCTTCCAGATGTTGTCTTTCTTCTTTGCTGGCGGCCTATTTGCAATAATAAAAACAAGCACAGAACGTGTCCATTGTGTTTTATTTATGGCCCGCCAGGCCAACTAGGAGTGGTTCACCTGTATGGCATAGGTGCCATGTTACCAAGGTCCGCCAGCAAGATCTCGGGCCATCATGGCCGGTTCCAGCAGAGGGGCCATGCCCCAAACCGTGGGGTCCATGAGTGGTGCTCAGCCACAGACATGTGGTCCATAAGTGGTGCATTGATGCAGGCAGCTGTGGTTGCGAGAGTTCGGGCACACAATGGCGGACTCCCGCACGCTCCCCTCGGTGCCCAGAGAGCACAGTCCTCGGGTGGGAGACAGGGCGATAGAAGACAGGTGATCGAGGGGTAAGGTCACAAGGGTACACATCAAACAAGGCAATGCAGGACGAGGTGCGTACGGAGAGCGAAGTGAGAAAGCTCGTCCCTACCGTACGTCATCCCCCCTGTTACCTACTCTACCCTTGCCCTTACCCCATATGTACACAAAAAAATCTACACATTTACAAATTCATCGCTACCGTCACGTCTTCCCCATATCTCCCCTATACCAAATTCGTCCCCACAATCCCTCTAATCCAAATTTGCCATCACCCAATTCATCATCAATCCTCATAAGGAGGGAGAGATGGAACATCACACAATGTCACACCCACGTCATGATGCATCTCACAATCCAAACATTTGCACAGAAAAATAATCACAACCTGGCATGGTGCGGAGTAGCGTCACCTCAGGTGAGTGGATGCAGATGGTGCGAGGAGATTCTTAATCCTAACTATCCTCTAAATGACTTTAATACACTTTACACTACCCGGGGTCTTTCCCTGCCAAACCATTGGCCATCTTACACTCTATGCAGTTTTAAGAACCAATTTCCATTGACCAAACTGTGGTGCTTCATCAATTTGGGGTCTCACTCCCCCGATTCAACTCCCTGTGCCTTTGCACAATTTCCGGGCTGAGTCGTGTAGCTCTCCCAGCAGGTCTACCCACCTGCACACCTCCACCACTGTAGTTGCCTCCGAGCTTACCTGCTCCTTAACCTAACCTATCTAACTGGGGAAGGCCCTCCTTGGCGCTTACCCCACTCGGTGCCCTCTCTGGCACTGGGCTACCCGGGTCCGTCCTCCGGATCCTCGGGCCCCATCCACAACTCTAACGGCTCCCAGAGCCCACCTGCGGCCTCACCTGGCCGACATCCTCACAGTGGCGGAGTGTCCATTCAACTACACACACTAACAGGCCACACGCCCAGCCATTTCCACGTCACTAATGCACCCATCCAAACACCATTCTTCCACCACGCACCACAGATGCCAATATCCAACCACAATTTACCTATACCCTCTACCTAACTCTTAAACTACCCTCCCCGGGTATTCGTGATGGGGTCCATCCTCCCCATCCACTGCCTTCGCACCATCCACTCCACTCCACAGTTTCCACCATACTCACTCCATACCATCCATTCCATACTCCACATATTCCATACTCCATGTATTCCACACAACCATTCTCCATACACCTGTATTTGCACACCTGTGCAATCACTCCTACACCTGGTGCTTCCTGCACCCTCCTTCCTCCCTGGACCATTTGGTCAACACAACACACAATCACCACTACTCAGTCATACACTGCTCCATACACCTGTTCACTTGCACACCTGTGCAATCTCACCTGGTGCCACCTGCACCCTCCTTCCTCCAGGACCATTTGCTCAACACAACACTCAATCACTATTACTCACTCATACACTGCTCAATACACTTTCGATCCTCAAACACTCGGCATCATCTGATCTACCTGGTTTCCCTCTAAAACTCGCGCTTCCCCGTCGCCCCTTACATTATTGCGCTCCCTCGTCATTATAATCCAGCTACCCTCTCTATGTCCCCACTACCTGTCCAATGTTGCTACTTAACCTTACCGTTACCTATGGTCATTCTCTAGGTCCCTATACATTATCCAAACCCTCCCGGGCTAGTTTTCACTGCCAAACCCCATAAACCTATAGCTCCTTTGCCCCCGTTGTGAGAGATGACAGTGTTGCCATCCCATCACATCGGGTACCTTTCACTATAAATTTGGCTCATCCAATTTCAACCAATCAAAATTTTCCAATCACAGCCAATCCTTCTACCCATCCTTCGCCAATCATCAATTTTTGCTTTTCAAATTCACTACTGCTATCTCCCTCACATGTCTACTCACTTGAGCCTCTCGGTGTGCCAATTCATTTCCAAAGCTCGGCTTCGCAAAGCCGAGCAATGAATGCGGGTGGTTTGTTGCCGGCGGTTGGATTCGTCCGGCATTCGGTGCAGGGAAGGGGGTTTACTCGGGCCGAGATTCCACGCACCATCCCGGCACGGAGCCGTCCGATGGCCCGATCTCGCCCTGCCGGAACGCCTCCACCACAAGGGGTCGCCGTGACGACCCTTCCGACCGGGTCCCCGCTCCGTCTAGCGGAGCACGGACGTGACTGTTCGGAGCGAGGCCCGGCGTGGATCCCGTGCGGCGGTTCCTTTGAAACCGCCGTGGTTACGATCCCCGCTGGTTCCCGCAGCGCACAACGCCCGGCACGAACCGAGGGCTCGCTTTGGCTACAAGTCGATCTAACCGCTATCCCGTTTAGCGTCGATGCTCCACTTGCATGCTCACACCCCGCATTTCGTTCCTTGCTCACACATCCAGCTGTCTCCATGCTCTCCGTCATTGCACCTTCTCTTACACACCCCCCCTGTACACTCATAGACTTCGTCACACACCTGACCACCGCACACCTTAGCACACACCTCACCAACACACCTCTTCGCGCCCACTCCTCGGTCACATCCCCGGTGACAACCACGGGTGTGCACTCACTTGCACACCCAATCACGTGCTTTACTACTAACTCAAGTGTGCATTCCCACACGCGCTCGACCATTCCAGGTGTGCATCCTTCCATTTCAGGTGTACATTCTCGCTCATCTGCCACAACCAACTCACGCTCAGTGTCACTCTCACTATTCTCACCACCACACTCGGTCGCGCATTCACCCTTACTCTTGACAGCGCACTCTGTTATCATGCACTCCTCTGTTACACACCTTTCTCGCGCATCCTCTTGCGCACACTCTCCCGTTACACCCTCCGTAACACTCACCACACGTGTGCATTCTTCCGTTACATCCCCTGTAACACTCCCCACTACGCGCTTCCATGTGCCCCCCCGCACACGCACTACGAGCAACTCACTCTCGACAGCACACTCACTCCTCGGCGCGCACTTTTTCCTCACACACCGCATAGTCGGGCCTCCTCGCACATCTCCTCCTTCACACTTTGTACTTGTCGCACACCTCACCAGCGGCCTCTCACGAACACCCGGGTCCAAACCAACCCCCAAGCCGACTGAATCTCCCTTCACACCATATACATTTCCGAGTATATCGCCACTCACCTCGGCACCTCGTCTCCGTTCCTCCTCCGCCACCTGCAAACTCTTTATTTGGTTAGCAAGCACACCATCATGATTTGAGCACCGACCTTGTACATATTCCATCACCTCCTCCTTTATCTCCCTCTTAGTTTCCCTCCGTCTCTTCTTAATTTCACTCACCCCCTCTTCCACATCCTCTAACTTTTGCTTCACCTCTTTTATTTCCTGGTGCATCTCCTCAATTTCGTCCTCTAAGGCCACCTTGACCGTTTCTATATGCGTCCTCACCTGCCGGTCCTTCGTCTCCATTGCCTCTGTCACCTCGTCCAAACGCTTTGTCAACCCCTCACGTACCATCTGACATTCCGTCTTCGTCGCTATGAGTTCGTTCTTTATCTCCTTCTGCGTCGCCTCTAACCCCCCGATTACCGCAGTGTTCTTTTCCACTTGTTCCACTAATTCCTTTTGTCCCACCGTCAGCTGTTCTACTCCCCTCGTTAGATCTTCTATGCCCCCCTGTAACCTAGCCGTACCATTTCTCACCTTTCTCTCCATACGCTCCTCACCTCGCTTTACTACCTCGCGTACCCCCGAGACCTCCTCGCTCACACCTCGTCTGATCTCCTCCCCCATTTCTCCCATCTCTTTGGCAGATGCTGCCCTCATCTGTTCCAAATCATTCCTCTGGGCATCAAATTTAGTTTCCAACCCGATTTTCACCTCCTTTATCTGATCTCCCATCTGTTTAATTTCCCGGGCAGATTGCTCCCCTATTTCCCGCAATTTGCCCTCCATAATATTTTCTAACCCCCCTAACCCATTTTTCACCCCTTCCATCTGGTTCTCCTGGGCAGCCATTCTGTTTTCCAACCCCGTTAACCCCTTTCATTTCCCCGATTTGGTTACCCACGTCATTCAGTTGGCCCCCCAATTTACCTGCTAGCCCTTCCAACCTGTTGTCTATCCCCTCAAATTTGTTGTCTAAACCTTCAAATTTTTTGTCTAACTTCCCAATTTGGGCGCTAGTACCCCGCGCTTAGTCCCTCATTCTGCTTTCCAAACCTCCGATTTGGTTCCCCATTTCTGCCCTTGATTTGTCCATCTTTTCATCTATTTCTTTACTTTGCACCATGACATGCCCTGATTTGCGCCATGAAGAGGTCCAATTTCACCAGTGCCGCGGACTCGGCTGCCGCAGCGCCGCCATTTTGTGCCTCTGCAACCACGTGCGCGAGGGCGCCATCTTGCGCACCTGAAGCCCCCTCAACCACATCCTCATTTCTCTTCTCCTCCATTTCCTCCCTCTGGTCCTGGGTTACCCCTAACCCCTCTCCTAATTCCCCCACCGGCATCCTGTCGCCTTGATCATCCATGGTGCGATTATAAATTTAGGATGTTAAAAATAAAATCTTGGGCCACTCGTAATTTTGAGCGCCAAGCGCGCTTCAGGTCCGAATCCCACTCCTGACACCAATTGTTACGGAACCCAACGTCGGCCTCTGTTCCGCTTATCGAGGGGGGATTAATCCCCTCGTTTATGACTGACCGACGTGGTCCCTGACGCTGCACAGCTACCGCCGAAGAGGCAGGTGCACAACCTCGTTCATACCGCGGACAGATGTTAATTGCCGAGCGGTTTAGCAACCGCGGCACGAACTATTAACAAGAGACTAGACCCGATTCCGAAACGTTGGCCAAATCGTGCCACAGGTGTCCAATGAGGGAAATCACAAAGACGACGGATGTAAGGGAAAGAAAGGCAAGGTAGGAAGAACAAATCTAATTTATTATTATTATTTACAAGACCAAAAGAACCAAGGAGAATGGAAACATAAGAAAATAACGACAGAAAGTGGGACGGACCAGAAGGACACAGTGCAACACTAGCTTACCTATTGCAGTCTTACTTAACCCCAGGGACAAGACAAAAGACAGACTATGAGCACACTTACACGGGGGATGATGGCAGGAACGAATGCTGGAGGTGGATGGCTGGAGGGAGAGGAAAGTCCAACGGGAACTGGGTCACGGTCGGGCCGGGAGCGGGCAGCCGCCGTTCCTCTGCGGCCGCGGTCGGCACCGCCGTCAACGCCCAAGCTGTGGTCGTGCAAGCTGCCGCTGCTGTTCAAGCTCCGCTGGTTCAAGCTGCTCCTGCGTACCGCTGCGTCGCGTGCTCTCCAAAGGCTTATTATTGCTCATCCGCCGCATGCTCCCAAAAGACTCATCTGCCGTATCTCCTCAAAAGGCTTGCGCGCGCGCTTTTATATCGCACCTCGTGATCAACCCGCGCCACGCCCGTGCTGGTATCTCACCAGTCCTGATTTGCAGGTGGGGCTCGCTGGCTCCACCTTCCGATGACGATGGCGGAGACACGCCTTTCTTCTCCGAAATTACCTCGTGGCTAATGGTGGAGTGCAGTTGGCAATTGCTGACAAATGGGGAATTGGAAGGGAATCTGCCTTATTTCAATTCGGTGCAATGCAGTGTCCATTATTGGAAGACAGAGCCTTAAACTAATACACATAATAAGGAGATAACTACTGAAAAGGGAAATCTATGATTTGCTACGTGATTGTATATGGACTAACTAAGGGACGACCTTTGACCTTTACACACAACACGGAGGGTGATATTTACACACAAAAAAAACACAATTCTCAAATCCACAACAATATAATGTATGGACGTGAATGTTATTTCTGTTAATGTTAATTCATTAATGTTATTTATTAATGTTCATTCTGGGTGGCAGAGGGATCATTTGAAACGGGCTTGGTCGGTAGGGGAAGTCCGAGTGTATGCACATGCGCTATTCAATAATTACACCTAATTTGTGTCATGTTCTGTGAAACGAGATTGATATGAAAACATTCATGTTGTCTTTGTTGCTAAATTTATTCTGGTTTCTTCAAACAAATCGCGATTTTAGTCCGCGATGTTCTTACCTCATACCAACGCACGTCCGAGTGTATGCGCATGCGCTATTCAATAATTACACCTAATTTGTGTCAAGTTCTATGAAACGAGATTGATATGAAAACATTCATGTTGTCTTTGTTGCTAAATTTATTCTGGTTTCTTCAAACACATCGCGATTTTAGTCTGCGATGTTCTTACCTCATACCAACGCACGTCCGAGTGTATGCGCATGCGCTATTCAAAAAGGCACCCCAACAACAAGAACAACAACGCGGTCCTCTCATAGAGCTGCTAGTTGCAGTTAAAAACCTAGAAAAAAAACAAATTAAATATCAAAACGGATGCTGATTCAAAATATCATGTTGTTTGCGAAGACCACTTCGATCCATCAGCGTTCGTTATTTGATAAACAGGGTCACTATCTGGGAAACAAGCCTCAGAAATTACTGAAACTCGATGCCGTACCGACACTTACTGGGTGAGAGTTACCTGTTGATTTGAAGCCATGCCAATGCGAGTCAAGCTCAGAGCTAGTCCTCAAGTAGTTATCTATATTCCTATAATACTAGCAGAGCCTACCTGTTGCTTCGCTGATGTACCAATCAGTCGTCCTGTCTGCCAAAACAAATGCTATATTGGTTCACTGCATTTGTATCGAGTCCGTCGATAAAGATAACTCAACCAGCATATGAGAATGTTTCATCAGTTTATTGAAGTGCCCTCAGGTCAATTATTGGTCGTGGCTCATTGCGGCTTCGTTTCTCATATGCCCCAAGGGCAGTTTGCATTCTCACAAGATAACCGATCGATCCCCCAGGAACGAGCCAGAGATCCTGCACCGCACACTCTTCCATAATGTTATTGTTTTGCACAAACTGGCCTGGAGCATGGCAACAGCCAACGGATCCTGTAGGAGCGGCCTGCGAACGCACTGCTGCAGCTTAGCTTAGCCTTCAAGTTCTGCTGCTTCACAGCCTCAACTGACGGTCAATGGTTTAGGTTTACCCACCAAATTTTTTACAACTTCACCACTGCGGTCTAACTATTCGACCTGTTGCTCTGTGATCCAAGCTCTGAATCAAAAGACAGAGACATTGGCATTTCCCAACTCCCCTCCCCCCCCCCCCCCCATCCACCTCTCACCGTCCATTCGCCCCAACCAAATCCTCCTCCCTCCCACCACCCCTCACCCCGGTAGTTAACATTAAGTTGTAAAAATCACTGTAAAGCCGAACACCACCATTGATATTTATATATGCACACAAATGTAAAAAAAGAAACTGTTTTGTTTGTTTTTGCAGAAAACTTTCCAGAGAACAAACTTTTCTCGACCTTTCTTGCGGACGATTAAAAAGGTCAGTGTACAGTGCTACGGTTATAGTAAGGGCATTTTATGAGATATTTCGCAAATCTGTTAACTAAATTGTTACCAAAAAATTTCTTCACCAATATGTTTGTAAAGGTGTGTAATAACATGTGTTAAAATGTTGAAGTTCAACTCCCATGGGAAACCCAGAAAAAAAGCTGTTGAATTCGGGTACAGAAAAATTATTTTCGAGAATTTTTATTTTTTTTAATCGGCCCTTAAGTAACTTATGAGGGGTCAAATAAGGGTTTTTCATGATTCTGAGTTGATTGTTAACATTTATATTTTCACTTTTACATTTACACACAAAGTAGCTTTTATTTCACATACATATATAATACTCAAGAGTTATTTCTCATTCACAATGTCAGAAGTTTCAACAGTCATTGTCTATGTCTTCTTCAGACTCAACAACATCATGACTGCAGTTTCTGCATGTAATGCCATTACAGACTCCACAGGCCGAGATGCACGTGACCCCATTCTTCTTGCAGCTGCATCGCCGGTTGCTGCAATCTCCATGACAATTACAGCTCGTGAACTGCAATAGCTCCTCAGGAGCCGTGGGGTCCAGTGTTGGAACTGGCTCATACCCATGCACACCTATTGTCCATCCATAGTCACTGGGGTTCAGAGACATGCTCTGTAGAAGGATCCAGTCCCGGGTCTGCAGGTAGGCACGGAGTGAATGTTGTGCAGCTGCACCCTCTGTTGGAGGTAGAGTCTCTGGTTTGATCACTCCTGACGCTGCCTTCCTTGAGAACATGTTGTACCGAATTTCACCCTTCTTCAATTCCTTCAATCTCCTTCTCCTGGGAGGAACTCGATCTGTGTGCTCTGCTTTGCATCATTAGCATGGATTCTCTTCATCCAGCCATTCCAGTTGGAGTGTGGGAACTCAGAATCGTTGGCTTTGATCACCCACCCCGCTGCCCAGAGTGTGTCACCTGGAGTGAGGAGTGGCTGATCATGAGCCAGGGAGGAGGAAAGCTCAGCGAGGGGGAGAAACATGATCGCGTTCGTTCTTATCTGTTTCCTGTTCGTAAATGGAATAATCTTTACTTCAGTTCCTCTCAGGATCTCAGCTTTGTCGAGTGCCTTCAACTTCACCTGGGGGAAAGCTGCTGTTGTCTGTGGATCTGGCAAACGTGGTGCCGGAGAGGTGACTTCGATCCAACCCATTGAGTGAAAGGGAGTGTTTCCGTGAATAGAGACAATGTTTAAATCTATATTGTCTCCAACAAACTGAGTGACTGCATTGTTTGTTTCCCCAACCTCCATAAAGACCACCTGATCATTACTTGACAATTCACTTTCCCTGGCTGGCACTTTGGCTGTCATCACTGATTGATCCTCAAGCGCAGCATCAACCGCAACCTCATCATTGATCTGTTCATCGGTTTCCTCCACAATGGTGTCAAGAGTGCCAGAAGTATCTGGAACATCATCTCCACTCCTACTATTAAGGAAGCAGTATTTGTAGTTTTGTGTCTCCGTGTAAGACTCAGTGTATCCCAGCCGGTGGAACTTGTTGAGCATCCATTTTGACCCAAATCTATGATCAAGTTGTATGGCAAGCCCCATTTGGTGTGGCAATACTCCAGACCGAGGTCGACAGGCCTTAATAAAATTCTGCCCCCAAACGGCAACTCTTTCGTCTGTCTTGACAATCGGTCTCAAGAACATCTGAAGGCTTGCAGGAACAAGTGTCAGCTGACTATCGATGTCAGTCATACTGTGTGTGGTGGGGTATGACTTTGGACCTAAATCAATCAAGGCAATATCATTGGATATGAACTTGAGTGCCGTCTTTATGATCTGAGTCTTCTCATCTCCATGGTCAAGATTAGCATGATGCCCTCGCAGAATATTGTCGGTGCCATCTTTGAGACAGAGTACATCTGCCCTTCTTTCCTGTGTTGTGAAATACAAGGTGTCTTCGTATTTCTCTAGAAGTTTTATCTTTAGCCAATGCTTTGAATAAGAAAGGCTATTCTCTGGTGACTGATCAAACTCCTGCAGCTTTTCATGGACTTGGTCCATGTTCATTACCCCATGCTCTAATTCTGAGTCTAACCATTCGCAGAATTCAATAAAAACTGCCTCTCGCTCCTCATCAATACTCCTGTCCTCTCTTCCTTTTTCCTTCCTCATCAGTCTTGGACAAACTGTCACCTCTCGCAAACATAAGTTTGCATCGCAAATGGTACAGTGTTTCTTCTGCTACCAAGTCGTTGATCCCTTCCAGGCGTCCAGTGACTTCAGTGCCCCAGTCATCCCCGCGACTCCGTGCTGTCTTCAGCAAGCTTGCCTTCAGTGTATCTGCAGTCAAATTATCTGGCACTCTGTATTTCTTTCTAGCTTGTGCTGGATTATTTTTGTAGAGCTGGGCTGGTTGGTTGCAAAGAATGCATACATCCTTATACAGGAGGTCAACTGACTGTGATCTTCTAGAACTGCAGCCAGTTGATGAACTGAACTCACAAGTAGTGCGTCTTCTCTTCAACTTTGATGACTCTTTCTCTGCCTTTGATGCTTGAGCTGACTTCTTAGTGGTTGCAACAAAGTTGTTGTACAGATCATTTTTACACTTCTGGTGGTACCTCAGTTTTCCTTCCTTTTGAGCCTCCTTCATACGTTCCACAACAGTAACATTTTCGACAGTTTCTGCTTGTTTCAATAAAGTTGAGTATCCCTTTGGAGTTGCCTGTATGAGCCTTTCAGCTGGTGTATCCGAGCGTGCACAGATGAAGCAATTGAGTACAGGTGGAGTAACGTCTTCATCCATATTGCTAGACTCCATGTCCTGCAAAGTAGAAAATGAGATATATTTAGAAATTATTTTTCCACAAAGGAGTGTCTGTGGTGAAATATAAATGTTAACAATCAACTCAGAATCATGAAAACCCTTATTTGACCCCTCATAAGTTACTTAAGGGCCGATTTAAAAAAATAAAAATTCTCGAAAATAATTTTTCGGTACCCGAATTCAACAGCTTTTTTTCTGGGTTTCCCATGGGAGTTGACCTTCAACATTTTAACACATGTTATTACACACCTTTACAAACATATTGGTGAAGATATTTTTTGGGAACAATTTAGTTAACAGATTTTCATATGTTTCCCTTACTATTAGTTAAACATAGAGTGAACAGTACAATTTATGTGAAGTTTCAGCAAAAGTCTTATTAATTATACCATTTTGTAAAAACATCGGTAAAAACCTACACGCCATCCTGATGTTTCACAGGCAGGGTGATACATCAATATGTGCTGTCCCTCAGGTGGACGTTAAACTGGGTGTCCCATTTACCAGCATTAGTTGGTGGCCATGAAATATCCCATATGGTGTCATTTACAAAGAGGAGGCGAGTTATCGTCAACACCCGAGATAAATTAAAAAATTAAAATTGGTGTCATTGTGGAGTAATGCAGATTAGTTATGTCATCAGTACATGTAAGCATAAGAAGTTGACTTCCGCTTCCGGTTCAGCCGGCGAGGTAGTGTTCTTCCAAGCTCTCCACGTCATCAAAGTGAAGTATTTTCCCGTTTGTGTTTTTGTCAAAACTGTACTGTTTATTTTACTGCGTATGTGTCTACTGTGTGTTTATAGTAAGATCTCGGTTGTAAATCGTGCATACCTGTGTGTAATCGTCGTTTTGTTCGCGCCGTGTTTTCAGGCCTGGTGCCTTGAGGCCCCGCTGTCTCATCGGCGGTTGTTTGTTGTCTTTCTTTTCACCCCATACTTCCCCCGAACATCTTACCCTTTGTTTAAGTCTTAAATAAATAAAAAAACTCAAAAAAAATCTTAATAATAATTTCCTTCTCTCCTCGTGGCTGCCCCTCCCCCGACCACGTGTTTCGCCCCACCCGTTTTCTCTCCTTCCTTCATATCTCAATCCTCTCGAGCCCAGCCTTCATATCTCAATCCTCTCTAGCCTAGCCTTCATATCTCCATCCTCTCTAGCCTAGCCTTCATATCTCTCTGCTCTCGAGTTATCACGTTTTTGTTTAATAATGTTGAAACTTTCCCATGCAGTGTTGTATTCTGTTGTATATTATAACACTTTTCAGTGTTACTTTTCACTTTTCAGTTAACTCACCAAATCACTCCATTTCAAATAAAAATTTAGTCTCTTACAGTTCTTCCTTTCTACATTTGCTAAACTCACCTGCATTCCACCCCTCCTCCAACGTTTTCAAACGGACCTCTGACTTGAAAATCACAAGAAACTCATTTTGCAATAAATGTTAGTTTTCCATTAATCGTCCAACACTTTCTAAAATCCCAATTCACCGCTCGCCTCCTAAACTCCCTCCTCACCCCTCCCGTTCAAAATTCCCCCCCTTCCCCTCCCCTCTTAAACCCCCTGCCCCCTCCCAAATTCCCCCCTACCCTCCTAAATTCCCCCCTCACCCCATCTCTTAAAAACTCCCCCCTCCCCTTCAAATCCCCACACCCTTCATTTTTCTCCAATTCTCCCCTCTCACCCCTCTTCCTCAAAGCAGCCTCCTCCCCGCTTCCTATCCCTTCCAACTCAAACCTACATCTCCTCCAACCTTCTTCCTCACACTGACCCCCTCAAACAACACCTCACTGTGCCTCAACCAAACACCATCAAACCTTTTGTCCTCCTCATCATTCACTTTCTCCTAGCTCTTCTGAAATCTCTGACACACTATCAACAGCTCTCCCCAACTCCTCTTCCCCATCTTGCCCAACCCCGCCCCTCCCCTGTCCGATGCTCCCCCTTCTTCCTCAACGGTATAGACCTCAAATATCTGGGGCCTTCGCTCAAACATAACTGATCTCTCCATTCAGGTTGCTTCTGACAAACCTTTCCTCCTTCAAGATATCTCTGATTCCTTAATAACTCTCCCTGGTTACTCCCTCCTCCGGTATGATAGACCTGAGCCTCATCCTGGTGGAGGGTTGCTATCTTTATTTTAAAAACTCTCTTCCTCACTCGCCCTGCACTGCCCTCTCTCCACCTCACCCCCAGGAATACCTTTGGCTACGGCTTCCCCTTCGCTCCCACCTTTTGTTCATATGTGTGTTGTACCGTCCACCAAACAATGATGACTCCATCTACATCTCGCTGTCTGATAATATGGACCAACTTCTATCTACCCATCCCAACTCTCTCTTCCTCATATGTGGTGATTTCAATTGTCACCATGCCAGTTGGCTGGGTGTGGGTTCCTCTCTCACCAGCCATGGCTCTTCAGCAAAGGATTTCTGTGACTCACTGGGACTGACACAATCTGTCAATTTCCCGACCCAGATCTCAGTCAACGGAGCATCTTCTCGTCGAGACTTGGTTATGACAAACTTCCCTGCAAATGTCTGCTGCTCTTCTTCTGTTCCAATCGGTTCTTCTGATCATTTCCTTGTTAAAGTGGATATCTCTCTGGCAGTCCCCAGAGAGCCTCCTCAGCGTCGACGAGTCTGGCATTTCACTCAGGCTGACTGGCACAGTCTTCAAGCAGCCATCAATCATCTGGACTGGTCTCCCATCTCTACTGCCTCTGACACAAACTCTTCCTGGGAATTCTTCCAAAGTAAACTTCTCTCTCTCATGCACAGATTTATCCCATCTCATCTTTTTTTTCTTCTTTTTTTTTGTATACTGAATCGAGGCTCGTGAAAGAGCTGACATTTACTTCACAAACAAATCAAGCAGACAAACAAAATATATAAAACGAGGGAGCGGAAGACAAGAGAATGGGAAGCACACAAACACTTGAGAGCACACAACATTTAAGAGCAGGGAGATGTGTGGGAGGGAGAGGGCTTGGGGGGAGGAGGCGTGGGAAGGGGGGGGGGGGTGGGAGAAGTATAAAACACAAGGACACCAAGGACTTCCAGGACAGAAGTTGGTATTTCAAAAAGAGTATTTGGGGTGAAATTATCGGGGATAGAAAAGATCAAGGTTTTGGATGGGGGAAGATAAGAGATGGTGGTGAACAGCTGTTTTAAAGACCTGGAGGGTGGAGTGGGATTGAAGAGAGTGAGGGAGTTTGTTCCAGAGGCGGCAGAAAAGAGGAATGAAGGAGTGAAGGTGAGCAGAGAGTCTTGATTTGGGCAGTTTAACCATAAGAGGGTTGCAGGCAGATCTTGTGCGACCTGTAGGAATATTTGCGGGACAGAGCCCAGAGAGAGCTGGGGGGGGGGGGGGCAAGGCCAGAGAGGAGTCGGTAGAAGACGGAAAGACCACCAACCTGCCTGCGGTGAGTGAGTGAGAGGCCCTTGGAGTTAGCTTCATCGCGGGAGATTCCAATGATTCTGAATGCTTTGCTTTCAACAGCGTGAAGACGAGCTAGGTGTGAGGCAGGAGCACCAGCCCCGAGGGGAGAGCAGTGTTCCATTGAGCTGCGGATGAAAGCCTTGTACGTGGTGAGGAGCTCAGGTGTGCCAAGGAAGGACTTCGCACGACGGTGGATGCCCAGTCGGCGACTGGCTTTGGAGGCCAGATTTGAAATGTGGTTTTCCCAGGAAAGATCATGGCAGATAGTGAGACCCAAAAGTTTGAGTGACAGAACTTCTTGGAGAGGATTATTCAGAAAGTAGATGGGAGGGTTGTCCAGTCGGTCTTTTCGGAGAGACATCGTAAGAGTGTGAGATTTGTCAGGATTGAAAGACATGTTCCACTTGTTTGCCCAGTCTGTGATTTTGTCCAGGTCTGCAGAGAGTGAGGAGGCTGCAGACTGCCGATCTGGGGGATGAAGAATGGAGCGACAGAGAGTAGATTCATCAGCAAAGAGATAGAGAGGATTTTCAAGAGAGTCGGAGAGATCATTGATGAAGACCAGAAAAAACACAGGGCCCAGAACACTGCCTTGGGGAACTCCAGCCTGAACAGGAAGAGGAGATGAGAGAAACCCATTCAGGGCCACACGTTGACTACGACTAGAGAGGAAGTCCGCCAGCCATGCGTGGAGATTTCCATGGATACCAACAGAGGAGAGTTTGGTGAGCAGAGCGGGGTGCCAGACCGTATCAAAGGCACGTGATATGTCAAGGGAGACAGCTCTAATTTCCTGTTTGGCATTGAGGACCTCCATCCATTGCTGAGAAAGCAGTAGCAGCATGTCCAGAGTAGAGTGACCAGGTCTGAAACCAAATTGATGATCAGAGATCAAGCCATTGGAGAAGAGGAAAGATTTCATATCTGAAGCAATGATGGATTCCATGACTTTACTGATAATTGAGAGAAGGCTGATTGGTCTGTAGTTGCTGGGATCTGTTTTTGCACCTTTTTTGTGCAAAGCGGTGATGTTGGCAGATTTCCAAGCAGATGGCAGATGACCTTGAGCAAAAGAGAGGGTGAAGAGAACAGAGAAAGGGAGTGAAAGAGCGGAAGAACAAGATTTTAGGACCCGTGGGCTGATGCCGTCAGCTCCAGTTGCAGAATCAGAGTCGAGGGTTGACAGAAACTTTTCCACCTTGTCAGGAGGAAAGGACACAGAGTCCAGGAGCAGCTGGGTACGACTGGGTACGGTGGGTACAGAGAGGGATGGGTTTGGGACACAAGATTTAGAGGCAAACACAGAGTTGAGGCATTCAGCTTTTTCACGCGCGGAGTCAGCCGTGTGGCCGTTTGAGGTGAGGGAGGGGATGGAGGGGGAACAAACACCAGAAACAGATTTGACCAGACGCCACCAGGATTTGGAAGAGAGAGACAGATAAGAGAGTTCTGTCCTGAGAACGGAGAGATATTGTTTCCTGGCTCTCCAAAGGGTGGACACACACTTGTTTCGGGCTTTGTGAAAGGAAATGAGATTTCCTTCCGTTGGATTTGCTTTCCAGGAGACGAAAGCAAGTTGTTTCTGGGCAATAGCCTCACCACAAGATTCCGTGTGCCATGGACGGGAGGAAGGGTATGACAACTGAAGACGAGATGGGATAAATCTGTGCATGAGAGAGAGCAGTTTACTTTGGAAGAATTCCCAGGATGAGTTGATGTCAGAGGCGGTAGAGATGGGAGACCAGTCCAGATGATTGATGGCTGCTTGAAGACCATGCCAGTTGGCCTGAGTGAAATGGCAGACTCGTCGACGCTGAGGAGGCTCTCTGAGAATGGTTAGAGAGATGTCCACTTTAACAAGCACATGATCAGATGAGCCGATTGGAGCAGAAGAAGAGCAGCAGACATTTTCAGGGAGGTTAGTCATAACCAAGTCCAGAAGAGAAGATGCTCCGTTGATTGAGATCCGGGTCGGGAAATTGACAGATTGTGTCAGTCCCAGTGAGTCACAGAAGTCCTTTGCTGAAGAGCCATGGCTGGTGAGAGCGGTACCCACACCCAGCGAACTGGCATGGTGACAATTGAAATCACCACATATGAGGAAGAGAGAGTTGGGATGGGTAGATAGAAGTTGGTCCATGTTATCAGACAGCGAGATGTAGATGGAGTCATCACTGTTTGGTGGACGGTACAACACACATATGAACAAAAGGTGGGAGCGAAGGGGAAGCCGTAGCCAAAGGTATTCCTGTATTCCAAAGCCAAAGGTATTCCAAAGGTATTCCTATTCCAAAGGTATCTTCAGTTGTCATACCCTTCCTCCACTCCATAGTACACTGAATCTTGTGGTGAGGCAGTTGCCCTGAAACAACTTGCCTTCGCCTCATGGAAGGCAAATCCAACTGAAGGCAATCTCATTTCCTTTCACAAAGCTCGGAACAAGTGTGTGTCGACCTTCAGGAGAGCCAGGAAACAATATCTCTCCACTCTCAAGACTGAACTCTCAAACCTGTCTCCCTCCTCCAAATCCTGGTGGCGTCTGATCAAATCTGTTTCTGGTGTTTGTTCCCCATCCATCCCCTCCCTTACCTCAAACGGCTACACAGCTGACTCCGCACGTGAAAAAGCTGAATGTCTCAACTCTGTGTTTGCCTCAAAATCTTGTGTCCCAAACTCGTCTCTCTCTGTACCAACCTTACCCTGTCAAACCCAGCCGCTCCTGGACTCTGTGTCCTCTCCTGACAAGGTAGAGAAGTTTCTGTCAAACCTAGACTCTGATTCTGCAACTGAACCAGACGGCATCAGCCCACGAGTCCTAAAACCCGGCTTTGCCGCTCTTTCTCACCCTCTCTCTGTTCTCTTCACCCTTTCTTTTGCTCAAGGTCATCTACCAGCTTGGAAATCTGCCAACATTAGCGCTTTGCACAAAAAAGGTGCAAAAACAGATCCTTGCAACAACAGACCAATCAGCCTGTTCCCAATTATCAGCAAAGCCATGGAATCCATCATTGCTTCGGATATAAAATCCTTCCTCTTCTCCAATGGCTTGATCTCGGATCATCAATTTGGATTCCGACCAGGTCATTCTACTCTGGACATGCTGACTCTGCTGCCTGAACAATGGATGGAGGTCCTCAATGCCAAACAGGAAAGCAAAGCTGTCTCCCTTGACATATCACGTTCCTTCCATACGGTCTGGCACTCCGCCCTGCCCACCAAACTCTCCTCTTATGGTATCCATGGAAACCTCCACGCATCGCTGCTCCCACCCTCTGGAACTCACTACCTCACACCATCAGAGACTCCTCCTCACTCATCACATTCAAAACATCACTCAAGACCCACCTGTTCAACACTGCATTCAACATTTAACCCACAGCATTTAACCCCTGACTATCTCCTCTCCTTCTCCTTCCTTTTGCTTTGATTATTTACCTATTGATTTTTGTCTTTTTGCACTTTTTTGTACTCTGTCAAAGCGCCTTTGGGCTTCTTGAAAAGCGCTATATAAAATAAATGTATTATTATTATTATTATTATTATGGCTTGCGGATTTCCTCACCGGTCGCAGTCAACGTGTTGCCCTGAATAGATTTCTCTCATCTCCCCTTCCTGTTCAGGCTGGAGTTCCTCAAGGCAGTGTTCTGGGCCCTGTGGTTTTTCTGCTTTTCATCAATGAGCTCTCAGACTCTCTGGAAAATCCTCTCTATCTCTTTGCTCATGACTCCACTCTCTGCCACTCCATACCTCATCTCTCAGATTGGCAGGCAGCAGCCTCCTCACTCTCTGCAGACCTGGACAAAATCACAGACTGCTCAAACAAGTGGAACATGTCTTTCAATCCTGACAAATCTCACACTCTCACTTTGTCTCTCCGAAAAGACCGTCTGGACAAACCTCCCATCTTCTCAACAATTCTCTCCAAGAAGTTCTGTCACTCAAGCTTTTGGGTCTCACTATCTGCCATGATCTTTCCTGGGAAAACCACATTTCCAAGCTGGCCTCCAAAGCCAGTTGCGGACTGGGCATCCTCTGTCGTGTGAAGTCCTTCCTTGGCACACCTAGGCTCCTCATCACATACAAGTCATTCATTCGCAGCTTGATGGAGTACTGCTCTCCCTTCTGGGCTGGTGCTACTGCCTCACACCTAGCTCAGCTTCACGCTGTTGAAACCAAAGCTTTCAGAATAATTGGAATCTCCCGCGATGAAGCCGACTCCGAGGGCCTTTCACTCACTCACCGCAGGCAGGTTGGTTGCTTTCGTTTTCTACCAACCCCTCTTCGGCCTAGCTCCCCCAGATCTGTCTGTGCTCTGTCCCCCAAATAGTCCTTCAGGTCGCAGAAGATCTGCCAGCAACCCTCTTCTGGTGAAACTGCAAAAATCAAAACTCTCTGCTCACCTTCACTCTTTCATTCCTCTTTTCTCCCACCTCTGGAACAAACTCCCTCACTCTCTTAACTCCCTCTCCTCCCTCCAGGTCTTTAAAACAGCTGTTCACCACCATCTCTTATCTTCCCCCATCTAAAACCTTGATCTTTTCTACCCCCATTAATTCACCCCAGATCCACTTTTTCGAAATACCGACTTCTTTCCTGGAAGTCCTAGCAGTGTCCATGTGTTTTATACCTCTCCCAGTCTCCCACCCCCACCCCCATTCCCCCTTCCCACGCCTCCTCCCCCAAAGCCCTCTCCCTCCCACAGATCTCCCGATGTCCCTGCTCTCAAATGTTGTACTTGTGTGCTTCCTTCTCTCTCCCCATCTTGTCTCCCGCTCACTTTATCTTATGTTTTATGTGTCAGTTTGTCTTTTTGTGATTAATGTTAGCTCTTACACGAGCCTCGATCTTGTATCCGAAAAAAAAAAATCTGGTCCATGAATATCCCTTCGTGAAACGGAGGTGGATGCTTCGAGACCTGAGAGGACTCCGTTCCACCTTCTGAAACATGCATATGGGGATAACAACCAATGACACACTATATGTATAGCATTACTTGAATGGAAATACTAATTTTGTAAAGTCAAATGGAGTATTACATCTCAAATTATTTCACTTTCCTTTTTCTGTCCATAACATTTCCAGTTGTTTGTACAGAGAGGAGCTGCAAGTCCAGTATTTGAGATTCGATTCCCTCAGCTTCCTTTAATCCACTTTGCCAATGAAAAATTTTTCGTGAAAGGGAAAGCTGTGGGGACAATATGGCGAACCAGACAACCACGTCGAGGGAGGGGAGACATCAGAGTCAAAGCATTCAACAAGGCAGAACCACTCTCAACTTTTAGTATTGTGAGTTAATTTTTAATTAGGGTTTCTTTTCACTCTGCTTTTACCAATGATAGATGTTCTGTTTGTGCTGACTATACTTGTGAATCCATGGTTTATTATCTACATCAGGGTTTCCCAAACCCAAACCCATTTTTGAGGGGAGAGCGGAGGGGAGGTGGGGGTTAGGGGTGTGGGGGGGGGGAGGAGTTTACATCTAAAGGGTTTTCTTCGACAATTTTTATCGTAGGTACCAGTTCCATTTGGGTCGCGAGGTAAATGCGATTTCAAATTTTGGGCCATGGCCAAAAAAGTTTCGGAACCGCTGATCTATTGCTGTTGGTTAAATATTGTTATGTTTGTGGGGGTAGATGATGAAATACCATAGTACAGGTAGGATCGTATAGGTGTAGCATGGGCCGTGGATGCGTAGGGGACATTTTGATGTATTAAGTAGGGAAACTAAAGCTTAAGATTGTTTATGTCTTCACACAGGGGGTGGAGCTATGTTAACTAGGTAGGGATTAAGTTAGTTTTCCCCAGTCTGTGATTGCTCCCGGTGGTTTTCCCTATGTATTTACAATTATAACAAGGCCGGCCATAAAAACTCACATTCGTTACAACAACAACAATCGTCGCCTGCAAGCAGGCAGAGCCGATTGGCAAATAATCCCCACCTCCAGAGGATAGCAAGCCGGCAGGCCACGCCCCGAAGTTCTGCAAGAAAGCGAGTCTGTCTATGGGTCTTTGTTCTCTCTCGGTTGGTTCATGCGCTCAGGTAAGGAGCTAGTTTTTGCTCTGTGGGAGCTTCCGAGAGGAAAACAGAGAGAGAGAGAGAGAGAGAGAGAGAGAGAGAGAGAGAGAGAGAGAGAGAAAGAGAAAGAGACTGACTTTTGTGTGCTTTTAATATAAAAGTATCAAAACACACACGGAAAAACACCACAAATTTTTACAAGAAAAGAAAGTTGTACAAGCAAAAAGGATGTATATACATGTTAAGCGCCTTTGGGGTTCATGAAAAGCGCTATACAAAATAAATGAATTATTATTATTATTATTATATGTGGACATTGAGCATAAGTAAAATTTACAAAAACAAACTCAACACCTCATCTGTAAAAAAAATCGTCGTTCACACTGCCGAAACTTATCTGGGCCGACACTATTCCTTTAAAACAAAAGAGCACATTTTCATCTCTGCCACTCAATTTGATCTTCCTAGTTTTATAAATTGCAAGTTTAGCAATTCCGCACAGAAAATTCAAGAAAGGGACCGCTGTCTTGCTCTTGGTGCTCCTTTCAATGCCATACACAAAAATTGCAACAGAAAAAACAAACTTAAATTTATAAAATAACTGTTGGTGGAAGCAAAAAAAGGGTACCAATCTCCTACATTTCACGAAAGCATGGGTCACATTTTCAGTCTCTTCACAAAAAGGACAAACATTCTGCACAGAGGGATCAAACTTATTAAGTAAGTATTTGGTGACCAGGGCCTGATGAACTAATCTCCAATTTAAGTCGAGAGAGAGAGAGTGAGAGAGAGTGAGAGAGAGTGAGAGAGAGTGAGAGAGAGAGAGAGTGAGAGAGAGTGAGAGAGAGTGAGAGAGAGAGAGTGAGAGAGAGTGAGAGAGAGAGAGTGAGAGAGAGTGAGAGAGAGAGTGAGAGAGAGTGAGAGAGAGTGAGAGAGAGAGTGAGAGAGAGTGAGAGAGAGTGAGAGAGAGTGAGAGAGAGAGTGAGAGAGAGTGAGAGAGAGAGAGTGAGAGAGAGAGTGAGAGAGAGTGAGAGAAAGTGAGAGAGTGAGAGAGTGAGAGAGAGAGAGAGAGAGAGAGAGAGAGAGAGTGTTTTGGATAACTTTTATCAAAATGAAGAAGTGTCTCTGGCTCTCTCTCTCTCTCTGTCTGTTGAGCTCTCTCTCGGTCTGGCTTTCATCTCGGGCAATCGCTTTGTCTTGAGTGCGCTAGTGAAGAGAACTTTTCAGGGATCTGTGAACCTTGGAAACGTTGGAGGAGGGGTGTTGTTGGACTGTGGTGATTTTCGGGGGAGCTGGAGCCTTCCACTTCGGCGGTGGAAGCGAGGAAGGGCCGTTTCTGGTGGCTTCGCGCCTGGGCGTTGTCGACTCGAGGGTTTGGCGCCATTGTCAGAACGCTTCCCGCGCGAGTGGCTCCACCAGCGGCGAAGACTAACAAGCCCCTCAACACATTTTGGACCAGAGCTGAGTACCGACCGACTCAACAAAATAATTTATTTTCTTTTATCATTCCCCTGTTGTGTATTTGTGTCTGAATGTAGACGTCTCAAATTTGAAATTAGTTTTACCTCACTTTTCATTTTTATCGCATTTCATTTACTTTCATTAAATCATTATCATGGTACTTTCATTTGTTGTGTCGTGTGTGTTTATTCCTTGTGGGTTTCGGGAATCAACCTACAGTCACGTGAAAAAGTAAGTACACCCCATGTAAAGTTTTGACTTTTTCAACATTTCTCAACATACAGCTATTTGATCTTCATTTCAACAATATTGATAGATAAAGGTGATATAATATAACAAATATCATGAAACATTTACATTTTGGAGTCCATTGTATAATTTAAATAAACATAAATGCAAATTTCGCATGTGGAAAAAGTAAGTACACCCCGACATTTATCACTACTTCAAATACCTAAAATTAGAATCAGGTGCACCAGCTCAGGTGCAAATGTTTAGAACATCGTGAGAGAGGATCTTGGAGGAACCTGTCTTATTTAAACCTCAGACATTTAGTTTGGTTTGCTCTTTGTTGTTGAAGTGTGTGGCATCACCATGCCTAGATCAAAAGAGCTCTCTGAGGCCTTCAGAAAGAAGGTTATAGATGCCTATGAGTCTGGGAAGGGATTTAAAAAGATCTCCAAACAATTTGAAATCAATCATTCGACTGTCCGGAAGATCATCTACAAGTGGAGAAGATTCCAAACAACTGCCAACTTGTTCAGGCCCGGCCGCCCCAGCAAGTTCAGCCCGAGAGCAGACCGCAAGATGCTGAAAGAAGTCGAAGAACCCCAGGATGTCATCACGGGACCTACAGGTAGCTCTAGCCACTGTTGATGACAAAGTGCACGAGTCTACCATTAGAGAGAGGCTGCACAAATTTGATCTGCATGGGAGGTGTGCCAGGAGGAAACCTTTGCTGTCCAGAAAGAACATCAGGGCAAGACTAAAGTTTGCCAATGAACACCTTGGCAAAGACCAGCACTTCTGGAACATTGTGCTCTGGACAGATGAGTCAAAGGTAGAGCTATTTGGCCACAGTACCAGAAGACATGTTTGGCAAAAAACAAAGACAGCATTTGACCACAAGAACCTGATACCAACTGTAAAGCATGGTGGTGGAAATATTATGGTTTGGGGCAGCTTTGCTGCATCAGGGCCTGGGCAGCTCACCATCATAGAATCCACTATGAATTCTTCATTGTACCAGAGGGTGCTTGAGGATAATGTGAGGCCATCTGTCGGAAAGTTGAAGCTCAACCGAAGGTGGACCTTGCAACATGACAATGACCCTAAACATACCAGTAAATCCACCAAGGAATGGCTGAAAAGAAAGAAATGGAGGGTTCTGGAATGGCCAAGTCAACGCCCGGATCTAAATCGCATCGAGATGTTGTGGGGGGATTTGAAACGAGCTGTGCATGCAATAAACCCCTCAAACATCGCACAGCTGAAAGAATTCTGCATGGAGTGGGCAAAAATTTCTTCCAGTCGCTGTCAGAGACTGGTAGACAGTTATAAGAAACGCCTACTTGAGGTTGTTTCTGCCAAAGCGGGCAATACCACCTATTAGAGCCAAGGGTGTACTTACTTTTTCCACATGCGAAATTTGCATTTATGTTTATTTAAATTATACAATGAACTACAAAATGTAAATGTTTCATGATATTTGTTATATTATATCACCTTTATCTATCAATATTGTTGAAATGAAGATCAAATACCTGTATGTTGAAATATGTTGAAAAAGTCAACTTTACATGGGGTTTACTTACTTTTTCACGTGACTATATATGCTCCGTCCAGGAATGCACTTTGGTCCTCTCACTCGTGTGTGACGGACCAACCGCCAGTTTCGGCAACGCGCCTCGGAATTAAGGACCGTTACGGCTATTCCTCATCCAGCGGTGTTAACCGCCGGGCTGACAGGGCAATATTGTTGGTACTTCATCGAAACAATGAATAAGAGAACACCTTGTCCAGAGTCATTCATTTAATAATTTGCAGCACGTGGCTGCTGGGTTGCTTCATGTGTGGGACTGCAGCCATGCAGCTGATGTAATGTTGCGCAGCTGTGCAACTGTGCACACTTTATGTAAGGGCAGGAATATGTCATTTGTTCAGCACGAGGGTGACACCTCTTGTCAATTACAAACAATACACGACTTTCAAAATGCTGTAATTCAGCCCAGATTGCTTGGCGCGCATGCAGACAACCCCTTGTAATGAAGTAATTTGGGCAGCCTGAAAATATATCATCCCTCTTAAATAAGGATTGTAGAATGAAACAACTAAAAAAAACATTTTAAAAAGCCGAAACTATTTGTAAGCATACCTGCGAGAAAGGGATGTGCCTCTGTACAACAAAACAGTTGGAGATCTTCCTGATCAACTCGTCCAAAAAGTTGATATTGTTGTGGATATGAGAATGTTTTTTTATTTTATTGTTGTGGTAAAATGTTGTTGTAAAAGGTTGTTGTAAAATATCACCCCTCCTCCCTCCGTTTGTGGTTGTATAAAGGTCAAAGGGCGTTCCCGTAGTTAGTCCATAAAACATACATGCAGGACACGATATATCTTTGTTGACAGTTATATCCTTATTATGTGTATTAGAGTAAGGCTGTGTCTCCCATTAATTGAAATACTCCATTGCACCAGTGAAAGAGATAGATTCCCTTCATTCCCACTCCCAACACTTCCATTCCCCCCTTTCCGTCAATTGCAATTCGCATTGCCAACTGCATGTTGGGCGGTTTTCCCTTCATCCGCCATTGACCACGAGGCAGGGTTGGGGGAAGGAAGGCGGGTCCCCACCTCGTCAGAGAGGGGAGGAGTGATCCAGCCCCACTCGACCAACCATGAACAAGGGGTTTGGCTTGAGAGGGCGGGGAGAGAACATTTTGGGGAGGTTCGCAAAGGTTGAGGGGCGGGGCCTATATAACCCACGACGGGGGTGTTCCCAGAAGAGAGGCACTGAGAGTTGGTCTGAGTCGGTTGCCAGAGGAGGGTCAGTGGTTGCGTTGGTTGCGGTGGTAAGAAGTCGGTGGTGAGAAGTGGTGGCGTCGAGGGGTCAGTGGTTGCGTTGGTTGCGTTGAGTTGTCAATGGTGAGGAGACACCAGGGCCAGGAGAGAGAAGGTGCCAAGGGCCATTACCAGCAGTTGCGCCAGAGACGGCAGACACGCCCTGAGCTGAGCCAGAGAGGCAGCGTTGACTCCACCAGGCAGCTTCAACCCGTTACCCCGCGGGGACCAAATAGCGGTGGCATCGGTGGCCGTCGAGGTCCAGCCGACGTCCCGTGCGGGATCAAGCCCGAACCATCTGCCCCAGCTGAACCTTCCCATTCCTCCTTCCAACATTCATTCCATTCCATCCTTCTTGTATACGTGAGTTTGTTTTGTTTGTTCTGTCCCTGGGTTAATTAAGTCTGTATAAGCTAGTATTTTCCCTGTGTCACCTGCGTCTTATGTGCTTGTAAATAAACGTGACTGCTTTCTTTTTGCTTGTGTGTAAATAGTCAATAAATTCAGTCGTATTTCCAAACCTTTCTTGGCCTTCGTTTTCCTCTTTACATTGCGTCGTTTTCGTCTTTTCCCCTCATTGAGCAGCTGTGGTGCGATACGGCCAAAGTTCTGGGTGAATCGGGTGAGTCAGGGATCCTGTAACGGTCGCGGCAATACCAAACCGCTCGGTAACTAACATCTTAATCCGCGATCTGTAACAATTGGTGTCTGGGAGTGGGATTCGAGGCCCGAACCAAATTTTTAAAACGAATAGAGAAAAAAAAAAATTTGGTCAAAATTACGAGCTGCCGAAATTTGTTTTTTTTTTTAAAGAAAAACCGGAATTTTGAAATCGCGCCATGGCTGGTCAAGGCGACGGGATGCCGGTGGGAGAGATAGAGGGGTTAGGAGTAACCCAGGATCAAATGGAGGGGAGCAATGAGGAGGCGGTTGAGGGGGTATCAGGCGCACAAAATGGCGTCCTCGCGCACGTGGGTGTAGCGGCACCAAATTTTGCCGCGCCCGCGACCGCAGCAGCGCCGCTGGTGGATTTGAACCTTTTTATGATGCAAATGAAAGCCCTTATGGAAAAGAATAGTGAGCAATTGGGAGACCAAATTAGAGGTTTGAAAAGCAGTATGGGAGAAATGGGGGGCCAAATGGGGGTAATGAGGGACGAAGTGAGGGGTACCGGTGAGAAGTTAGACAATAATTTTGAGGGGTTAGACAACGGGATAAAAGAGGTAAAGAATGGGTTAACGGGGGTGGAAAATAGAATGGCTGCCCAGGAGAATCAGTTAGAGGGGGTAAAAAATGGGTTAATGGGGTTAGAAAATAGGATGGAGGACAAATTGCGGGAGATAGGGGAGCAATCCGCCCGAGAAATTAAACAGATGGGAGAGCAGATAGAGGAGGTAAAAATCGGGGTAGAAACCAAACTGGATGCTCAGAGGGATGAATTGGGACAGATGAGGGCGGCATCTACAAAAGAAAGGGAGGAGATGAAGGAGGAGATACGACGAGGTGTGGGTGAGGAGGTTTCGGGGCTACGCGAGGAGGTAAAGCGAGGTGAGAAGCGTATGGAGAAAGAGGTGAGAAATAATACGGCAAAGTTACAAGGGGGAATAGAAGATCTGACGGAGGAGGTGGAACAGCTGACAGAGGGACAAACGAAGTTAGTGGAGCAGGTTCAAAGGAACACTGCAGTACTCGGAGGGTTAAAGGCGACACAAAAATAAATTAAAAATGACTTGATAGCGACACAGAGGCAATGTCAGATGGTACGTGAGGAACTGACAATGAGGGTGGACGAGGTGACAGAGATAATGGAGACAAAGGACCGGCAGGTGAGGATGCACATAGAGACGGTCACGGTAGCCTTAGAGGACGAACTTGAGGAGACGCACCGAGAAATAAAAGAGGTTAAACAAAAATTAGAGGAAGTGGAAGAAGAGGTGAGTGAAATTAAGAAGGGACGGACAGAAACTAAAAGAGAAATCCAGGAGGAGGTGATGGAATATGTGCAAGGTCGGTGCTCAACTCATGATGTGATGCTCACTAACCAAATAAAGAGTTTGCAGGTGGCAAAGGAGGTGCGGAGACGAGGTACGGAGGTGAGTGGCAATGTATATGATGTGAGGAAAGCTTCAGTCGGCTTGGGGATTGGTTTGGATCCGGGTGTTCGTGAGAGGCCGTTGGTGAAGTGTGCGACAGGTCTGGTGTGCGAAAAAAGAGGTGTGCGAGAATGTCCGACCATGGGGTGTGTGAGGAAAAAGTGCACGCCGAGGAGTGAGTGTGCCGTCAGGAGTGAGTCGGTCGTAGCGCGTGTGCGAGGGAGCACAGGGAAGCGCGGTGTGGTGAGTGTTACGGAGGAAGTAACGAAAAAGTGTGCGCAAGAGGATGCGCGAGAAAGGTGTGTAACGGACGGGTGCATGGGGAAAGCGCATGCTGTCAAGAGTAAGGGAGAATGCATGCCTGTGGTGAGTGTTACAGAGGGTGTAACGGGACAATGTGCGGAAGAGTGTGCGCGAGAAAGGTGTGTAACGGACAGGTGCATGAGGAAAGAGTGCGCTGTCGAGAGTAAGGGTGAGTGCGCGACCGAGAGTGGAGGTGAGAGTAGTGAGAGTGACACGGAGCGTGAGTTGGTTGTGGCAGGTGAGCGAGGATGTACACCTGGAATGGAAGGATGCACACCTGGAATGGTAGAGCGTGAGTGGGAATGCACGCTGGAATTGGTAGTGAGGCACGTGGTTGGGTGTGCGGGTGAGAGCACACCTGTGATTGTCACAAAGGAGGTGACCGAGGAGGGGGCGCGAAGAGGTGTGTTGGTGAGGTGTGCGAGCGACGAATGTGTGCCAAGGTGTTCGGTGGTCAGGTGTGTGACCAAGTCGGTGAGCAGAATGAGTGTACCGAGGTGTGTAAGGAAAGGTACGAGGAGCATGGAAACGGCTGCATGTATGAGCAAGAAAGGGGTAGCGTATGCATGTAAGCGTCCAGGTGAAGCATCGACGGTAACCGGTTTAGCGGTTAGAGCGACTTATAGCCGAATCGGGCCCTCGGTGCGCGTCGGGCAGCTTCGCGTGCCGCGAGGACCAGCGGGGATCCGAGCCACGGCGGGTTCGAAAGGACCGCCGTGCGCGATCCACGCTGTGCCTCGCTTGGAGCGGCCGCGTCCGGGCTCCACTAGGCGGCTCGATAGGAAGGGTCGTCATGGCGACCACTTTCTATTGAGACGTGCCGGCAGGTCGAGATCGGGACATTGGATGGCTCCACGCCGAGGTGGTGCGTGGGATCTCGGCCCGGGTAAGCCCCCGTCCCTGCCCCGAATGCGGGACGTATCCAGCCGCTGGCACAAAAGAACCCGCGTTCATTGCTCGGCTGTACGAAGCCGGGCTGTAGATGTGAATTGGCGCACCGCGAGGATGTAATAAGTAGACGGGTGATGAGGATAGTGTTTTGGCCCCGAAATTAGAAAAAAGCAAAATTTGATGATGGTATGGGTAGAATTGGCAGTAAATGGAAAATTTTTGAATTGGTTGGAATTTGGACGAGCAAAATTTATAGTGAGAGACCCCCGATGTGGTGGGATGGCAAATCCACCATCCCTCACAGGTGGGGCAAATGCGCTATAGTTTATGGGGTTGATGGCAGTGAAAACTAGCCCGGGTGGGTTAGGTTATATTGTGTGTAGGGACCTAGAAGATGACATTAGGTAACGTTAAGGTTAGTTAGTGACTGATACCTGTAGTGGGGACGCAGGTAGTTTAGTGTGGATGATAATGACGTGGGAGCGCAATAGTTTAAAGGGACGACTGGGAAGCGCAAGTTTCAGAAGGGAGTAGTTAGCTGAGATGATGCCGTGTGTGTGAGAATTGAACAGGTGTGATTGCACAGGTGTGCAACTGAACAGGTGAATGGAGCAGTGTATGAGGGAGTAGTGGTGATTGCGTGTTGTGTTGACCAAATGGTCCAGGAAGAAAGGAGGGTGCAGGTGGCACCAGGTGTGAGGGCACAGGTGTGCAACAACAGGTGTATGTGGCTGTGTGGAATAAATGGTAGTGTGGAATATCTGGAGTATTGGAATGGATGGTCGTGGAGTGAGAATGGTGGAAATTGTGGAGTGGAGTGGATGGTGCGAAGGTGTGAATGGGGGAAGAGTGGACCCCCATCACGGATACCCGGGGCGGGTAGAGTAAGTGTTAGGTAGAGGGTACAGGTAAATTGTGGTTGGATATTGGCATCTGTGGTACATTGTACATAGTTTGCTTTTCTGGTGGTCGTGGCGGATTTTTGACCGTTGGGTCTGCCCTCTGCTCGGTCCCGGCTCTGCTCCTGGCTTCGCCTGCCCGGCTCCTCCACTGTTTCCTCAGGCCCGCTCCCGTTGTTTGTGGCCGTTGTTTGCGGCGGTGGCTGTTTGCCGCTGTGGTCTTGATTAGCGGCTGCAGTCGTTTGCCGCTGCGTTTGCCGCTGCGTTTTCCGCTTTGCCTCCTCGACCTTGGCCTCGTACTCGTCCCTTCGCTCCTGCCTGGCATGGCTCTGAAGTACTCCGCCGCAAGGCTTCTTCTGCTCAATACCCGCTCCACCCCATCATGCATCTCTGCCATCAAATCAAATGGACTCCTCCGACGACACAGGTACATTCACCGTGGCTCCGGTCGTAAGTTTGTTTATTTGCAATCAGGTCACTCCATCCCCGTCCTCTGGTCGGCTCAGCGCACTCTCACTCTTCGTCCCAGCGCACCTGGTCACAGCAACCCACACGATCGCACCTCCTGCCTACGAACCCTGGCTAAATCACCTGAATTCATCCCTGCTGTTCAAAACAACATCAAGCTCACCCTGTTCAACATCCGGTCCCTCAACAACAAATGCCTCATCCTGAACGAATACATCCTGGATAACAAACTGGACTTTCTCTGTCTCACCGAAACCTGGCAACAACCTCTGGACTATTACACACTTAACCTCACCACACCCAATGGATATTCCTACGTCAATAAACCACGCTCGGAGGGCCGAGGTGGTGGAATTGCCGTTATCCACCGTCAAGACATCAAGACCAACCTCATCTCCATCTCATCTGCTCCATCATTTGAACACCTGGCTTTAAAACTCTCTGGTCACACGCAGTCAGTCATGGCTGTCGTCTACAGCCCTCCCAAACCACACCCATCATTCCTGTCTGACTTCTCCTACTTTCTGACCCAGCTATGTTCCCTCTCCCCCTCAATCCTCCTCCTTGGTGATTTCAATATCCACATGGACTCCACTGACTCCACAATAACCACTGACTTCACTGATTTACTCACCTGCTTTAACCTCACTCAACATGTCGACTTTCCTACCCATATCCGTGGTCACATTTTGGACCTTGTCTGCTCCACTGGATTAAATTTGCACCATCTCTATGGCTCCGACCTCACCCTCTCTGACCACTTAGCCATCACTCTGACCATCAACATCCCCGCCCCAACACCAAGGCATTATCGCACAATCAACTTCCGTAAGCTAAACGCTCTTTCACCTACCTCATTCTCATCCACCCTCTCTGAAAAAATGTCCACTTCTCCCTTCATTGACCTCCACACCCCTTCCGACCTCACTGACTACTACAACCACACTCTCTCCTCCTGCCTTGACCAGCTTGCGCCTGTAAAAACCAAAACAGTTTCTTTCACCCATTCTGCTCCCTGGTTTACCCCTGAACTCCACCTGATGAAAACTCGTGCTCGCCAACTTGAAAGACTCCGCAATAAAACGGGTCTCACAGTTCACTCCCAAGCCTACAAGGACCACATACAACACTACAAAGATGCCCTCTCCCGCGCCCGCTCTGCCTACTACTCTCAAATTATCCACTCTGGCTCCGGAAACCCAAAAGCACTCTTCTCGACAATAAACAAACTCCTCCGCCCCCTGAACACCACCACCCAGTCATTCACAGTAGACAACTGCATCTCCTTCCTCTCTTTCTTCCAACGCAAAATTGACAACATCTACAACAGCTTGACCACCGCCGCACCCGCTCCCCCTCCAACCACCTGCCCCCCCTTGTCCTGCCATCCCCTGTCTCGGTTCTCCCCAATCTCCCCTACTGACCTCTCTGAACTCCTCATAGGAATGAAAACTGCCACCTGCACTCTTGACCCCATCCCCTCCAGCTTTGTCAAAGCCTCCCTCCCTGCTCTCTCTCCACTTATCATTGCAACAATAAACTCCTCCCTGTCTACAGGCATCGTCCCACCTTCCCTCAAAATTGCTGCTGTTACCCCCATTCTAAAAAAACCTGGTCTAAACCCTGACACCCTAAACAACTTCAGACCCATCTCCAACCTACCCTTTCTGTCAAAAGTTTTGGAACGCGCTGTAGCCACTCAACTCAAACATCATCTCTCTGCCAATAACCTGTATGAAACATTCCAATCCGGATTCCGCTCCAACCACAGTACTGAAACTGCTCTCCTCAAAATCACCAATGACCTTCTCCTCTCCTCTGACGCTGGCAACCTCAACATTCTCGTCCTCCTCGACCTCAGCGCTGCCTTTGACACCATCGATCACACTATCCTCCTCACCCGACTTGAATCCACCTTTAACGTTACCGGCACTGCCCTCTCTTGGATTAAATCATACCTCTCTGACAGATGCCAGTTCATCTCCATCAATAACTGCAAATCCCCCACTGCTCCCCTCCCCCAAGGTGTCCCCCAAGGTTCAGTTCTTGGCCCCCTCCTCTTCATCCTTTACCTGTCCCCGCTCGGTCACTTAATCCGCCGTCATGGTCTCCAATTCCACTGCTTCGCCGATGACATCCAGCTTTTCATCTCCACCAAGTCCGTCTCCACCGACACCCACTCTATCCTGACAAACTGCATCACTGAAATAAAATCCTGGCTTCAAATCAACTTCCTCAAGCTTAACTGTGATAAATCTGAAATAATCATCATTGGCCCAAAAACGCTCACAAAATCCACCCATAACTTTGCCCTCAACATCGACGGTATCCCAGTATCCACCTCCCCTCACATCCGGAATCTTGGCGTTATCTTTGACCAAACCCTTTCCTTCGACAAATACACTAAACAGATCACAAAGTCAGCCTTCTTTCACCTGAAAAACATTGCCCGTCTCCGCTCATCCCTCTCCTCCACGGCTGCAGAAACCCTCATCCACGCCTTCATCACCTCCCGTCTGGACTACTGCAATAGCCTCCTCTATGGTTCACCCTAAAAAATCACCAATAAACTCCAATACATTCAGAACTCCGCTGCCCGTCTACTCACCCATTCCCGGACCCGTGACCACATCACCCCCGTCCTTTACAAGCTTCACTGGCTCCCCATCCCCCAGAGAATCCAGTACAAAATCCTCCTCTTGACATACAAAGCCCTCCATAACCTGGCCCCATCCTACCTGGCTGACCTCCTCTCCAGACACACTCCCACCCGCAACCTCCGCTCTGCTGGTACCAACCTCCTGACCCCCTCCATCCGGACCAAATTCAGATCCTGGGGGGACAGGGCCTTCTCCATCGCTGCTCCCACCCTCTGGAACTCACTACCTCACACCATCAGAGACTCCTCCTCACTCACCACATTCAAAACATCACTAAAGACCCACCTGTTCAACACTGCATTCAACATTCAACCCACAGCATTTAACCCATGACTATCTCTTCTCCTTCTCCCTCCTTTTGCTTTAAATATTTCCCTATTGATTCTTGTCTTTTTGCAATTGTTGTTTTCATGTATTGTTATGCATTATGTTTGCCACTCTGTCAAAGCGCCTTTGGGCTTCTGGAAAAGCGCTATACAAAATAAATGAATTATTAATTATTATTATTATTATTTTGGATGGGTGCATTAGTGTTGTGGAAATGGCTGGGCGTGTAGCCTGTTAGTGTGTGTAGTTGGTTGGGCACTCCACCACTGTGAGGATGTCGGCCAGGTGAGGCCGCAGGTGGGCTCTGGGAGCCGGTAGTAGTTGTTGTGGATGGGGCCCGAGGATCCGGAGGACGGACCCGGGTAGCCCAGTGCCAGAGGGCACCATGGGGTGACAGAGCCAGGAAGGGCTGTCCCCAGTTAGTTAGGTTAGGGTGAGGAGCTAGGTAAGCTCGGGTGGCAACTACAGTGGTGGAGGTGTGCAGGTGGGTAGACCTGCTGGGAGAGCTACACGTCGCGGCCCAGAAATTGTGCGAGGGCACCGGGAGATGAATCGGGGGAGTGAGACCCCAAATTGAGAAGCACCACAGTTTGGTCAATGGGAATTGGTTTTTAGAACCCATAGTGTAAGTTGGCCAATGGATTGGCAGGGAGAGACCCCGGGTAGTGTAAAGTGTGTTAATGTCATTTAGAAAGTAGTTAGGATGAAGTCTCCTCGCACCATCTGCATCCACTCACCTGAGATGACGTACCTCCACACCATGCCATGTTTTGTTATTTTATTGTGCAGATGTTTGGATTGTGAGACGCATCATGACGTGGGTGTGACATTGTGCTTTGATGTTCCATCTCTGCCTCCTTATGAGGATTGATGATGAGTTTGGTGATGGCAAATTTTGAAGTAGAGGGATTGTGGAGACGAATTTGGTATAGGGGAAATATGGGGAAGACGTGACAGTAGTGACGAATTTGTAAATGTGTAGATTTTTGTACATATGGGGTAAGGGCAAGGGTAGGGTAGGTGACAGGGGGGTGACGTACGGTAGGGACGAGCTTTCTCACTTCGCCCTCCGTACGCATTTCGCCTTGCATTGCCTTATTGATGTGTACCCTTGTGACCTTACCCCTCACTCAATTGTCTTTCCCCTTTTGTCTCCCACATGACCTGTGCGCCACTGGGTGCCGAGGGGAGCGTGCGTGGGTCGGCCATTGTGCGCCCGAAATTCCCAGAACCAGCTGTCTGCATCGATGCACCACATTATGGACCACATGTCTGTGGCCGAGCACCACCTATGTACCCCATGGGTTGGGGCATGGCCCCTCTGCTGGAACCGGCCATGAGGGCCTGAAATCTTGCTGGCGGACCTTGGCCACAGGGCACCGATGCCCCACAGGTGAACCACACTAGTCGGCCCTGTGGGCTATAAATAAAAGCAAATAAAAAGGACACATTGGGCACACTTTATTGAAAATAGGCCGCCAGTAAGCAAAGCAAAAGAATGACAACATCTGGAAGAACAAATAATAATCACCAGCAGAGGGAGCCGAAGAGCAAGAGACACCTGCAGGGTTAGGGGTTGTTGAATTTATTTTTATTCATTGAACACTGATGAACTATGGTGACTGCACCGATTGGTGCTTGGGTGTGTATTGGTGCGTTTTTGGGTGCGTTCATGGTGCGTCGATGCAGAGCAGACTGTCCCCCCCCCAGAAAGAACAATCACAGGTCCTGGGTTAGTCTTGTAAATAAAGTAGCGTCAATTGTAAATAATGCTTCCCACCGTCAGTGTATAGTTTGAAGACCATTCCGCAATTCGGTTAACTGTGGGCGTAAGTCTGTTAGGCAGGGTGCAATGGAGCAGCGGGACACATTTATTTATGTTTTAAAACTGTCGCACTCAGGGTCAGGTTAAAAGTAGAGGGAACTACACCTACGTGCCACACTAAGGTAAAAGTTATAGGCCCGGGACGTGCCTAAGGGGAGGAGGGTGCAGTGTTGTGGATATGAGAATGTTTTTTTATTTTATTGTTGTGGTAAAATGTTGTTGTAAAAGGTTGTTGTAAAATATCACCCCTCCTCCCTCCGTTTGTGGTTGTATAAAGGTCAAAGGGCGTTCCCGTAGTTAGTCCATAAAACATACATGCAGGACACGATATATCTTTGTTGACAGTTATATCCTTATTATGTGTATTAGAGTAAGGCTGTGTCTCCCATTAATTGAAATACTCCATTGCACCAGTGAAAGAGATAGATTCCCTTCATTCCCACTCCCAACACTTCCATTCCCCCCTTTCCGTCAATTGCAATTCGCATTGCCAACTGCATGTTGGGCGGTTTTCCCTTCATCCGCCATTGACCACGAGGCAGGGTTGGGGGAAGGAAGGCGGGTCCCCACCTCGTCAGAGAGGGGAGGAGTGATCCAGCCCCACTCGACCAACCATGAACAAGGGGTTTGGCTTGAGAGGGCGGGGAGAGAACATTTGGGGGAGGTTCGCAAAGGTTGAGGGGCGGGGCCTATATAACCCACGACGGGGGTGTTCCCAGAAGAGAGGCACTGAGAGTTGGTCTGAGTCGGTTGCCAGAGGAGGGTCAGTGGTTGCGTTGGTTGCGGTGGTAAGAAGTCGGTGGTGAGAAGTGGTGGCGTCGAGGGGTCAGTGGTTGCGTTGGTTGCGTTGAGTTGTCAATGGTGAGGAGACACCAGGGCCAGGAGAGAGAAGGTGCCAAGGGCCATTACCAGCAGTTGCGCCAGAGACGGCAGACGCGCCCTGAGCTGAGCCAGAGAGGCAGCGTTGACTCCACCAGGCAGCTTCAACCCGTTACCCCGCGGGGACCAAATAGCGGTGGCATCGGTGGCCGTCGAGGTCCAGCCGACGTCCCGTGCGGGATCAAGCCCGAACCATCTGCCCCAGCTGAACCTTCCCATTCCTCCTTCCAACATTCATTCCATTCCATCCTTCTTGTATACGTGAGTTTGTTTTGTTTGTTCTGTCCCTGGGTTAATTAAGTCTGTATAAGCTAGTATTTTCCCTGTGTCACCTGCGTCTTATGTGCTTGTAAATAAACGTGACTGCTTTCTTTTTGCTTGTGTGTAAATAGTCAATAAATTCAGTCGTATTTCCAAACCTTTCTTGGCCTTCGTTTTCCTCTTTACATTGCGTCGTTTTCGTCTTTTCCCCTCATTGAGCAGCTGTGGTGCGATACGGCCAAAGTTCTGGGTGAATCGGGTGAGTCAGGGATCCTGTAACGGTCGCGGCAATACCAAACCGCTCGGTAACTAACATCTTAATCCGCGATCTGTAACAATATGTTGCAGCTCGCATAACAAAATCTCCGACGATGTGAGCACATGAAACGCAGAAGGTATGTAGATATATGTTCCAACCAAACCTTCATGCTTTTTAACACCAATGGGAAGGTCATATCTGGGACGAGTTGATGCACAGGGTAAATTTAAAATGATATTTATTATTAATCATGTTTGGGAGGAGGTGGTGTGGGTCGTATTGGTAGTCGAAGTTGTATGAGCTGTGAGCATCTTTACAAGCATTTTTATTTTTTACCTCCACCACCTATTGTATGGTGGATGGAGG
Organism: Myxine glutinosa; assembly: GCF_964187855.1. Lineage (NCBI taxonomy): Eukaryota > Metazoa > Chordata > Myxini > Myxiniformes > Myxinidae > Myxine > Myxine glutinosa. The sequence continues at coordinate 115,611,973 of NC_136271.1, forward strand.
TTATGTTTTCACCCCTGTCTGCCTGTCTGTCTGTCCATTTGTGAACAAAATATCTCAAAGTTGTAGACGGATTCAGCCGAAATTTGGCAGAGATGTAGCGTTTGTGACAAGGACGAAATTATTAGATTTTGGTGAAGATCCGGATTCGGATCCGGTTACTATAATTTTTAAAGTGATTCTTCACCATTCGGAGATGGGGCCAAAAACGATACATAGCAGGGTATCTCAAAAAGTTGTGGACGGATTTGAACGAAACTTGGTGGAGAGGTTGGGTGTCTGACAAGGACGATTGGATTTTGGTGAAGATCTGAATATGGATTCAGATATGAGAATTATTTAAATTTTAAGTGATTCTTCACCATTGGGAGATTGGGCCAAAAACGATACATAGCAGGATATCTCAAAAGGTTATGGATGGATTTGGACGAAACTTGTTGGACAGGTTGTGTGTGTGACAAGGACAATTCGATTCAATTTTGGTGAAGATCTGGATCCGGCTAATATAATTTTTTAAGTAATTATTCACCATTGAGTGATATGGCCAACCAAGCAGAGGTATGCTCTCTACTGAGTACCATTCTAGTTTTATTTTGTTCCGGTGCCACAAGATAAATTATATTCGATTTTTACATCTATTGGTGAAAGGGGAAGTGTGTGTGTGTGTGTGTATGTGTGTGTGTGTGTGTGTGTGTGTGTGTGTGTGTGTGTGTGTGTGTGTGTGTGTATTTGTGTATTTTAACCATGACCGCCGCTATCTAATTGTATTATCAATATAATTGATTTGATTGATTGATTGATAATAATTATATTTGCTTGTTCAAGCTTATGATTATATACCTCATGATATATTGCAGTCCTTTTACAACAATCTTTACAAACGGATATATCACTCAATTTATCTTCGATATAATGTAGAATGTAGATGTACTTCAACCTTTATATATCTTTCGGCTGATTAGTGTTAACGCATTCATTAATGTTTTCTGTTTGTTTATTTTTCAATGCAGGCCTTGAAAATGGAAGTTTTCACAGGCTACAATGATGGTAAACTTTCAGTTACAGGAGTAATAAAGAGGTACCTTCAATTCCATCTACTTATCTCCACCCTTTCAGCTTTCAACCCACCCTTTCAAATGTGGACTTGAAAGTATCTGTGGTATTCTTCAACACAAAAAATAATAGAAAAAAAACAAAAAAACTCACTTTGTTTAACTCACTCAAGCAGTTCATCCACCACTGGTTAATCCTGCAAAATACAGTACCTTAAATAATTATTATTTTTGTCTGAGGGACAGTGAAACCAAATATAATAATTGCTGTTTTTGTTTGTTCATTGAAATTTGATAATGCATTAAGAGTGGCTCTGAATTTCTAGTGCAATCAAAGATAGAGAAAACACATGATTTAAAAAAATTGTCATTTACTGCTTTAGTGTATGGACGTCAAGGTCCTCTGGACGAGCTTATTAAGTTTAAGGTGGATTGGTCACATATCACCAGAATGGTTGGTGAAAAACAAAAGTACACAAACCCCCACAAAAATAACGTAGTCACACAGTGTGATGTGATGCTAAATAACCACATCTGTCTACAAAGAGAAGGAAAAAAATTACATACGTTGAATTGCAGGAAGTGATGGTAGGCAAGTTCCCAATCCGCTCCTGTTCATGTCCTATTAATTTGCAATTTGTCACTCACTGGCTTTGACACCAATACAAATTTTTATATTGGACCCTAGACATCAAAAAGCTACATATGCCAAACAAACAGTTTCAAATGGAGCACCTCACCATCACTGGAGCATTAAAATTTATATTTAAATTTTAATTATGGCAATAAATGCGAATTGTTGCTACCGGCTTGCCGGCTTGATGACAGAAGATGCCATTTGCATTTTTGCTTCCTTCATCCCTACCCCATTTAGAATCCTGTGCAGGCACTGGCAACTTGCTAGTTACAGTAAATTTAGGCAAACATGAAACGCTAACAAAAGCCGGTGGTAAAAATACCACGACATACAAAAGGGAGACAAAGGAAGTCTTTTATTCTTGTGCTGGTTGAAAGAGCTCAAAAATGGGTGGTTGCAAATTTCATAACGGCAAATAATTATTTTCTGTTTTCCGGGAGTGATCAAGGCAGTGATCTGTTGCCTATACACTGTCTCGGTGTACAGGCAATAGTATTTAAATATTTCCTGCATGACAAATCGGGGAATGGTGGCCTTTTGGTTTTGTATGAATTACCAATCTTGGGCATTGCAAAATGCACTTGGACCAGTTTCCCTTCTTTTAATTAATTTTATTTTTTAAATATATATATACAAATTTTAAGAATACAACAAATCACTATATACAATCTCAACATACGATCTTCACAAAACGTATTACTCGATCGCTCCCGGGAAAATCTCAGGCAGTGTATAAGCAACATACTCACTCGAGGCCTGAACACGGAGGTGTTATAATAAACCTATGTAAAGCAGTCTTTTTAATAACAGGCATATGTGTAAATACTATGATAATTGAACATATGTTGTTGACAACAAATAACTACAACCTCAACATACGATCTTCACAATACATGTTACTCGATTGCTCCTGGCAAAAAAAACCCAACCAGTGTATAAGCACAAGACCCATTGAGGTCTGAAGACCAATTATATGGTATTATCTGGTGTCCATCTTTTTTTTAATCCAAATATAGCCCTCGACCTACCTCTGGATGAAAGAGGAGGCCATGCAAAGTTTGGTTGCACTGGTTCCCGCAGGGTCTGAATGCATAAACGAACAAACAAAAAAGCTTTCTTCTTTATATATTGGATAATGTGATTTAATGAACTAAAGAATTGGAATGACTAAAATGTGATCATGCAAGGGACATAATGTACTCAAGGTGGTGGTGTACATCAATTAATCTTGGAAATTCACCAAAGTTACATTTTCTACTTATTTCAACACATCAGCACACAATGATTCAAGGAAATTTTTGATAATGTGCAGATCTGGTATTTCTCAACTGAAAATTTCATGCACTTCTCAACTTTGAATTTCATTCAATGAAAAACATTTGCTTTTTGAAACGTCACGTAATGTTCAAGGAATAATGTGGTTTTCAACTGCTACAATCGACTTTCTAACGCCTCAACCGTTTATTTACTTCAGATTGAAAGTTCGACTTCAAAAGAAATCTGTTCTCTCAACCAAGGTTAGAATTCTTTATCATCAAGAACAGAAATAACCAAACCACATATTATAAAATGTACTTGCCATTGCATTTGCATAAAATATTCTCATGTTTGTATTAAACATTGAAGTGAGGAATATAAAGATAACTTTTGAAAATGAAATGAGTGCATAATAAGAGTGTTGGTGAGATTTCGGTTCTTGTGAAGAATCGACTGAATATTGCAGAAACTAAAGTTTGGATTGGGAGGCCATCAAATGATTATTTTTGGCCCACAAAAGCACAGCTCAATGTAGTATTTTTTTCTGGTCCCCAAGGACATTGTTGTAAGAAACTTTGATTGAATCACAAACGTCATTACCAAACAATTTTAGTATCTAGTTCTGTTTTTATAGGATCGTGAAAGCTTCGTGAAGGTTCTCAAGAAATTTTCAAGAAGTGGTGGTTTCGATACTCTTCTGCAGTGTATGTACATTCTGAAACATTGTGTTGCAATGATCATTGTAACTATAATTATAATCGAAGATTTTTCTCAACCGAATATTAAAATAGGTATGCCAACTGCCATGAGAGAAAAGGGTTAGCCCTTCTTCAAAGCAAGAGGGTTTTTGAAGGGCTCACACCCACAACATCACTTCAACTGCTCACACCCCCCCCCCCCCACCCCACACACAATATTTGGTTGAGAAAATTAAATATCCTTATTTTTCGGCCAACACAGATCAACTGTAGCTCTTATAAAGACTAGTTTTCTGTTGTGCAGAATTATAATCGATTTTTTTACCCCACTAGGACCTTCGCCTTAGGCCCACATTTTCGAAAAATGAAACCACTATAACGTTACAGTTAACCAGCCACATTAAAGTAATAATCCGTCGATTCAGAATACAATATAAATGTTTGAATTGAAACAACAATAAAACATTACTGCATTTTCTTCCGGATGTCTGCACAGCTTTGGAGAAAGACTTGGGACATATGATGGAAAGTCAAATGAAAAATCTCAATCTCCTCTTCCCATCGTTTTACACACGACAGGTATTATTACAGCAAGATAAGATTTGAATGGAAAAGTAGCAATGTTGTGAAGGTGAATAAAAATATTGTTGATGACTATTTTGGGAACCATATTATTCAGAAGCAGGCATGTTGGATAATTTATACTTGAACTTTGTTGGCCAATACTGTATAGTGTTTTGAAGAAGTTTTGCTTCAAATATTGTTCTATAAAAAAAAAAAACCACCTTTAGAGAACATTTTTCCCCGCAAGCGGGGGTTGGCCTTTTTCGGGAACCGTGGTAGTTGTTGTTTTTCGGTCCCCTTCTATATCGTCTATTCTATGGTCTATTTCGATGGTCTATCTATAGGGACTTCTATAGGGAGGCCCCATCACCCTCCCCCATCACCCTGCCATCACCCTCCCATCACCCTGCCATCACCCTCCCATCACCCTTTATTGGACCATTTGACTTCTATAGGGTTGGTTTTCTAAGGCTTATATCAAGATATTAACTTATATCAAATAAGTCTTTTAAGGTGAAAGCGTGATGACGTCACCACGTCACGCGGCACGAATGCGCGCCTGTATAGTTGGAGGTATTGACTTATATAGGGCTGGTTTTCTAAGGCTGTAGGCCGCACCTCATTTTGTCAAAATAAAGTGGTATTCGGGTGGTTCCGGTATTTGGGACCGCAGGGACGGAAAGTGCAGGTACGGGGTGCTTGGCACTCCCCAGCCGGCCCGCTCTGAAGGTTCGGATCGGGACACCGGGATTCATTCCGGTCGCCCGGTCGGCCCGGAGGTGGGGGTGCGGGGCCTGTCACGGAACGTCAAAACAAACGGCCTGCCGGGGCCGCCCAAAAGTCGGGCGTGAGGGGCGCGTCCACTAATGGAACGCCTCTCGCTTCCCAGATCGAGGGCCACGTGGTCAGGAGAACCTCGTCCCTTCTGGTTGCCCTGCCGTCCCACCGGGAGCGCTGGCAGGGTGTACTTCAAACTAAGCTTAAGTGTCAAGTGTTAAGTTCCTCCTTGCCCTCGCAAGGGAAAGGCTAGGGTCAAGCTCTTCCAAATTTCCAAACACTAGAAATCGGACGTCTCAAATTAATCAACTAATTTGTTAATACATCTCAGTCGCCCGCGACCTCTCTAGCGCGGGCGTCGAACCAGTTCATTTTCCGGGCGACCGGGCCGATTATCGGCCCGGCCGTGGCCGAAGCCGTTGATTCCGCCGTAGCACGCTAACGCGTAGGCTCGCGCGTCCCCGGTCCGCCGGGGCTCCGCGGGTGTCCTACCATGCCCGGCACTGCTGATCTCTCAAACTTCCGGGAGTAGGTGCCGGTGCCCGGGGACGGAGTTCGCTGTCTAAACATGGTAGCTCGGGGTATTTCGATGGTTCGATGGTTTCGACTATGGATGGTCTATTTCGGTCCTGTTCTATAAATGGTCTATAAAGCTTTGGTGTGCAGCAAACTAAAATACAACTCCAGTCTTCTTAGACTTATTGTGTAACAGCAAGATATCCATGCGGCACACAGATAGGATCGGGTTGAAACGCAAAATTTCAATTATATTGAGATATTACCAAACCATCGAATGTTTCCACGTGTTAAAAGGGGGAAACTGCAAATGCAGAACCCATGATTGTGTTTACATGTGGAGAGGGACCATTTTTGAACGGGTGGAAACTCAAAATCATAATTACATTGAGAAATATATGAAACCTCCCACCCACTTTAGGAGACACGCTGGGACCCCAAGAGGCTCCAGAGAAAGTTTTTGCGGGGAAATCCCCAAAACTGAGGGAATAGTTCGGGGACAGCCAGACAGACAGGCAGTCTTGCTTTTTGTATTGTGTCTGTATATGTATATATATATATATACATACATACAGATTCAACATCCCTAACTTGACGAGGGAAGCAAGGCACAGATCGAGTCTCACCCCAGCAATTGCTGCACGACCTGTTGGTGTCACCTGCCATGCAAACACATTGTCTCTGCACTGCTCATGCAGTCAAGAATATTGAATTGAGCCAAAGAAGCACACTGACCCGATGACATGATGCTGACGTCATGTCCCACAAGTGTCGCCTGTTAGCAACAGGTCGTGCAGCAATTGCTGGGGTGAGACTCGATTTGTGCCTTGTTTCCTTGTCAAGTTAGGGGGTTCAATCTGTGCTTATTAGCAGTTAGTTTGGGTACAAATAAATGATCAGCAGTATGTTGTCCTGATGAGCCCATAATAAAGGCAAAATCTATATCGACATATCTGCCTTCATTTATTTGTGACCATGGAGATTTAATCCAAGTCTGCAAAGACTGGGGTACTATAAGGATGCCTCCTAGTTTGGAGGTGATGATTTGGTATAATTTATGCACATGACATAGGGTCAGTGCACTTTTTTGGCTCAATGTATATACAAATATATATATATATACAGACTTGGCATTTAATATGGAATATATATTTTTTCTTGACTTGGGTTTACTTTCTGAACTCAGTATATCAATCTGGTGAGTTTCTTTTACCCTTCGGTGATGTCTTTGTTGAAAGAACCATGTCACTGATTGTCTTTCGCAGCAAGAAGTCAATAACAGGATTATATCACAGGTGGCGTAAAAAATGTAAGGACAGGTACATTTGACGATTGGCTTCACAATCGGGTATATAAGGGTTGTTGCGTTCTGTATTAGTGGAAAACAACTGCTGCACGTCTACAAAGTTATTGCCGCTTCCTCTGGAGATGGTCCGTCAACTTGACAATGCTGTTTGTCATGGAGTGGTGGCTTTACGAAATTCTGGCATGAAACAGCGTGCTATTGCTCGGCAGTATGGCATCACTCAAGGTCAGGTGTCAAAGATCCTGAAACGAAATGCTCAGAGGGGTGTCCCTACTCCAATACCGAGGCCAGGACGTCCACGCAGAACCACAAGGAGAGATGATCGCCAGCTGCACCTTAGTCTGCAATGGCCGTACCAATTCAGCTAATCGGCTTAGGGCTGAGTGGCAGCAACTGACAAATGTGCCTGTATCCTGAAGGCTAGTCAACCAACGACTGGTTCAAGCAGGCTATCGTGCCAGGCGTCCCCTGAGAAAGCCACGCCTGACCAGACAACACAGCCAGCGCCGATTGCAGTGGGCCAGAGAGCACCGTGAATGGCAGCCAGGACACTGGAATCACGTGACCTTCAGTGACGAGTCTAGATTTCTGGTCTATCGTCAAATGGCCGAGTCCGAGTGCGCAGACAAGTGCATGAAGCCCACAACGAAGATTGTATACTGCCAAGAGTCCAAGCTAGAGGTGGTGGGGTGACCGTTTGGGCTGCTTTTCATGCAGGGGCAAAACTGACCTGGTTGTTCTGAATGGAAACCTGAACCAGTTCAAGTACATGGTCATTCTGGAAGAAACATTACTTCCATTTGCTCGTGCAGCCTTTCGAGGAAACTTTGTCTTCCAAGATGACAATGCACGGCCTCATCGTGCTCGCATGATCCAACACTTTCTTGCTGACCATGGTGTAGAGCATATGGAGTGGCCTGCCATGTCCCCGGATATGAATCCGATAGAGAACTTGTGGGCAAAATTAACGCATCAAATCGACAACTTGGACCAGAGGCCGACCTCTGTGCGTGAATTGCAGCAGACTATTGTCACTGCATGGCAAGCGATTCCTGTCCAAACCCTGTCAAATCTCGTGAACAGCATGCCTCGACGTGTACGTGCTCTCCTGAATGCTCGTGGGGGTTACACGAAGTACTGAACTGTAATTTTACTGTCCGTAATCCCAGTCATAATTTAGCTTTTGTTTTTGTTGAAATTTTTTTTGGCTCATGTGCAAAATAAAGAGATACTTCTGGAAAACATACAGAAGTTTAACACAGTAGTGTCCATGAATTGAGTTCGATATCAGTTTACATCACTTTCAAGGATCAATTTATTTGCTTCGAAATGTCAAATGTGGTTTTTGTTTCTTTTAAAGGTCACATTAACAAAATCTGGAATAATTTCAACATAATTCCAATGAACTTTTGGTTCTAAGTCATCTTGAAAAGTAAGTTCACCCCCACAAAAAAAAAATTCCATATTAAATGCCAAGTCTGTATATATATATATATATATATAGATATATATATATATATATGTATATATATATGTATATTGTATATACACACACACACACACACACACACACACACACACACACACACACACACACACACACACACACACACACACACGGTGCCTTCAGAAAGTATTCACACCACTTGACTTTTTCACATTTTGTTTTGTTTCAGCCTGAATTTAAAATGAATTAAATTGAGATTTTTGTCACTGATCTACACAAAATGACAAAGTGAAAACATGTTTGAGCGATTTTTACAAAATAAAAATGGAATACAGCAACATCTCATCTACATAAGTATTCAGCCCCCTGAGTCAGTACTTTGTAGAAGTGCCTTTGGAAGCAATTACAGCGTCAAGTCTTCTTAGATATGTCTATATCAGATTTGCATATCTGGATTTGGGGGTTTTCTCCCATTCTTCCTTGCAGATTTGCTCAATCTCTGTCAAGTTGGATGGGGAGTGTCGTTAAACAGAAATCTTAGTCTTTGCACAGCTTCTCAATGGGATTCAAGTCTGGGCTTTGGCTGGACCACTCAAGGACTTTCAGATTATTCTACTGAAGCCAATCCAATGATGCTTTGGCTGTATGTTTCGGGTCATTTTCCTGTTCGAATGAAAATCGCTGCTGGAGTCTAAAGTCTTTTGCACTCTGAAGCAGGTTCTCCTCAGGGATGTGCCTGTATTTGGCTCCATTCATTGTTCCCTCTATCCTTACAAGTCTCCCAGTCTCTGCTGCTGAAAAGCATCCCCAAAAGCATTTAGGCCAAAGTGTTCAATTTTTGTCTCATCAGACCACAGAATCTTTTGCCTCATGCTCTCAGTCTTTCAGATGCCTTTTTCCAAAATGCAGGCATGCTGTCATGTGCTTTTTTCTCAGGAGTGGCTTCCATCTATCTCAGAGTTCTACGGACAGTTCCTTGGACTTCATGGTAGAGTTTCTGCTCTGACATGTACTGTCAACTGTGGGACCTTATATAGAAAGGTGTGTTTCTTTCTATATCATGTCCAATCAAATGAATTGGCCACAGGTAGACTCCAATCAAGTTGAAGAAACATCTCAACGATGATAAAAGGAAATTCGATGCACCTGAGCTCAATTTGGAGTGTCATAGCAAAGGGGTTGAATACTTATTGACTCAAGACATTTCAGCTTTTCATTTTCAATTATTTTGTAAAAACTTCAATAAAATAAATTCCACTTTGACATTATGGGGTATTATGTGTAGATCAGGGACAAAAATTTTCAATCTAAGCTATTTTAAATTGAAGCTGTAACACAACATAATGTGAGAAAGTCAAGTGGTGTGAATACTTTCTAAAGGCACTGTAACGGTTTTAGCCTTATAACTCAATGGTGAAGAATCACCCTAAAAAATTTGGGATCCGGTTATGAATTCCGATATTCACCAGAATTGAATCAATTTGTCCTTGTCACACACCCAACGTGTCCATCAGGTTTCATCCGAATGCGTCCCCAACTCAGATTTTTTTTTTTTTTTTTTTTTGTGTATACAAGATCGAGGCTCGTGAAAGAGCGAACATTAATCACACAGAAAGACAGACACATAAAACAAATAACATCGGGAGCGGTAGACAAGATGGGGAGAGAGGGGGAAGGACACAAACACAACATTTGAGAGCAGAGACCGAGAGACATGGAGACATCGAGAGATCTGTGGGAGGGAGAGGGCTTTGAGGGGGAGGGGTGGGAGAGGTATAAACATATGGACACTGCCAGGACTTCCAGGAAAGAAGTTGGAATTTCAAACAAGGTGGATCTGGGGTGAATTAGTGGGGGTAGAAAAGATCAAGGTTTTGGATGGGGGAAGATAAGAGATGGTGGTGAACAGCTGTTTTAAAGACCTGGAGGGAGGAGTGGGATTGAAGGGAGTGTGGGAGTTTGTTCCAGAGGCGGGAGAAAAGAGGAATGAAAGAGTGAAGGTGAGCAGAGAGCCGAGATTTCGGCAGTTTAACCATCAGAGGGTTGCTGGCAGATCTTGTGCGACCTGTAGGAATATTTGGGGGACAGAGCACAGAGAGAGCTGGGGGAGCAAGGCCGGAGAGGAGTCGGTAGAAGACAGAAAGACCACCTACCTGCCTGCGGTGAGTGAGTGAAAGGCCCTCAGAGATAGCTTCATCGCGGGAGATTCCAATGATTTTGAAAGCTTTGGATTCCACAGCATGAAGCCGAGCCAGGTGTGAGGCAGGAGCACCAGCCCATAGGGGAGAACAGTATTCCATTGAGCTGCGGATGAAAGCCTTGTATGTGGTGAGGAGCTCAGGTGTGCCGAGGAAGGACTTCGCACGACGGAGGATGCCCAGTCGGCGACTGGCTTTGGAGGCCAGCTTGGAAATGTGGTTTTCCCAAGAAAGATCATGGCAGATAGTGAGACCCAAAAGCTTGAGCGACAGAACTTCTTGGAGAGGATTGTTGGGAAAGTAGATGGGAGGGTTGTCCAGTCGATCTTTTTGGAGAGACATAGTAAGAGAGTGAGATTTGTCAGGATTGAAAGACATGTTCCACTTGTTTGACCAGTCTGTGATTTTGTCCAGGTCTTCAGAGAGTGAGGAGGCTGCAGACTGCCAATCTGAGGGAAGAGGAATGGAGCGGCAGAGAGTGGAGTCATCAGCAAAGAGATAGAGAGGATTTTCCAGAGAGTCGGAGAGATCATTGATAAAGACCAGAAAAAGCACAGGGCCCAGCACACTGCCTTGGGGAACTCCAGCCTGAACAGGAAGGGGAGATGAGAGAAATCCATTCAGGGCCACACGTTGACTACGACCAGAGAGGAAGTCCGGAAGCCATGCATGGAGATTTCCATGGATACCATAGGAGGAGAGTTTGGTGAGCAGAGCTGGGTGCCAGACCGTATCGAAGGCACGTGATATGTCAAGGGAGACAGCTCTGATTTCCTGTTTGGCATTGAGGACCTCCATCCATTGTTGAGACAGCAGAAGCAGCATGTCCAGAGTAGAGTGACCTGGTCTGAAACCAAATTGATGATCAGAGATCAAGCCATTGGAGAAGAGGAAAGATTTCATATCCGAAGCAATGATGGATTCCATGACTTTGCTGATAATTGGGAGCAGGCTGATTGGTCTGTAGTTGCAAGGATCTGTTTTTGCACCTTTTTTGTGTAAAGCGGTAATGTTAGCTGATTTTCAGGATGCTGGCAGATGACCTTGAGCAAAAGATAGGGTGAAAAGAACAGAGAGAGGGTGAGATAGAGCGGCAGAGCAGGATTTTAGGACCCGTGGGCTGATGCCGTCTGGTCCAGTTGCAGAATCAGAGTCGAGGTTTGACAAAAACTCCTCCACCTTGTCAGGAGAGAAGGACACAGAGTTCAGGAGCAGTTGGGTTCGACTGGGAAAGGTGGGAACAGAGAGAGATGGGTTTGGGACTAAGGATTTTGAGGCAAACACAGAGTTGAGGCATTCGGCTTTATCACGTGCGATGTCAACTGTGTGGCCATTTGAGGTAAGGGAGGGGATGGAGGAGGAACACACACCAGAAACGGATTTGACCAGACGCCACCAGGATTTGGAGGAAGGAGACCGGTTTGAGAGTTCATTCTTGAGTGAGGAGAGATAGTGCTTCCTGGCACTCCTGAGGGTAGACACACACTTGTTCCGAGCTTGGTGGAAGGAACTGAGATTGCCTTCAGTTGGATTAGCCTTCCAAGAGGCAAAGGCAAGTTGTTTCAGGGCAACTGCCTCACCACAAGATTCAGTGTACCATGGACGGGAGGAAGGGTAAGACAACTGAAGGCGAGATGGGATAAATCTGTGCATGAGAGAGATCAGTTTGCTTTGGAAGAATTCCCAGGAAGAATTGATGTCAGAGGCAGTGGAGATGGGAGACCAATCCAGACGATTGATGGCTGCTTGAAGACCGTCCCAGTCGGCCTGAGTGAAATGCCAGACTCGTCGACGCTGAGGAGGCTCTCTGAGAATGGCCAGAGAGATGTCCACTTTGACAAGCACATGATCAGAAGAACCGATTGGAGCAGAAGAAGAGCAGCAGACATTAGCAGGGAAGTTTGTCATAACCAAGTCTAGAAGAGAAGATACTCCATTGGCTGAGATCCGGGTCGGGAAATTGACAGATTGTGTCAATCCCAGTGAGTCACAGAAGTCCTTTGCTGAGGTGCCATGACTGGTGAGAGAGGAACCCACACCCAACCAGGTGGCATGATGACAGTTGAAGTCACCACATATGAGGAAGAGAGAGTTGGGATGAGTGGATAGAAGTTGGTCCATGTTGTCAGACAGTGAAATGTAGATGGAGTCATCACTGTTTGGGGGACGGTACAGAACACATATGAACAAAAGGTGGGAGCAGAGAGGAAGCCGTGGCCAGAGGTACTCCTGGGGGTGAGGAGGAAAGAGGGCAGTGCAAGGAGAGTGAGGAAGAGAGTTTTTGATAAAGATTGCCACCCCACCACCAGGCCGAGGCTCAGGTCTATCATACCGGAGGAGGGAGTAACCAGGAAGAGATATTAAGGAATCAGAGACATCTTGAGGGAGGAAAGTCTCTGTTAAGCAGATCAAGTCTGGATTGTCAGAAGCAACCTGTATGGAGAGATCAGTCAGGTTTGAGCGAAGGCCCCGGATGTTTGAGGTCCATACCGTTAATGAAGAGAGAGGGGGAGCATCGGGTACAGGACAGGGGAGGGGAGGAGTAGGGTAAGATGAAGGATGAGAGGGGGAGGTAGGGAGAGCAGTTGATAGTGTGTCAGATATTGCAGAAGAGTTCTAAGAAAGGGAAGGATGAGGAGGATGAAAGGTTTGATGGTGAAGGGATGAGGCACAGTGAGGGGTTGTTTGAGGGGGGGCAGAGGAAAGTAGAAGGTTTGAGGGGGTGGAGGTATGAGATAGAAGGGAGACGAAGTGGGGAGGAGGCAGCTTGGAGGAGGAGGGGGGAGGAGGGAGAATTGGAGAGGAATGGTATGGGGGGAGAATTGAATGGGAGGGGTTGGGGGGGAGTTTTGAAGGGGAGGAGTGAGGAGGGAGTTTAGGAGGGGAGGCGCAAGGGGGGAGTTTTGGAGGGAAAGGGCAAGGGGGAAGTTTAGAAGTGGAGGGGCAAGGGGGGAGTTTAGGAGTGTAGGGGCAAGGGGGGGGGGATTTGGAGGTGAGGGGCAAGGGGGGAGTTTAGGAGGGGAAGGGCAAGGGGGGAGTTCAGGAGTGGAGGGGCAAGGGAGGGGATTTGGAGGGGGGGGGGGGGGAGTTTAGGAGGGGAAGGGCAAAGGGGGAGTTCAGGAGTGGAGGGGCAAGGAGGGAGTTTAGGAGTGTCGGTGCAAGGGGGGGGGATTTGGATGGGAGGGGCAAGAGGGGAGTTTAGAAAGTGGATGATTAATGAAAGACGAACATTGATAACAAATTGGGTTTGTTGTGATTTTCAAGTTAGCAATCCGATTCAGAACGATGGAGGAGGGATGGAATGAATGTGAATTTAGACCATGTCGTGATGGAGACGTATAAGATATTGAATTTCTTTTTTTTGAAGTGGAATGAGTTGGAGAGGAAATTGATAAAAGCCTTTTAAATAGGAAGAAAAACAGCGTGTTGTAATATACCACTGAATAAAACACAGAAGGGGAAAGGTTAAACATATATAAATAATATTTAAACAGAACTGTGAACAATCTTCTATGCACAAAATACCAACGGGGGGAGAGCCGAGAGGGACCACCACGAGTCACGTGAACAGGGCAAACGGTGGATGGCAAGGAGATAATGGGGGCGGGGCGAACAGCACACCTGGACAGAAAATACAGGATGAGACAACAGTACACGTGGAGAAAGGAAAATAAATGTTTTTTGTTTTGTTTTGTTTGTTTTTTGGGGGGGGGGGGGGGTGGGGATTTAAAACGTTAGACAGAGTATTATGTTCGGGGTAGAAGGGGAAAAAACTAAGAGCCAAGCAAAACACGCTTAAGTTAACAAAACACCGACGGGGGTACAACTACAAGGCCACACACAAGGAGCAGAACACGATTAATTAATTACGAGTTACAGGAAATTCAAACCAAAACTAACTATAATCAAACAATATCGCATGGACGATAAAATAACGAGTTGAAATTTGACAATCTATCTGGGGAAATGGGGGAGAAGCACGTGGTCGAAGAACGAACGAACGAATAAGAATGAATAAACGAATGAGCACCGAGAAGGTAATGTCTTTTTTTTCTTCTTTTTTTTTGAGTTGAGATTTACATAAGGAAGTAGGCTATGGGGTGAAAAGACTGGGAAAACAGAGAACGAAAGTTATTGGATCACAAACGACGGACCGCTGAGAGAAAAACAAAGCCTCAAGGTTGTACAGTGTACACTGCACAAGGCCTCAAGACACGACACGAATTAACACGATTTTCAATACAGGTATGAAAGATTTGCACCGAAAATCTTCGTCGGGACAATATACGTACATACACCATAAAATAAATACAGTTATAACGAAATTACAAATGGGAACAATTACTTAACTTCGATTTCGATGGAGAGCGTGTAGAGCTGCGAATAAACGAACCCTCGCCAGCCAGATATCGTTTTTGGCCCTATCTCTTAACGGTGAAGAATCATTTTAAAAATTCTCAGATCCATATCCGTGCCTTCCCCAAAATCTAATTAATTCATCCTTGTCACACACCCAACCTCTCCACCAAATATCATCTGAATCTGTCCACAAGTTATTGAGATATTCGGTTTACAGACAGACAGACAAAGACAGGGGTGAAAACATAATCTCCGTCGACCTTCGGTGCTGGAGGTAAAGATATAGGGTTTTTGGGTACATTGCTAGGCAAGACAGGGGAAATCAGTAAAAAACTGATACTTTTGGGTAAAGTAGAAGGAAAGAAAACAGGCAAAAATAAATTAATGTGGACAGATGGCATTCAGTGCCAAACAGGTACACCACTGTAAGAAAGCTGTAAATAAATAAAGAAATGATTGATCATGAACGAGGTCATGATTGCTCAGCAATGAGCAGAACGACGATCTCAGAGAAAGTTATACAAGGTCCAAAAAATGCCATCCATGACAAAGCCCCTTTTAATAGGCTGTTATAATACCATACTGTTGGGTCAGCCTCATTAAGAGCCACCTCATGTTCAAGAGGATGAAAGGCCCATTATAACATTATAACCTAAGACCATCCAGAAATATTAATGTTAATGTTCCATGCTGCTCTAGAAAACTCAACTTCTGGACTGTGTACATGTACTCCAACATCTTTTCCATCCCACCCTAGGGAAACTTCTGTTTAGAAACAGACTTTGTTCTCAGCAAGGAATTCCTATCTGATATGGTCAAGAAATTGTTGGAAAAACACGAGTTGTCATCTCCAGCTGTTTCTCAAACACCGACACCATTCCTCAACACCACTTCAGGTTGAGCTGTTAATATTAATTACAAAGTTTGGTGTGAACCTTTGAGACATTTACTTTCCATTTGTGGTGTACTTGGCATATTCATTTTTACAACTTAGAAAGGATATTCTCAAATGCCATTTTAGCTTTCAAAAGGAAAATAAAGAAATTTTAAAGAATTAATGAATGGCTGCTATTGTTTGGCTACCTCCACACTAACTTTGCTCTTCTCATCACAAATGTCTCCACAAGAAAGGTTATAAGTTTCAGAAATGGTTATATAAACTGTCTGAACATTTCTTCAAAATATTTATGAACAAGTCTGAAATAACACATCCTGGTGTTGGCTTAGCGGTTAGGGCGCTGGCTTGGGATCCTAGGATCCTGAGTTCGAATCCCGTTCGATCGCTGAATTAACACCAGGGCGGTTAACTCAGCCTGTCATCCTTCCGAGGTCGGCAAATTGAGTACCAGCTTGCTGGGATGAATGATCCCGGTGTGTACCCCGGTTTAGAATAGGTACACCGTATCTCTGCGCATCGTAAGAGGCGACTAAGGGTTGGCGTCAGGAAGGGCATCCAGCCATAAAAACATTGCCTCAAACAGGGAACCATGAGGTCATGAGGCCCGCAAGGCCAACCCCCGCTCTAGCGGGGAAAATTGCCTTTTTAAAACGATCATTCATTCATTCATTTCATTCATTCATTCAAGTCTGAAATAAATTAATCTCTCCTTTCCTTCCCATCCCATTAATTTATTTTCTTCTCAACAGATGCTACAAAAAGCAAACACAGCACAATGTCAAAATATAAATAAGCACTTACATGATCAGAATTCAATCATCCAGGAAAATAAAGTTCCATAATACAATGCCAATGTTTTTAATGCAAAGGAACCTGTGAATGAAAGGGGGAGTATTATTGAACAAACAGAACTGTAAATGTGGACATAGTCAGCTTTCATTTCTATAGAACATTACATTTCAGAACACATTGTCAGACATCCTTCATACTTCGACGTTAACAACAAGTGTCTAGTCGATAAATCTTTACCTGCATTCCTCAAAGAATGGTACATCACATACAGTGCATTCAGAAAGTATTCAGACCCCTTCACTTTTTCACATTTTGTTATGTTGCAGCCTTATGCTGAAATCGTTTAAATTCATTTTTTCCCTCATCAATCTACACTCAATACCCCATAATGACAAAGAGAAAACAGGATTTTAGAAAGTTTTTGCAAATTTATTAAAAAGAAAAAACAGAAATATCACATTGACATAAGTATTCAGACCTTTTGCTATGACACTTGAAATTTAGCTCAGGTGCCTCCCATATCTCTTGATCATATTTGAGATATTTCTGCACCTTGATTGGAGTCCACCTGTGGTAAATTCAATTGATTGGACATGATTTGGAAAAGCACACACCTGTCTATATAATGTCTCACAGCTGACGATGCATATCAGAGCAAAAACCAAGCCATGAGGTCGAAAGAACTGCCTGCAGAGCTCAGAGACAGGATTGTGTCGAGGCACAGATCTTGGGAAGCCTTCAAAAAAATCTCTGCTGCATTGAAGGTTCCCAAGAGCACAGTGGCCTCCATAATTCTTAAATGGAAGAAGTTTGGAACAACCAGGACTCTTCCTCGAGCTGGCCGCCCGGCCAAACTGAGCAATCGGGGGAGAAGGGCCTTGGTAAGAGAGGTGACCAAGAACCCGATGGTCACTCTGGCTGAGCTCCAGAGATCCTGTGTGGAGATGGGAGAAACTTCCAGAAGGACAACCATCACTGCAACACTCCACCGATCTGGGCTTTATGGCAGAGTGGCCAGACGGAAGCCAAACAGTTCAATCTTGGTTTCATCAGACCACAGAATCTTGTTTCTCACAGTCTGAGAGTCCTTTAGGTGCTTTTTTGCAAACTCCAAGCGGGCTTTCATGTGCCTTTCACTGAGGAGAGGCTTCCGTCTGGCCACTCTGCCATAAAGCCCAGATCGGAGGAGTGTTGCAGTGATGGTTGTCCTTCTGGAAGTATTCTCCCATCTCCACACAGGATCTCTGGAGCTCAGTCATAGTGACCATCGGGTTCTTGGTCACCTCTATTACCAAGGCCCTGCTCCCCCGATTGCTCAGTTTGGCCGGGCGGCCAGCTCTAGGAAGAGTCCTGGTTGTTCCAAACTTCTTCCATTTAGGAATTATGGAGGCCACTGTGCTCTTGGGAACCTTCAATGCAGCAGAGATTTTTTTGTAGGCTTCCCCAGATCTGTGCCTCGACACAATCCTGTCTCTGAGCTCTGCAGGCAGTTCCTTCGACCTCATGACTTGGTTTTTGCTCTGATATGCATTGTCAGCAGTGAGACCTTATATAGACAGGTGTGTGTCCTTCCAAATCATGTCCAATCAATTGAATTTACCACAGGTGGACTCCAATCAAGGTGTAGAAACATCTCAAAGATGATCAAGAGAAATGGGAGGCACCTGAGATAAATTTCAAGTGTCATAGCAAAGGGTCTGAATACTTATGTAAATGTGTTATTTCAGTTTTTTCTTTTTAATAAATTTGCAAAACTTTCTAAAATCCTGTTTTCTTTTTGTCATTATGGGGTATTGAGTGTCGATTGATGAGGGAAAAACGAATTTAAACGATTTCAGCATAAGGCTGCAACATAACAAAATGTGAAAAATGTGAAGGGGTCTGAATACTTTCTGAATGCACTGTATATGATGTACAGCAGTGAAGTTTTACCTTCCCATGGTCCATGACCCAAGACCATCGGCCCCACGCAGCCAAAAAGACGTCATGCGCAGCGACTCACCGTATGTCAAAAGCAACCATTTGTAGAAAGCTGTGGTTCATCCTGCTTGGGTCGTAATTATGTCACGATAATAGTCCCACATCACTATGATTTAATATAACGATTATAGTCATACTCGTTGGTCTGAGAAACTTTTTGGGGTTTGGAAGGTTCCGTAGCGACTCGCACACCCAGAGTAGTTAGGAACCACCGCCGTAGAGCATAACTATCACTTGAAATTCGAATCAAGTGAATTTCACAATGAACACAACGAGCAGCCTTGTCAAACCAAAGATTTATTGAGTTATCTGATATGACAGCATTGTGTTTTCTTTACCTAAAGAGGAAAGCAAAAATAGCAACTGTTTTTTGTGTCATCACCTGCTACTGTAACAACAGCAAAGTGATCAAACATGGAGTCGTGTCAAAATATCACAAACCATTCTGAAATGCACAAGTTTTCCATCAAAAACAACTGGGAGAAACATCTGCAAACAAAGGCTGGAAAATGTTATTGAGGAAATAATTAGGCTGGAATTTAACTTCACAGTGTCAAAAGATTTGTTGAGATGACTTGGTAAACTTTGCATCCAGTGTGAATATTCTTTCAAAATCAATCCAATTTACCTGATGAACAATCTGATATAACTTGGTTCATTGACCCAGTTTAAATTACCAGAGTTTATCATACATATTTACACAAGACATTCTCAAAAATAAATTTCATAATGAATTATGACTGCTATATTCTGGACAATCCCCCGCCCCTCATGTCTCCCCCCACACCCCACCACCAAAAAAGGGGAAAAAAACAGTGACTACTGTAAATGTTTCTAAACCAAGAAAGCAAAAATGACCATCAAAACAAGATTTTTAAAATCTCACCTTCAACACATAATTCAAAAACAATGTTAAACGTGACTTGCATGTAGTTACGTGGAAGCATTAACCTTTTAATTTTCATTCGCTGCCACTTGCAAGCATTTTGATTAATCTGTATACAAGTATTTATATTGTACATTATATGCAATAATAATCGCGTTGTCATCACCACATTCACAGCATTAGCCGAACATCAAAGAAGCACATGAAAACACTGTGTTACGTCATGGATGTTAAAACAAAAAACTATATCTACAGTTATTACATTACACATCATGTGTCAAAATAAAATAAATTGTTACCTGTTAAAACTAGAAAGGCACTCTTCAACGTCGTAACGTCAACCGATATGCCTCCACCCACATTATTACATCATCATAGTGCATACTTGATCTAAGCTTTATTTAAATCCCCTCAGCCATTCTCAGGTTATTGTGATAACGAAAACTTATTGTTATCATGGACGGACTGACAGACAGATGGGCAACTCGAAAGCATAATGCCTCTGGTGACTTCGTCACCATTTTTTGTGGAAACTAAGGCCTTCAAGATTATTGGAATCTCCCGCGATGAAGCTGAGTCTATTGGCCTATCACTTCGGCAATTCAAACAGGTCGGTGGTCTCTCTGTCTTTTACCACCTCCTTTCTGGTCTTGCACCCGCTGCTCTTTCCATCCCGTCCCATCCCCCCACCCCCGAAAAAAATAAAAAAAGGGTTGTTCACTTGCAGCAACAAAACATGAGTTGGAAGCAACACCTATTCCTTTAAAGGCTAAAAAATTGAACAGGGCAACAGGGAGAAACAGGTAGGCCTGGAATATGGAAAATATACTTCAGATTATATAAACTAGTGGGGTCACCCGTGGGAATCCCACGGGCATGGAGGTGCATCGTTGCGATCGGTGCAGCCGTTTTTGCGGTACCCGGGACAATAACGTTAGGCGGGAGTCCAAACCTGAAAATGCTGGAGACCAAAGCTGAAATTGGAAAAACAATATAGCCTATTTTACTCCAGGGGGTCCCAGGATTACCCACCCGAAATTTCGTTACGATCGGTGCAGCCGTTTTTGCGGTACCTGGGAACGGACGGACGGACAGACAGACAGACGGACGTACATTTGGTGAATTATAGTAATATGAGGAACAAAACAAAAAAGGTAAAGCTATCGGTAATCAACTCCATAAACCTAAAAATTTCTGAGCTATGTGTTTCGATGGATGTTGTATGCAGTGTATTCTGTAAGAAAATAAAATAAACAATAGTCTTCAAACAAATCCTCACCAGTGAGGAACAAACGGGCTTGTCTGCTTTTGATGCATTGTGCATTTCAATGACAAAGTGGACAAAATAAAGGCTGAAAAGTCATGTCTTCTAAATATCATCTGAGGTCATGTCATGTCTTCTTCATGTCTTAGAAGTCATGTCTTCTAAATATCAGTCATGTCTAAATATCATCTTATGTGCAAAAAGAAAAGAAAAAAGGACGAATCATTGTCTGCCAGGGACCTCAGATGGACATCAACAACCCTTTCACAACCACCTTGGCATTCCTGGCAAGCATATGATAGCCCCTGATCCAATGCAGGGCTCAATGATGTCACATAAACGGTAAACAATTCCTTTGTATCAGGGACGACATCACCACGGGGCAATGATGTTGGAGAAAATGTTCAAAAAATAAAAGCTGGTTGTGGTTAGTAAGATCCATATTCAAAACCGAAGGCACCATACCAACTAGTATAGCTGCCTAGTGGGCCAGGCTCAGGTCAACGGGCTTTGACCACCAACTGGTCTTCATTCTTCAAAGGAGAATCTTCTACCTCTGAGCTATCCAAACAATCCTAGATCATAAAAGAAAACAAAGCAATGCGCAAATCCCAATACGGCATATCATCATTCTAAGGAAGCAGATTAAATTATCCAAGTATTTAAATCATGTTCTTATTACTATTTGGCATTATTATAAATGCAAAACAATTGAAGACAAAATTAATCGGTAGTTAATTGTGATAAAACAACATTTCCTTATTTATGGAGAAAGACAATTCTATGGTGATCGTCCACTGAAAGTTTAGTCATTTTGTTTTAAGCTAACAGTTAATCCTGATAGATCTGTATTCTGTAATATGAGGAGTGGGCTTTGGCTTTATGGATGTGTAGACAGCAGCACCTGATGTTGATGATGAGGAACACCTCACAATGAGTCATCAATTAGATTTGATTGGTAAATTTGATGGATTAGCTACAACAACTCTTCGTATTACCCACTCATGAATAGTTTACTTTGAGTTGTTGTGATCACAAGTTTTTGAAGATTCTGATCAATGTGAATAGAAATTACTAAATGACAAGCTTGGTTTCTTCTCACTCAAAGGAAGCTGCATGAAATCAGTCTTGGGTAAACCACAAAGTTGGCCTCCAAGGCCAGCCACCGACTGAGCATCCTCTGCCATATACAAAGTCCTTCCTTGGCACACCTGAACTCCTATCCACCTATAAGGACCTCATCCACAGCTGGCTCTCCATTTTGGGCTGGATCCCCTGCCTTACACATTGCTCAGCTTGACGTCGTGGAAACCAAGGCCTTCAAGATTATTGGAATCTCTCGCGATGAAGCTGAGTCTATTGGCCTATCACTTCGGCATTTCAAACAGGTCGGTGGTCTCTCTATCTTTTACCTCCTCCTTTCTGGTCTTGCACCCGCTGCTCTTTCCATCCTGTCCTCTCCCCTCCACCCCTGCTTCGGGTTCCTTCTGATGACTCCAATGCATTATGAGGTTTTCCGTTTCATTTATTGTGTCCTGATCCATTCAGTGTACTCGTACTAGGTCTTCCATCATTCTCAACTATGGATACAAAAAAAACCATTCTCTTCACCAATGGTGCCTTCACCATTGGGAGATAGTGCCAAAAACACATATAGCAGGATATCTCAAAAGGTTATGGACGGATTTGGACGAAACTTGGTGGAGAGGTTGTGTATGTGACACTGACGAATCGATTCGATTTTGGTGAAGATCTGAATATGGATTCGGATATGAGGATTATTAAATTTTTAAGTGATTCTTCACCATTGGGAGATAGGGCCAAACACGAGTGCGAGGCCACCAAGTGGGTTAAAACCCTGCCAAATAAGATCTGTCTGACTGCTTTAACAAATGAGCGTGCTCCACAACAGTCATCAATGGGCTCCGTGGGAACTTTACAAAAGCATTACAACCACATGCGTGCCTGGTTCATCTTCGGGTGGTGCGCACCTGCTGCTATCTCTGGTTGGCAGTCTTCAGTTGGTGTGGGTTGGCGCAAGGTCTTCGGTTGGAGTTCCAAGGGGTCTTCGGGAGAAATTGCGATTCCTGAAGGAAGGTGCATGAGGTGCTGTGAGACCGAGACCCACACCGAACTGCTGTGCACTTAAACGAGTGCCTGGATGGAGTGGAGAGTGAGCACATGGCATACCCACACCATGTGCATGAGCACAGCAGTGTCGTGCAGAACAGGTTTATTTTCTCGTCAATCCCCTCTGAAGTCTTGCATTCCTCCAAATGAGCGAGTTAAGGTGTAAATGTTGAGGCCGTCATGGTTTTGGGGCATATTGTTATAGTTTATTTATTTGATTGTGATCACCGCACAATCAAATAAATAAACGGCCGTGTTCTTTCCATCCTCCCCCCCCCCCCTTTTTTTCTCTGTAATAAATCCCCGTTTTTATGAAAATATGTGTGGTCACCGGGAGCGGGATCCATAGTGCTTATGAGATTGACTTATTAACCTGTGAACCGAGCACATTGGGTCTGCGTTTGCACGCTTCAAATGCGGATCGTGGACAGGCTTTGCTCAGCCATGTTGTCGGCAATTCCACCGAGGTTTGGTCAATGTGTTCAGAGACGCCGATTCACACCAAATTAACCCTGCAGATGGACAGATCTTCTTGTCCCTTACCACAGGGTGGTGTGTCAGACGTTGAAGACTATATATACAGGTAGTGGACAAAAAAAAAAGGAAACACCAATGCAAAGGTACTTAATAGGGTGTTGGGCAACCACGTTGTGTGCGTAAATACATAAGTACGTGAGTATGTAGTACGTGTCTGTATTTTTAACATCCATTTTCTTGGCCAGCGTTGGTCCGATTGACACGAAATTTTGCACCATGGGAGCGCCTCCTCCTCTAGAATTTTATCGTGATAATTATGACGTCATAGATCACGTAGAACAGACGCCATCTTGGAAAAACTTTGCACCACATCTCCGAAACCGCTCAATGGAAAAAACTGAAACATGTCTCATTGTCAAGGACTCCCCATGGGGAACAAGATATCTTAATGATGATGTCATCGGTGCCTTCATTATGACGTCATAATTTGACAAGTACAACGCTTGATCTGATCAGTATGAACCTTTTTTTCTTCTGCAACTGTTGGTCTGATGGACACAAGGAGCACCTACTCCTGTAGAATTTTAAAAATTATAATTATGGCATTATAGGTCACATGGTATAGGCGCCATCTTGGAAAAACCGAAAAACATTTCACTTCTATATCTCCAAAACCGCTCCATGGAAAAAATTGAAACGTGGCTCATTTTAATGAACTCCGCATGGGGAATACGTGTTAACAATGTCGTCATAATTCGACAAGTATAACAGTTAGTCCGATATAGTTTGAAATTTCTTGAGTATGATCTACACAATAATTTTGGAGATGTAAATTTATGACGTCTCCAGTCATGTGGTCTGGCAGCCATAATGGATCAAAGAAAGAAAGAAAAAAGCATTAAAAATATAAGAGTTGGCTTGCACCAAGTTGACTGTGCAAGGTCCGTATTTTATGAATACCATCTAGTTATATTCAAGTCATCCCCACCCGTATCCCCTCTCCTCCCTCCACCACCCCAGACCACCTATCCACCTTCAATCACATTCTAACATTGAAATGTTAGAACTCACATTCTAACATTGAAATTGGATTTCCTAGATTTGATTTTATTGGATTGCATTATAAACTATTATATTACCCTAAGTGCGTATTCCCACCACACCCTTCTTTACACAGGCACCCCTCCGCCCGCAGCGTTTTCTGTCAGACTATTTGATTTTACATGTCAATGGTTCGGTTGAAAGCCACGGGTTTGATTGGGTGTCCGGCTTGCCCCTCCTTAAACCTTCGGGCTGAGAGTGGGAGTTTAGAATAAGTTTCTTCACTCTTGAGAAATGTCAGCAGAGGTTATTTATATATATATATATATATATATATATATATATATATATATATATATATATATATATATATATATATATATATATATATATATACATACATACATATACATACATACATATACATACATACACACACATACATACATACATACACACATGCATACATGTATTTTAGTTTTTACTTAAAATAATATTTTTGCTGCCCAAATTAGAATGCTTATTCGCCATGAACATGCACAGTATACATTGAAGAATTTACAAGTACTGATTGCATCAGTAGTTGGCCCACACTACCTGTAAACAGGATTTGCTCTCAAAAACATTTATTTACTCATTTATTCACATATTGTTTAAATTTTCTTCCTCTTTCCAATTCCTTCTTGGTAACCTGAGGTCATCTGAGAGGTTAACTTGCATTCATTACCTAATGCAATTTGGTTTAGTTCCTAGAAACTCTCAATTAAATGTTCATATATATGCTTTAATAACAGGGGGAGATTGCAAAAGACAGCAGTGGCATGGGTAGCACCTTATTACTAGTGGATGAAGACATAGGGCATGGCATGTGTCTGATATAGCATCAGTACAGGAAGCTGAAGATGTGGTAATATCACTGTAGTAACAGTTAGTGAAGGTGTAGACAAACAACATCAGTGGTGGAAAACGGGTTACAGTTATATCAAACGTGCAAGAGATCATGGCCACAATGGTGTTTGCCGTACTAATGCATTTGGCTACATTTGTTTTTCTGATGCCAGTGGATGTGGGCACAACCATTTCTATGGTGCATTGGGTGTCACCATGGCATCAGTAGGAAGCACAACCGGCGTCCCCGTGGGCATAACTTCTGCAGGCGTGTAAGGCGGCGGTGCATCATCATGAGAATCAGAAATCTCCTGGTAGGCAGGTGGCTTCATGTCATCTGAGAAAAGATGTGCAGCACAAACCTTGTTGGCATAATCTGAATGACAACAGCAAAAATCTTGATCCCATAGTTTTTCACCGTTAAAATAAAATTGAAATTTCTAAACTGAGAATTGTTACAATTGTGAGTGTGGAAAGATCGCGAGTGTTCGGGGAAGTTCTAGCTACTTCTGGATATGGAGCCATGTTGTGGTAACGAGCGGTTTTTGGCTCCTATAAGATATAGATAGTACCATCTCATATTTATGAATGGTTTCCTTCAGGAAGGAGCTTTCAGGAATTCTCGTATGTGGTCTATATAAGTGGCAAAGTGAATGCAGAGAAGAGCCAGTCATTATTTGCTTTGCTGTGTACAGTGCCATGCCTTTGTGTTCGTTTTTGTGTTTTTATTCATAATAAAGTCAAGTTTGGACAACATCCAATTGCTGGTTGTACATCCATTGAGCAAAGATGCCTGGGTTTTCTGACACCTCTAATTGAAAAAATTGTGATAAAAATTGAGGGTGCATTAGCACAATATGCAAGAAGACAAAGCACTAAATTTACATCACTTGGGTACACCCCACGAGAGTAGTAAAAAGACACGACCACCTAAACTCCTAAAGGATGATTAAAAAATAACGATTATTCATAATGGATGTTTCTCTTGAAAGTGGTAGTGCTTGTGTCCAAGATTATAATTGGTGTTTTAAATGTTGTACAAAACATACAAGAAAACATAAGAAACTCGTGAGATCATAGAACACCTTAGCCCACGCAATGTTTAGGTATATAATTAAATTGAAATAAAATAGAGATTTAAACGGTCGTATACTACTGTGTTCAAAAAGTATCTGACCTTTATTTTTCGTGCGTAAAAAAAAGAAGCTAGGGAGGCGTTGATTGGTGCACATATGTAGGCGATCCTAATGCACACGCGTGAATTTTTTCCCACCTGCAGAAGCTGTCATTCGACGGCAGACCGCCGATGAGTGAGGACATGTAAGTGAGTGCCGTCGGATTTTCGTTTTTGACAAAATGACGGAAAAACTTGAACAACGCTACTGCATCAAATTTTGTGTAAAGCTTGGCGATTCCCAAGTGGAAACGATCCGCAAGATTCAACACCGTTCATTCCATTATGAAGGAGGATTTGGGCTTCAGGAGAATCTCAGCGAAGTTCGTACCAAAGCTGCTAACGATTGAGCAGAAGCAACTCCGTTTGGAGATCGCACAGGACATGCTGGAGACTGTGAACAGCGATCCCAGCTTCCTCAACACAGTGATCACTGGCGATGAGTCCTGGGTTTATGGGTACGACCCAGAAACCAAGTTGCAGTCATCACAATGGAAGCTTCCAACATCCCCGAGGCCAAAAAACACAAAATTTGATGCAGTAGCATTGTTCAAGTTTTTCCGTCATTTTGTCAAAAACGAAAATCCGACGGCGCTCACTTACATGTCCTCACTCCTCGACGGTCTGCAGTCGAATGACAGCTTCTGCAGGTGGGAAAAAATTCACGCGTGTGCATTAGGATCGCCTACATACGTGCACCAATCAACGCCTCCCTAGCTTCTTTTTTTTTACGCACGAAAAATAAAGGTCGGATACTTTTTGAACACACTACGTAAAATATTGTTGCGGTTTTTAGAATCCTCCACTTTGTAAATATCTGTAATATTCCCTTATAAATAATCCCCTGTAAATATTCCCATTTTTGGTGTAAAAGGTCAAAGGTCGCACCCTAGTTAGGCCACGAGCAACACGTAGCACACCATAGGCTTCTCCTTTAGTTATTTCATGAGTATGTGTATCAGGTAAGGATCTGTTCCCAATAGTTGAATCTGCGTTGTATTAATTAAATAAGAGTAGGCCCCCTTGTCAATTCATATTGCGGCGTAGCCTTCCTCCAAATTGTGTTCCTGGGCTTACCAGTAGCGTTCGCTGCCTGGCTCAGCCGCCATTGAACACGAGGTCATAGTTAGGCAGTTAAGAGGAAGCATCGTTCATTTTTTCAGGAAAGCACCAAATTTGGCACAGATGTAGTATGGACCTATACAATTGTTTTCCTGAGGGGCGCCCAAAAATTCAGAAATTTTGAAATTAAAATTAAATCCTGAGGGGCGCCGTGAAAAAGGGGAGAAAACGGGTCTACATTCGAACTGTAGATTCTGATATTGTGGTCTTGGCAATAGCACACTACTTTACCTACCAATCACACGGTGTGGAGGAACTCTGGATTGCCATTGGCACTGGTAAAAGCTACCGCTACCTTGCCATCCATAAAATTGCCACCGGCCTTGGCCGCAGGAAGTCCGAGTCTTTGCCATTATTTCATGCCTTCACTGGCTGCGACACAGTGTTATTTTTTGCCCAAATTGGGAAAAAGACAGCTTGGGAGGCTTGGGAGGCATACCCCAGCATCACGCAGACCTTTCATGCTCTCGCTTATAGGCCATCTGTGGACGCTATTACTATGGAACTACAGAGCATAGAAAGATATGTTGCCATCCTCGATGACCGGACTACCGAGATAAAGACAGTGAATGACATGCGCCGACACTTGATCACGAAGAAGGCAAGAAAAATTGATCACATTCCCCCAACAGCAGACGCCTTCGAACAACACCTAAAACGTGCATATTTTCAGGCTGGACACGTATGGAGTCAGGCACTTGTGCCCTACCCAGAACTTCCATCACCAGCTGATTGGGGCTGGATGAAAACAGGGACTTCTTGGACACCAATTTGGACCACAATACCACTGATACAGGAGGCATGTTCAGAGCTTACAAGCTGCCATTGTAAGTCGGCCTGTAAAGGCAACTGTAAATGCTCCAGGGCAAATCTGCCCTGCACATCACTGTGTGACTGCGATGGACAGTGCTTGTAGTACTACGCGTCTGTGCGAGAGCCTCCACCTTTCAAGTGCCCACAATATTTTAAGTTAAAACTGCAACTGTGTGTAACTTTGATTAATTAATACCATTTCATTGTTATCAGAGACCAATAAAACAATGTGTATCACTTGGAATTGAAATTTTACCTAAAATACAATGAGAGATTCAAGGAAAATGGGAAAAAATGGCGGTCATGTTGAAATTCAATCTGGCGGCCACCAGGGGTTCTGAATTTTTGGGCGCCCCTCAGGAAAACAATTGTATAGGTCCATACTACATCTGTGCCAAATTTGGTGCTTTCCTGAAAAAATGAACGATATGCCCTATTTTTCGGTCTTAACTGCCTAAGTATCAGGCTTGGAGAAGAAGGGGGTGGGGCGGCAAGAACGAGGTGTGGCCACGTCAACTCACCACCAGGGCGTGGCCGGTAAGCCCCCACCAGCCAACCAGGGCTGAGTTGAGCTCGTTAATAGGCGTGGATCAATGAAGCGTGGCTTGATTTCTAAGCTGGTTATAAAAGCGCAAGCGCCAAGCCCTCTCAGAGAGATGCGCGAGGGGAGGCCATTGATGACGGACTGCGCCGGGGGGTGCTGATTGTGAACGAACTGCGCGGGGAGCGCTCGATTGATTGTCACGTTGTTGGAGCGACCTGTGTGAGGGTACCCTCTGAGACGAACGTTGGGAGAGAGAGAGTTGGCACAAAGATTATGTACGCGGCATCCCAGTCCCCCGCATAATTATAACGTCCGGTCGCGCGCCAACGACACGCAAAGCTGCCTGCCATTCTTCGCGGTGGACCCGGAGCCTGGAACCATCTGCTTGGACCCTTCTCTTCCTTCCCACCACCACCACCCCATTCGTGTAAGTGTGTTTGTATTGTCCTGGGCATGTGATAATATAAGACTGTATAAGGTTGCCCTATGTCCTTTTATTTCCTTCTTTTGTATATTCTTGCCTTTCGTTTCCTCTTTTAGTGTAGTCAATAAATCATATTTGTTCTTAATTACCTTTTGGTTTCCTCTCGTCCGATCGTCTTTGTCTTTTCCCCATTGAGTATCGGTGGCATGATATAGGAACCGCTCAGAATCGGGTTAGTCTTTCTGCTAACGGCTTGAGCTTCAGATTGCTAAACCGCTCGGCAAAATTCCATCTTGTCTGTGGCTCGGGCAGAAGTAGCGCCCTGCTTTGTGGCGAGGTTGGCGAAGGTATCTGGGAACCCATTGACCAGTCACCCTGGTCAATCTCAACCCCGCAAAGGAGCGCGATATCTTCTGACTCGGACGGCCAGCTTAATAGACGAGGGGATTAACCCCCCCCCACCCCCCTCGGTAAGGGGAGCGCGTAATCTGAGATCCGTAACAATATATATTTTCTGAAGTTTACAGCTGTAGATGCGAGTGCCTTATACACCACTTTATTTAACACGTTACATAAGTTATTTGCACGTGTTGTTTGTGTCCTTCATGACGTCCCTAAAAACAGGAAGTTTCCCATTTGAATGATTTTCAATTTTGTTTGACTGCCAGACAGAGTAAAAATAAATAAATAAATAAATAAATCGCACCCGTATCCGAAGGAAGCGATTCTGTTTGGTATTTTTAATATGAAATAGGAAAAGTCTATAAATGAATGAAACCCATAATAAATTACGCTTCAGAATTACCCTTTAGAACCCCCCAGAATTACCCTTTAGAACCCCCCAGAATTACCCTTTAGAACCCTTTATAATTACACATAGGGGGTTAGAAAGGTTCTTCTTCATTTTTGATAGATGGACGGATGGAAGGAAGGACATAGCCAAATATCAGCGCTTAAAAAATTCATTTCACTCATCTCTGCGCATTTACGGTCGGGACAAATTTGGAGCCAAGTACTGCTAAACTAGAGGCTCGTTCCGATTGGTGATCAAAATGTAACATTCAACTGAAATCAAGTTGTTTGGTCGATCATGAACTGATTCAGGAGTTACAATATATGAAATCAAGTCGATCATTAACTGACGTTTGCAGACAGAAGGACAGACAAAAAAAATGAATGAATGATCGTTTTAAGGCCATTTTCCCCGCTGGAGCGGGGGTTAGCCTTGCGGGTCCCATGACAATCATGGTTCCCTGTTTTGAGGCAATATTTTTATGGCCGGATGCCCTTCCTGACGCCAACCCTTGGTCGCCTCTTCGATGCGCAGGGATACGGTGTACCTATTCTAAACCGGGGTACACACAGAAGGACAGACAGAAGTAAACAAATTGCTTAACCCAGCTTGTTGCTTCATGCGCACTTGACACAACCTTTATAAATCTAAAGGAACCTATTGAGATAAATTGCATGTGTGTGAACAGTACAAATCATGGTTAGCACAAAGTGCAAATGACACAAACTGTCACTGGAAAATAATTAAGGACAACAAACACGTTACCTTGCATTGAACAAACAGCATCATATGGAGGGGGAGCTTGATGTGAGAACGAAGGGGTTCGGCTTGGGCTGCCTGGAGTCTGCTCGAATATGTGGACACCATTTCCATACAAGACCAAAAGAGCACCCTTTAAGAACCAGAAATTGATTGTAAGAATGATGTTTAATTTACGTTAGGTGGGTTGGGAGGAGAGAGACAAAATAAGAGATAAGATCACTTAGCATGCACAGCTTTCATTTATAGTCAGACAATTAACACATACCCCACCCAATGTATATACCATTGGCTCTGCATGACTCACCAAGTGTGGAGAGGGAACAATAGATGCTTCTGAGGAAGGTTGCTGAATGCTACGTTCCACAGCGGCTTCCTGCAAGAAGGCCGCCAAGTGTCGACGACGTGCCCGGTACCAGCAGATGTAGAAAGAAACCTTCACTATGATGAATACTATAATTATTCTGTGGTCAGGAAATAGTGGGCAAAACAAGCAGAATACCACCTGATGTAAACTCCACTCTGCATCCTGACAGGATAAATCGTTTAAGAATAAAAACAATATTAAGATCCTTCATTCAACTCATTCATGCAGATCAGCCTACATTCAGTCGATCGCAGGACAAAGGTCGAAGAGAACTCACGTTGGGGGTACTGGTATACAGCTGGAACGCTTGCCAAGTGTGGGGTGGCCAGAGAGTTGTGGCAGGAATTTGTAATTTGTTAACGGTGCCGGCGATAACTCGCCTACTCTTCCACAAAGGCACTGTTGCGTATTTAACATTCACCAACAATTGCTAGCAGACAGAACACTCAGATGAATGTAAGACGAGGGATGGCACACTTTGTGTTGCAAGACCATGCTTGTGAAGCACAGATCTCACAGTTTATGGTCAGTTCAGGAATTAAACTCAGGGTAGCCAGCTTAAAGGTAAAGTAGACTAGTACACTACTCTTTGGCACCATTCAGTCAGACATCAAGACAATAAAACACTGAAATGCACACAGACATGAACACAAATAACACAAAACAAGTATAAAAACATGTAAACATTGAAGTGCACTGAAAAGGTGGAATAAAAAGAACAAAACTAGATTAAAAATTTGAAATTATAATATAAACCAATGATGGGGGATGATCTGAGATGGTGATGAACAGCTATCTTGAAGATCTGGAGGGAAGAATGAGATTGAAGACGATGTGTAAGTTGGTTCCACATGTGGGAAAAAGAGGAACGTGAGTGAGTGGTGATTCTGGATTTAGGTAGTTTCACCAGAAGGGGCTTGATGGAGGACCATATGAGCCCTGAAGAAACATGTGGGGGGAGGGCGGGGGAGGGGCAAAGCACAGAAAGAGCAGAGGGTGCAAGACCAGAGAGGGGGCAGTTGAGGACAAAGAGACCACCAATCTGTCTGTAATGGTGAAGTGATAGGCCCATAGACTCAGCTTCATTGTGAGAGAGTCCAATAATCTTTAAGGCCTTGGGTTCCATGGTGTCAAGCTAAACACGATGTGAGGCAGGGGAGCCAGCCCAGAGGGGAGAGCAATACTCCATCAAGCTGTGGAAGAAGGCCTCGCAGGTGGATAGGAGTTCAGGTGTGCCAAGGAAGGACTTTGTATGACGGAAGATGCCCAGTTGGCTGCTGACTTTGGAGACCAACTTTAAAATGTGGTTTTCCCAAGAAAGATCATGGCTGATGGTAAGACACAGGAATTTGAATGTCTGAAATTCCTCAAGAGGATTGTTAAGAAGATAGATAGGAGGGTTTGGCAGATGGACATTTCGGAAAGAGATAGTGAGGGTGTGAGATTTGTCTGGATTGAAAGACATATTCCAAGTGTTAGATCAGGTAGTGATTATTTTCCAAGGTCTCAAGAGAGGGACGAGGCTGCCTGCGTGAAGGATGAGGGATATCATGGCAGAGGGTGGAATCTTAGCAAATAGATAAAGAGGATTTTCCAGAGGGTCAGATAGATCATTGCAAAAAGATCAGGAATAGGACTGGGACCAGAACACTGCCTTGGGGCACTCCAGCTTTGACAGGAAAAGGATACAAAAGGATTCCAGTGAGTGCCATGCATTGGCTATGAGAGTAGAGGAAGTCAGTAACCCACGTGTGGAGTTGGCCTTGGTTGCTATAGCAGAGAGTTTGGAGAGTAAGGCAGGATTCCAGACTGTATCAAAATCACAAGATACATTCATGTGAAAAAGTAAGTACACCCCATGTAAAGTTTTGACTTTTTCAACATATTTCAACATACAGCTATTTGATCTTCATTTCAACAATATTGATAGACAAAGGTGATATAATATAACAAATATCAAGAAACATTTACATTTTGTCGTCCATTGTATAATTTAAATAAACATAAATGCAAATTTCGCATGTGGAAAAAGTAAGTACACCCTTGGCTCTAATAGATGGTATTTCCCCCTTTGGCAGAAACAACCTCAAGTAGGCGTTTCTTATAACTGTCTACCAGTCTCTGACATCGACTGAGAGAATTTTTTGCCCACTCCTCCATGCAGAATTATTTCAGCTGTGCGATGCTTGAGGGGTTTCTTGCATGCACAGCTCGTTTCAAATCCCCCCACAACATCTCGATGGGATTTAGATCCGGGCTTTGACTTGGCCATTCCAGAACCCTCCATTTATTGCTTTTCAGCCATTCCTTGGTGGATTTACTGGTATGTTTCGGGTCATTGTCATGTTGAAAGGTCCACCTTCGGTTGAGCTTCAACTTCCGACAGATGGTCTCACATTATCCTCAAGCACCCTCTGGTACAATGAAGAATTCATAGTGGATTCTATGATGGTGAGCTGCCCAAGCCCTGATGCAGCAAAGCTGCCCCAAACCATAATATTTCCACCACCATGCTTTACAGTTGGTATCAGGTTATTGTGGTCAAATGCTGTCTTTCGGTTTTCGCCAAACATGTCTTCTGATACTGTAGCCAAATTGCTCTACCTTTGACTCATCTGCCCAGAGCACATTGTTCCAGAAGTGCTGGTCTTTGCCGAGGTGTTCATTGGCAAACTTTAGTCTTGCCCTGATGTTCTTTCTGGACAGCAAGGATTTCCTCCTGGCACACCTCCGATGTAGATCAAATTTGTGCAGCCTCTTTCTAATGGTAGACTCGTGCACTTTGGCATCAACAGTGGCAAGAGTTACCTGTAGGTCCCGTGATGACATTCTGGGGTTCTTGGAGACTTCTTTCAGCATCTTGCGGTCTGCTCTCGGGCTGAACTTGCTGGGGCGGCCTGTCCTGAACAAGTTGGCAGTTGTTTGGAATCTTCTCTACTTGTAGATGATCTTCCGGACAGTCGAATGATTGATTTCAAATTGTTTGGAGACCTTTTTAAATCCCTTCCCAGACTCGTAGGCATCTATAACCTTCTTTCTGAAGGCCTCAGAGAGCTCTTTTGATCTAGGCATGGTGACGCCGCACACTTCAACAACAAAGAGCAAACCAAACTAAATGTCTGAGGTTTAAATAAGACAGGTTCCTCCAAGATCTTCTCTAACGATGTTCTAATCATTTGCACCTGACCTGGTGCACCCGATTCTAATTTTAGGTATTTGAAGTAGTGATAAATGTAGGGGTGTACTTACTTTTTCCACATGCGAAATTTGCATTTATGTTTATTTAAATTATACAATGGACTACAAAATTTAAATGTTTCATGATATTTGTTATATTATATCACCTTTATCTATCAATATTGTTGAAATGAAGATCAAATAGCTGTATGTTGAAATATGTGGAAAAAGTCAAAACTTTACATGGGGTGTACTTACTTTTTCACGTGACTGTATGTCCAGAGAGACGGCCCTGAACTCATGTCTGACATTGAGGGTGTCCACAATTGTTGGGTGAGTAGAAGCAGCATGTCCAAGGTGGAGTGACCTGGTCTGAAACCAAACTGGTGCTGAAATGACGTTGGAGAAAAGGAAGGATTTAACATCAACTGCGATGATGGATTCCATGACATTGCTGATGATTGGAAGTAAGCTGATAGGTCTGTTATTGAGGAGGCCAGTTTTTGCAACTTTTTATGCAGTGCAGTGATGTTGGTGGATTTCCAAGCAGATGGAAGATGACATAGCGCAAATGACAGGGTGAAAAGGGCAGAGAGAGGATGTGCAAGAGCAGCGGAACAGGCTTTTAAGACATACTAGGGCATGCCCGTACTATATATATATCTAAAATTATATCCCCCCCCTCTATTTACATGAAATGGTTTGGTCCAAAGCGAACGGCTTGCGAGTACGGTGACAATCCCCCCCCTCTATTTACATGAAATGGTTTGGTCCAAAGCGAATGGCTTGCGAGTACGGTGACAATCCCCCCCCTCTATTTACATGAAATGGTTTGGTCCAAAGCGAACGGCTTGCGAGTACGGTGACAATCCCCCCCCTCTATTTACATGAAATGGTTTGGTCCAAAGCGAACGGCTTGCGGAGTTTGGTAAAGAAATCGCCATAGCTCGGTAACTACTTGTCCGATTAATATGAAACCTTGAAAAGGCACATCCTCAGGTCCCCAGCAATATACCTGGCAAGTTTCAAGTATATCGGACCCGTGGTTGTCGAGAAACAGCGGTCACAGACAAACATACAAACATACAAACATACAAACATACAAACATACACACAGAGATTACTGGAATTATAGATAGATGAGCTGATGCCGTCTGGCCTAGTAGAAGAGTCAGTCGAGGGCTGAAAGTAACTTTTTTACCTTCTCAGGTGCAAAAGACACAGAGTCTAGGAGCAGTTGTGAATGACAGAGAAGGATGGGTATTGAGAGTGAGGGGTTGGGGACACAAGATTTGGAAGCAAACACAGAATTGAGACATTCAGCCTTCCCACAAGTGGAGTCAGCTGTGGTGCCATTTGAAGAGAGGGAAGGGAGGGAAGGGATGGAAGGGGAGCAAGGGGCATACACCAGAGACAGACTCAACAAGGTGTCACCAGGTTTTAGAGGAGGGAGACAAGTTTGAAAGTTAATTCTTGAGGTTGGACAGATGTTTGCTGGCTCTCCTGAGAGTGGACGCACACTTCTTGTGGGATTTGTGGAAAACACTGCGATTGCCTTCAGTCAGATTAGCCTTCCAGGAAGAGAAGGCAAGTTGTTTCAGAACAACTGCATCACCACAGGATTCAGTGTACCATGGGTGGGAAAGAAGGTTAGGATAATTGAAGATGAGATGGGATGAATCTGTACATGAATTCCCAGGCGGAGTTAACAT
Source organism: Myxine glutinosa (assembly GCF_964187855.1). Lineage (NCBI taxonomy): Eukaryota > Metazoa > Chordata > Myxini > Myxiniformes > Myxinidae > Myxine > Myxine glutinosa. The sequence continues at coordinate 115,648,022 of NC_136271.1, forward strand.
CAGGTGCTGTAGATATGTGAGATCAGTCCTGAAATGAGATGGCTGCTTGCAAGTTTCCTGTGCCCTCTCATAGTTGTCATTCTTTCCCACATCCATTTTCTCCAAGTATCCCTCTATTTTAGCTTCTTTATGACACTATATATGGCATACAAAAAAAACAGGAATCATCTGAGGTTTTCTATTGACTACCAGGAAATCTCACAACAATTTTATAGGCTTTTTTTCCTCAATCAAATGTGAATTTGAATGATGTATTCAGAAATCCATGTGCAGAATTTACTTGTTATATTGAAGTCCAATTATTCTAAAATTTACAGAATATTTAAACGGTGGTTTGAAATTGAATGCACAGGAAAAAGGAAGAAAACAAAATACATCAACAATGTTCATGCATTTGCAGACAATAATAAAACAATTAACAGCTCTTACATGTACCAATAGAGATCCATTCCACAGCAAAGGTCACTGCCTCATAGCAGCTCCTGCATACAAAAACACACAAACACACAAACGTACTTCTCTCAAAACAATATCACCACAAACATGTCAGGAGTGACAAGATATATCAGAGGCTGTGTGCTCATTTACACAGTTCGGCGCGCGAACATTCTCCTTCCATTTCCCCGTGTGAGTGATCGGGCCCGTGTCTGGGTAATAAGCTAAGACTGCTTAAGTTCTGCCCTGTGTCCCTTTTCCTTTCCTCCAAATCATTGTAAATAGTGTAAATAAATCTGTTATTTCTTCTGATTCGACCGTCTTGTGTTTTCCATCATTGACATCGCATGGTACGAATTAAATCGCTCTGATTGGGTTCTATAGAAAGGTAACAGCACGAGTCACTTGGTACGCCATCCGCTCGGGTGTACTCAATCACGCGTGGTTCGTGCGAGACTCGATCCCCGCTTCCGCTGCGGCGTGGGTACTCAAGGTATGTGCAAAATTGTCCCGAAACCCTTTCCCACGTCTGCCCGGAAGTGGCGACTCAGTCTCACGGTTTTGAAGACCCAGAGAGAAAAAGGGGCTTAATCTCCCCTTTGTAAGGGAACGGGCTTCAAAAAACCGCAACAATATATATATATATACACCCGAACATCACACCCGTATGTGCTCGTCGAACATCTCATTCCAAAATCATTGGCATTAATATGGAGGTGGTCCCCCCCTTTGCTGCCATAACAGCCTCCACTCTTCTGGGAAGGATTTACACTAGATGTTGGAACATTGCTGCAGTGATTTGTCGTGCTGGTACATTTCCAAAATTTTTGGGTACATTCTGGGTACATTTTCCAAAACCGCAACAATATACATACTTTTAACAACATTACACATATTATATACACACATATTGATATGTGTATTAGGTCAAACTGTTTTATATGACCCGAGCGGTTCCAAAAAAGGACTCCATTGTATACTCGTCTTTTCTGGGTGAGCATAATCTGCCATACCTGGATGATGGACACCTCCGCAAGCAAGCCCTTAAAAATTAAGGCAGGGTAGTTCCTTCAAATGCAAAGCTGCAGATCACTCTATTTGCGGCAGCAGCGAGCAGTGTGCCTCCTCATCAGCCTGCAATAAGCAAGAAAACATGTAGTTGTTAAAACAAGGAACTAGCGAGATGATTCCATCAAAAATACAATTTTTTTCAAAAGGAATACGAACTAGGAAGCATGAATGTCTCATGGGAAATCATACGGAATATAACGAACTAGGAAGCATGAATGTCTCATGGAAATGTTTTGTGAACTGATAATTTAACAAACTTCTGGGATAAATGCAATAAATGCGCGTGGTAGAAGCGACCATTTTTAGTGTCAAGGTAACTGATCATATTGTTAAGGCTTTGGAAGACCCCAGAGAGACACGTCCAACACATAAGGGTTCTCTCGTGTAGTTTTAGTGGTTTCAGAAGAAATTATTCACACCCCTTACCTTCTTCACATTTTGTTGTGCTGAAGGCTGAATTTAAAATGGATTATATTGAGATTTTTGTCACTGATCTACACATAATGCATCGTGTTGTCGAAGTGGTATTGTTTTTTTTTCGGATTTTCCACACAACAATTAAAAATGAAAAGCTGAAATGTCTTGAGTCAATAAGTTTCCAACCCCTTTGATATGACACTTCAAATTGAGCACAGGTGCATCTTTTCCTCTGATCATCTTTGAGATGTCTCTCCAACTTGATTGGAGTCACCTGTGGTAAATTCAATTGATTGGACATGATTTAGAAAGAAACACCTTTCGAAATAAGGTGTCACAGGTGACAGTGCATGTCATAGCAGAAACTCTACCACGAAGTCCAAGGAACTGTCCATAGAACTCCGAGATATAATTGTGAGGAGGCACAGATCTGAGGAAGGGTACAGAACAACTTCTAGAGTGTTGAAATTTCCCAAGAGCAGAGTGAGCTCCATCATGAGGAAATGGAAAGAATATGGAACTACAAAGACTACTCCTAGAGCTGGCCATCTGACTAAATGGGAAAGAAGGACCTTGGTCAGGGAGGTGACCAATAACCCAATGACCACTCTAGCAGAACTACAGAATTCCTTGGTTGAGATGGAAGAACTTGCCGGAAGGACAACAGTCTCTGCAGCACTTCACAAATCTAGGCTTTATGGGAGAGTGGCAAGATGGATGCCACTATTGAGAAAAAGGCACATGACAGCACACCTGGAGTTTGCAAAACGGCGCATGAAAGACTCTGAGAGCATGAGGCAAAATATTCTGTGGTCTGATGAGATGAAAATTGAACTCTTTGGCCTGAATGCAATGTGTTACCTGTGGCGAAAATAACGCACAGGTCATCATGTTCTTTGCAGCCTTGGCATCTAATTATTATAGACGGTATAACGAAACAACGCTAACCGGGATGACCTCAAGTGAGGACACCCTGGTACTTGCACAATGTCGTACACAAATCGCCTTTTTGTCATTTTCAAAACCTTTCCGTTTAGCAGTACTTGGACATGTTAAGTAAGGTGGTGTATAAGACTGCTTCAATAGCGCTAAACCTCTGGAATTTTTTTTAAAACGAACTTTAAAATCAGCAGTTTTCTGTTCATCTGTTCGTCTTTCTGCCCATTGGTTGGACAGTTAGCCTGACTCCAACCACAACGACCTCATTGGTAGGAAAGGTGACTCCACCCACCGGCATTTTGATTTTCATACAGTTCAGGCCGAACACATCATCGAACCCGTCATATTCACAATCGCCATGCCCTGCATTTGCTTTGCTAAAACATAAACTTCCCAGAGCATGCGAGTCAGCGCTTCGTTGCCTATACACTGCCCCAAAAAAGGGAGAGTTTTCCACAGAATTCTGTTCCATGGGTGCCTGCTAATTTTATTTAAATTGAAGTATATAGTTGAACATTGCACGGGGTAACGTGTTCTATGACCTCTCTACTTGGTAATGGAACAGCCCAGCATTCCATGTACAGTTCATGACCAATATCGGGATTTGTTTTATATATTCTCGTTTATTTATCAGATGTATCCCCACACAAGCCAACATTTGTGTTACGTCACGACATAACGGCCTTATTACAGAACTCGCAACACATCGGCCCACACTTCTAGTTCTACCACACACAATGGTAACTGAACAAGCACGGTGCTGTGAGAACCCCTCCCTGATGTGGAATCGATTTACCGTGTCCGTCACACGATTGTTTGGAATCTTTGTCAAGTCCTCAAATGAAAGGCCTCGAAACGCAACTGTTGGCCCAACAGCATCCTCCGGAGTTGACGTCTTACGTCATGGGAACCCGAGCCCGAGGGTTCTTCTTCTTCATCCCCCTCACAGTCCGGACGTGTATCGTCATCTGGACCGTCGCTCGTTGACGTCTGACGTCACGGGGTGCAATTTGTCGTTATTACTCTTCGCTATATTAGTATTAGCATCTCAGCGGCGAAACTCGTTGGAAAAGTTACTCCGGGTATTATACACTGAAAGAAAGGTCATTAATCGTTATTTGGGATGACGTCAGCTTAACTCATTTGCATACAGATCGTGGCGAGAACACGCCCATGTAATGACCATGTGATGTTTATATTTATGGCAGTCTGGGCCTGGGTTCGAAACTTCGAACCCCCTGTCGAGCCGTTAATTAACACCAGGTGGGTCGACTCAGCCTGTCATCCTTCCGAGTCGGAAAAATGAGCGCCAGATGACTGGGAAGAACGAGCCATTCATCCCGTATCCGCGTGACGACGGACAAGTCTGAGGAAAAATTGCCTCAACAGCTCCGTGCGTCTCAAGGCGCCAAAGGAGTGCTTCTTCTCACGTTTAGAGTACAGTTAACCAGATTCAGTGGCTGAAGTGTGATGCAACGTGATGACGGATAGTTCCGCGTAATGCAATGGAGGTTTAAACTTACATACTGGACACCAGACACCAATTTCACTCGAGTTGTCCAAGTCCTCACACAAGCTGATCACCCTTATCGGCGTAATGTTAATTAATTAATGAACCCGTCTGCGTTACGTGGAATTATCCCGGCGTCTGATTGGTCAATCGGAAATAGTGGGCGGGGCGGAGGGGTTGTCATATTAACCCATTAAATAAATGATACACACGATTGTCATCGAAATGCTCCACTAAAATTACAACTAACCACGTGTTCAACATTCGTACGTTAGACCGTTGCAAAATCCATCGTAAATGTTTATGTTGGAATTTGAATCTTATTTATTTATTATAATTTATTCATCGAATTCGCACCAATGAAGTAAAGCAGAAAACCTCGACTGAAAATGCAAATAAGCAGTTGCCCAATGGAATGTCATTAAGGACAGGGACAGGGACAGGTTTCCAGCACATTATTTGCAAATAATATTAATATTTGGCACGATCTAGTTTCATATTATAGTGTAAAGCTTTCCTTTATCTATGGAGTTATTTGATTGAGATGCCCCGAAAATATATCATAGCAGTACAGGCATAAAAACACATCGAATTGTTTATTAAGTTAAAAAAAAAATTCATAATTTTGTTATTTCATTTTGTTTACATTTGATTATTGTTATTTCTATTTTTAATGCGATATTTCATCTTAACGTGGATGAAACGAATGATGCTGTATAAGCCTGTTTCGTTTAGTAAGACTATGTTCCCACCTTCTTATTTAAATATCAAGTCGTAACCGAAAAGAATGCAATCCAGTATATTAATTATCATAAGTGAGGCCTAATTTGCTCAAATAATTTCTGGTAAGGCAATAAGGCAGTAATTTGTGGTATAATCGTAAAGCAAGCAAACAAGAATGATTTAAAAAAAAAGAGTTTTGCATCCTGAGCAGTCGGAAAGATTTTATTTTCTCCCACTGAATTTGCACTTATTACGCTTACCTTAAAATTTCTTGATATTTTGTTGACTTTTTAAAACGTATTGCTGCCCACAACCACATGTGCGCGGAAATATGTCGGGCGGTGTATGAATGTCTGGTCTGTCAGTTGTTATCTCTATTGTGAGTACGGATCACACGTATATAAAAATAAACGCATTTGAAAATTTTACTTTTTGACCCTGAATCCCCGAAGGTCGTTTAAAAAAAAAAAGGAGGAAAGTGAAGTTGTGAAATAATAAATAGCGGAAGTGAAGTGAAGTGAATGTCAAATCTTGTAACTAACGGCGTGCGCACGGGAACAATGTTCGAAGAGCGGATTTGTTCGGTTTGAACGGTGCACGCTGGGTTATAATTGAGCAATAATATCCACCTGAACTAAATTACAACTGGTTTTCCATATTCCAGGCTGAGGGTGCTTTGAATCCACCGGTCATCCCGATGTCAAGGCCAGAAGAGAAGACCGAGGTTCAGTTGGCCTGCATTTCCTGTCAAAATATGAACAAGGTGCTGGCATAATGGAAATTAATTGCGCTTTAATCAGTATAGTATGGCGTGCAAGCATTAAGCAGGTATACCTGATATCGGTTTTAAAACATTGCCACGTTTTATTGGCACCTGCAGTGTTGAAATTGTAATTGTCATCAAAACCATCATTTTCAAACCAAGTCGTATGCCACAATCTCAGTTACCTGTAGACGTAGTCTTGTACACCTTTCCAGGTAGCAATGTACCAATTAAAATGGGTTACGTAGTCTTGTACAATGTACACCTTTCCAGGTAGCAATGTACCAATTAAAATGGGTTACATTTTGTTTAAGTTTGGTTGGTTTTCATTTGAACAAGTTCCAATTGCATTGCATTTGATATAAGTATTAAATAATGAAGGTATTTAGGTAAAAAATATGTATAAAATGTATTAGAAGTTAGCATTAATGTGATTGGTTGGTGGTTGCTAGGATACGAAGTTCAGCGTGGTGCAATCGGTTGTGGATGACAGTTTCAATATTTGAATGGCAGTTTGAGTCGATGGTTGGATGTTGGTGCTGTGTAATGGACATGTCTGTCCGGTGGAGTATTTATCGCTTAGTATATTGTTATATAAAGTGATTTATGATTTGAGTTATTAGTTTGTGTTAATACTTAAAATAAAAGTAGCAATTATATAAGTTTGAATAAGCATATTGCATTGCTGTGTTGACTATTAACTGTCTGGACACAACTTTGAGGTTGTGGGTCCATTGATGTTGAGTAATCTACTGATGTAGACCTGCGGTCAGGGTTGTGGACCCGCTGTTTGGAGAGGTTCTGGGCTGAAAGGATTGAAAGCTCGATGAAAAACGGTGCCCAGCTGATGATCCGGGCAGTTGGAAAACCAGTCAATTGCTTATAGGTTAAGGTTATAACTTTAAATATAAAATAGCTTTCACATGTACTTACAAGTACATAATATATCTATGTTTGTATAGCTGCGTTTATATGTACATATTGTTGCGGATATGAGGACTGTATTTTTTTTGATTGTGTGTATTATTATTATTGTTTATTCTGCGCCTCCTGCCTCCGGAGCTGTGTAAAGGTCAAAGGGCGTCCCATAATTAGTCCATAAAGCATCCACACCACAGCCAATCATAGAATACCCCTGTTCGATAGTTATATCTTATTATGTGTTTTAGGGTAAGGCTGTGTCTCCCATTAATTGAAATACTCCATTGCACCAGTGAAAGAGATAGATTCCCTTCATTCCCACTCCCAAAACTTCCATTCCCCCTTTTCGTCAATTGCCATTCGCATTGCCAACTGCATTTTGGGCGGTTTTCTCTTCATCCGCCATTGACCACGAGGCAGGGTTGGGGAAGAAAGGCGGGTCCCCACCTCGTCATAGAGGGGAGGAGTGAGTCAGCCCCACTCAACCAACCACGAACAAGGGGTTGGACTTGGAGAGGGTGTGGAGAGAAACATCGAGGAGGTTCGCGAAGGTTGAGGGGCGGGGCCTATATAACCCGCAGGCAGGGCGTTTCCAAAAAGAGATGAGCTTTGACAGAGAGACGAGAAGAAGTCCAGGGTTGAACTGCAGCTCGAGCCACCGAAACTGCACTCACTGCAGCTCGAGCCACCGAAACTGCACTCACTGCAGCTCGAGCCACCGAAACTGCACTCACTGCAGCTCGAGCCACTGAAACTGCACTTGCTGCAGCTCGAGCCACCGCAACTGCATTTGCTGCAGCTGGAGCCACCGAAACTGCAGCCACCGCAGCGTGAGGCCTGGACGGCAGTTTGGAGCAGGGCCGCGAAGGAGCGGCGGCTGCCCAACGAGTCGATCGGTTGCAGGACCAGTTGGACCTCCCTATCCCGCCAGCCATCCATCTCCCGCCAGTCCTATCAATATCATCATTCCCCGCGTGAGTCTGTCCTTGTTTGTTCTGTCCCTGGGTTAATTAAGACTGTAGGTAAGCTAGCGTTGCACTGTGTATCTAATCTCGTCTGTAAATAAACGTGACTGCTTTCTTCCTACTTATATGTGTAAATAATAAATCCAATTACTCTTCTGTACGTCTTCTCGTCTTATTCCTTTTCCTCTTTGTATTCGGTCGCTTTAGAGTTTTCCCGATTGAATAGCGGTGGCGCGATCCGGCCAAAGTTTGGGGCAAATCGGGTATTAATCAAGGAAGCACTGTTCGGTCGCGGTAATACCACTGCTCGGTCAAAATAACATCTTTAACCGCGTCCGTAACAATATGTATGTATATGTATGTATGTGTTTATCTATATCTATATATATATATATATATCTGTGCAGTGTCTGTGTTGTGTTGTCCTGTGTTGTCACTGAACTACTTTCTCAAACTTTTGTGAAATCGTACCAAACTTCTGGTATGCACATATCTCTCCCGTCGGTATGTCCTAAGGGTATTTCTTTTGAAAAAATTGTCGAATTTTTTTATTTTTTATTTTTTGGAATTTTTTGGGGGAAATCTTTTTTTTTGAACTTAAGTTTTCAACTTCAATTGTTTATAAAATGTGATATCACGTATATTACAAATACATTTGAATGTTGAATATTTTGAATTATTGTTTGAATTATGATTGGTTTAAAGTTTAAACCATGACAAAACGGCAACTCGGGTACAGTCATTTATCTATATATCTACACATCTGGGCAGTTTTTTTTTTTTTTTGGGGGGGATACAGAATCGAGGTTCGTGAAAGAGCGAACATTTATCACACAAACAAATCAAACGGACAAACAAAATGTATAAAAAGAGGGAGCAGTAGACAAGATGGGGAGAGAAGGGGAAGCACACAAACAACATTTGAGAGCAGGGACATCGAGAGATGTGTGGGAGGGACAGGGCTTTGGGGGAGGAGGCGTGGGAAGGGGGGGGGGGGGGGCGGGGTGGCAGAAGTATAAAACACAAGGACACAAGGGACTTCCAGGAAAGAAGTTGGTATTTCAAAAAAGTGGATTTGGGGTGAAATTAGCGGGGGAAGAAAAGATCAAGGTTTTGGATGGGGGAAGATAAGAGATGGTGGAGAACAGCTGTTTTAAAGACCTGGAGGGAGGAGTGGGATTGAAGAGAGTGAGGGAGTTTGTTCCAGAGGTGGGAGAAAAGAGGAATGAAGGAGTGAAGGTGAGCAGAGAGTCTTGATTTTGGCAGTTTAACCATAAGAAGGTTGCAGGCAGATCTTGTGCGACCTGAAGGAATATTTGGGGGACAGAGCCCAGAGAGAGCTGGGGGGGGGGGGGAGGGCAAGGCCGGAAAGGAGTCGGTAGAAGACAGAAAGACCACCAACCTGCCTGCGGTGAGTGAGTGAAAGGCCCTCGGAGTTAGCTTCATCACGGGAGATTCCAATGATTCTGAACGCTTTGGTTTCAACAGCGTGAAGACGAGCTAGGTGTGAGGCAGGAGCACCGGCCCAGAGGGGAGAACAGTATTCCATTGAGCTGCGGATGAAAGCCTTGTATGTGGTGAGGAGCTCAGGTGTGCCAAGGAAGGACTTCGCACGACGGAGGATGCCCATTCGGCGACTGGATTTGGAGGCCAGATTTGAAATGTAGTTTTCCCTGGAAAGATCATGGCAGATAGTGAGACCCAGAAGCTTGAGTGACAGAACTTCTTGGAGAGGATTATTCAGAAAGTGGATGGGAGGGTTGTCCAGTCGGTCTTTTCGGAGAGACATCATAAGAGTGTGAGATTTGTCAGGATTGAAAGACATGTTCCACTTGTTTGCCCAGTCTGTGATTTTGTCCAGGTCTGCAGAGAGTGAGGAGGCTGCAGACTGCCGATCTGAGGGATGAGGAATGGAGCGACAGAGAGTAGAGTCATCAGCAAAGAGATAGAGAGGATTTTCAAGAGAGTCAGAGAGATCATTGATGAAGACCAGAAAAAACACAGGGCCCAGAACACTGCCTTGGGGAACTCCAGCCTGAACAGGAAGAGGAGATGAGAGAGACCCATTCAGGGCCACACGTTGACTACGACTAGAGAGGAAGTCCACCAGCCATGCGTGGAGATTTCCATGGATACCAAATGAGGAGAGTTTGGTGAGCAGAGCGGGGTGCCAGACCGTATCGAAGGCACGTGATATGTCAAGGGAGACAGCTCTAATTTCCTGTTTGGCATTGAGGACCTCCATCCATTGTTGAGAAAGCAGAAGCAGGATGTCCAGAGTAGAGTGACCTGGTCTGAAACCAAATTGATGATCAGAGATCAAGCCATTGGAGAAGAGGAAAGATTTCATATCCGAAGCAACGATGGATTCCATGACTTTGCTGATAATTGGGAGAAGACTGATTGGTCTGTAGTTGTAGTCTGTAGTTGCTCTGTAGCAGTGTCTGTGTTGTCACTTAACGACTCCCTCAAACTTTTGTTTCCGTGGTTGTGAAGTGTTTTTAATAACGTTGTGGAGGTTTTGAATCATGTGGTGGTGAGGTATTTTGAATTATGTGGTGGTGAGGTGTTTTTAAATGACGTGGTGGTGAGGTGTTTTTAAATCACATGGTGCTGAGGTGTTTTGAAATCACATGGTGGTGAGGTGTTTTGAATTACGTGGTGGTGAGGTGTTTTGAATTACGTGGTGGTGAGGTATTTATAATTACGCGGTGGTGAGGTGTTTTTAATTACGTGGTGGTGAGGTGTTTTTAATTACGTGGTGGTGAGGTGTTTTTAAATGACGTGGTGGTGGTGTTTTTAATTTTGTGGCTGTGAGGTGTTTTATTACGTGTTTTATGGCTGTGAGGTGTTTTATTACGTGTTTTATGGCTGTGAGGTGTTTTTAATTTCGTGGTGGTGAGATGTTTTTATTACGTGTTTTATGGCTGTGAGGTGTTTTTATTTCGTGTTTTATGGCTGTGAGGTGTTTTTATTTCGTGTTTTATGGCTGAGGTGTTTTTATTACGTGTTTTATGGCTGAGGTGTTTTTATTACGTGTTTTATGGCTGTGAGGTGTTTTCAATTTCGTGGTGGTGAGGTGTATTTATTACGTGTTTTATGGCTGTGAGGTGTTTTAAATTACTTGGTGGTGGTGTTTTGAATTACGTGGTGGTGAGGTGTAATCGTCCCAAACCTCCAGTCTGCACCTCCCCCTCCCCTATGTATGTGCTGAGGGGTTCTTTCTTGAAAAAATAAACATTCAACCTGAATCTTCAACCTAAATTGCCTATAAAAATGTAATATCACAAACACAACAAATACATTTGTGCAAAATAATTTTGTATTTTGATTGGTAGGTAAATCATGACAACACAGCAACTCAGGTACAGTCATTATTCTCAGCTAAAATAAGCCCGTTCCTCAGTAACGACACTTGGTGAGGCGAGCGCAGCGAGCTGAGCCAAGCTAGTATATACAGTCACGTGAAAAAGTAATAATCTATCTATAATTCCAGTAATCTCTGTACGTTTGTACGTTTGTACGTCTGTACGTCTGTACGTCTGTACGTTTGTCTGTGACCGCTGTTTCTCGACAACTACCGGTCCGATATACTTGAAACTTGCCAGGTATATTGCTGGGGACCCGAGGATGTGCCTTTTCAAGGTTTGAAATTAATCGGACAAGTACTTACCGAGCTATGGCGATTTAGCCGTTCGCCGTTCGCTTTGGCGTTGCGAATGGACCAAACCATTCATGTAAATAGAGGGGGGGGGGGTTCTGTGGTCGTTCGCTTTGGCTTTGCGAATGGACCAAACCATTCATGTAAATAGAGGGGGGGGTTCTGTGGTCGTTCGCTTTGGCTTTGCGAATGGACCAAACCATTCATGTAAATAGAGGGGGGGGGGGGGTTCTGTGGTCGTTGCGAATGGACCAAACCATTCACATCGAATCATCGAATCACATCGAATGGACCAAACCGTTCGCTTTGGACCAAACCATTGCATGTAAATAGAGGGGGGGGTTCTGTGGTCGTTGCGAATGGACCAAACCATTCATGTAAATAGAGGGGGGGGGGGGGGGGGGGGGTTCTGTGGTCGTTACTGCCACGTGGTTTCAAAGTTTTTTTTTGTTGTTGTTGTTTGCACGCATGTTTTTTTGCACCCACGTACGGGCACGCCCTAGGATGTTTACACACACACACCCCTACACAAATTTTTTTTTTTTTTTTTTGGCAAGGAACGGGCACCCACGTACGGGCACGTCCTAGCTTATATATAGTACGGGCATGCCCTAGTAATAATAATTCATTTATTTTGTATAGCGCTTTTCAAGAAGCCCAAAGGCGCTTTGACAGAGTGGAAAACATAATGCATAACAATACATGAAAACAACAATTGCAAAAAGACAAGAATCAATAGGGAAATATTTAAAGCAAAAGGAGGGAGAAGGAGAAGAGATAGTCAGGGGTTAAATGCTGTGGGTTGAATGTTGAATGCAGTGTTGAACAGGTGGGTCTTTAGTGATGTTTTGAATGTGGTGAGTGAGGAGGAGTCTCTGATGGTGTGAGGTAGTGAGTTCCAGAGGGTGGGAGCAGCGATGGAGAAGGCCCTGTCCCCCCAGGATCTGAATTTGGTCCGGATGGAGGGGGTCAGGAGGTTGGTACCAGCAGAGCGGAGGTTGCGGGTGGGAGTGTGTCTGGAGAGGAGGTCAGCCAGGTAGGATGGGGCCAGGTTATGGAGGGCTTTGTATGTCAAGAGGAGGATTTTGTACTGGATTCTCTGGGGGATGGGGAGCCAGTGAAGCTTGTAAAGGACGGGGGTGATGTGGTCACGGGTCCGGGAATGGGTGAGTAGACGGGCAGCGGAGTTCTGAATGTATTGGAGTTTATTGGTGATTTTTGAGGGTGAACCATAGAGGAGGCTATTGCAGTAGTCCAGACGGGAGGTGATGAAGGCGTGGATGAGGGTTTCTGCAGCCGTGGAGGAGAGGGATGAGCGGAGACGGGCAATGTTTTTCAGGTGAAAGAAGGCTGATTTTGTGATCTGTTTAGTGTATTTGTCGAAGGAAAGGGTTTGGTCAAAGATGACGCCAAGATTCCGGATGTGAGGGGAGGTGGATACTGGGAAACCGTCGATGTTGAGGGCAAAGTTATGGGTGGATTTTGTGAGCGTTTTTGGGCCAATGATGATTATTTCAGATTTATCACAGTTAAGCTTGAGGAAGTTGATTTGAAGCCAGGATTTTATTTCAGTGATGCAGTTTGTCAGGATAGAGTGGGTGTCGGTGGAAACGGACTTGGTGGAGATGTAAAGCTGGATGTCATCGGCGAAGCAGTGGAATTGGAGACCATGACGGCGGATTAAGTGACCGAGGGGGGACAGGTAAAGGATGAAGAGGAGGGGGCCAAGAACTGAACCTTGGGGGACACCTTGGGGGAGGGGAGCAGTGGAGGATTTGCAGTTATTGATGGAGATGAACGGGCGTCTGTCAGAGAGGTATGATTTAATCCAAGAGAGGGCAGTGCCGGTAACGTTAAAGGTGGATTCAAGTCGGGTGAGGAGGATGGTGTGATCGATGGTGTCAAAGGCAGCGCTGAGGTCGAGGAGGACGAGAATGTTGAGGTTGCCAGCGTCAGAGGAGAGGAGAAGGTCGTTGGTGATTTTGAGGAGAGCAGTTTCAGTTCTGTGGTTGGAGCGGAATCCGGATTGGAATGTTTCATACAGGTTATTGGCAGAGAGGTGATGTTTGAGTTGAGTGGCTACAGCGCGTTCCAAAACTTTTGACAGAAAGGGTAGGTTGGAGATGGGTCTGAAGTTGTTTAGGGTGTCAGGGTTGAGTCCAGGTTTTTTCAGAATGGGGGTAACAGCAGCAATTTTGAGGGAAGGTGGGACGATGCCTGTAGACAGGGAGGAGTTTATTGTTGCAATGATAAGTGGAGAGAGAGAGCAGGAAGGGAGGCCTTGACAAAGCTGGAGGGGATGGGGTCAAGAGTGCAGGTGGCAGTTTTCATTCCTATGAGGAGTTCAGAGAGGTCAGTAGGGGAGATTGGGGAGAACCGAGACAGGGGATGGCAGGACAAGGGGGGGGGCAGGTGGTTGGATGGGGAGCGGGCGCGGCGGTGGTCAAGCTGTTGTAGATGTTGTCAATTTTGCGTTGGAAGAAAGAGAGGAAGGAGATGCAGTTGTCTTCTGTGAATGACTGGGTGGTGGTGTTCAGGGGGCGGAGGAGTTTGTTTATTGTCGAGAAGAGTGCTTTTGGGTTTCCGGAGCCAGAGTGGATAATTTTAGAGTAGTAGGCGGAGCGGGCGCGGGAGAGGGCATCTTTGTAGTGTTGTAGGTGGTCCTTGTAGGCTTGGGAGTGAACTGTGAGACCTGTTTTATTGCGGAGTCTTTCAAGTTGGCGAGCACGAGTTTTCATCGGGCACGAGTTTTCATCAGGCGGAGTTCAGAGGTAAACCAGGGAGCAGAATGGGTGAAAGAAACTGTTTTGGTTTTTACAGGCGCAAGCTGGTCAAGGCAGGAGGAGAGAGTGTGGTTGTAGTAGGCGGTGAGGTCAGAAGGGGTGTGGAGGTCAACGAAGGGAGAAGTGGACATTTTTTCAGAGAGGGTGGATGAGAATGAGGTAGGTGAAAGAGCGTTTCGCTTACGGAAGTTGATAGTGCGATAATGTCTTGGTGTTGGGGTGGGGATGTTGATGGTCATAGTGATAGCTAAGTGGTCAGAGAGGGTGAGGTCGGAGCCAGAGAGATGGTGCAAATTTAATCCAGTGGGGCAGACAAGGTCCAAAATGTGACCACGGATATGGGTAGGAAAGTCGACATGTTGAGTGAGGTTAAAGCAGGTGAGTAAATCAGTGAAGTCAGTGGTTATTGTGGAGTCAGTGGAGTCCATGTGGATATTGAAATCACCAAGGAGGAGGATTGAGGGGGAGAGGGAACATAGCTGGGTCAGAAAGTAGGAGAAGTCAGACAGGAATGATGGGTGTGGTTTGGGAGGGCGGTAGACGACAGCCATGACTGACTGTGTGCGACCAGAGAGTTTAAATGCCAGGTGTTCAATGATGAGGATGAGGCGATGGGGATGAGGCTGGTCCTGATGTCTTGACGGTGGATAACGGCAATTCCACCACCTCGGCCCCCCGAGCGTGGTTTATTGACGTAGGAATATCCATTGGGTGTGGTGAGGTTGAGTGTGTAGTAGTCCAGAGGTTGTTGCCAGGTTTCGGTGAGACAGAGAAAGTCCAGTTTGTTATCCAGGATGTATTCGTTCAGGATGAGGCATTTGTTGTTGAGGGACCGGGTGTTGAACAGGGTGAGCTTGATGTTGTTTTGAACAGCAGGGATGAATTCAGGTGATTTAGCCAGGGTTCGTAGGCAGGAGGTGCGATTGTGTGCGTTGCTGTGACCAGGTGCGCTGGGACGAAGAGTGAGAGTGTGCTGAGCCGACCAGAGGACGGGGATGGAGTGACCTGATTGCAAATATACAAACTTACGACCGGAGCCACGGTGAATGTACCTGGATCGTCGGAGGAGTCCATTTGATTTGATGGCAGAGATGCATGATGGGGTGGAGCGGGTATTGAGCAGAAGGAGCCTTGCGGCGGAGTACCGCAGAGCCATGCCAAGCAGGAGCGGAGAGACGAGATGAGGCCAAGGTTGAGGAGGTGAAACAATGGTCCCAACCCACGGGAGCGGGCCCGAGGAAACGAAGGAGCCAGGTAGGTGAAGCCAGGAGCAGAGCCGGGACCAAGCAGAGGGCAGGCAGGAGCAAAGACGATCACGAGGCCAAGGTTGATCACGGCAAAGCGGCACATGCAGTGGCAATCGACCGCCGCCGCTACAAATCTAGATCACGGCGGGAAACCGCTGCGATGGTCACAACCCACGAGAGCGTGCACGAGGAAACAGCGAGCAGGCGAAGGAGCCGGGCAGGCGAAGCAGGGAGCAGAGCCGGGGCTATGCAGAGGGCAGACTCAATGGCCCAAAAATCCGCACGACCACCAAAAAAGCAAGCAACTGACAGTGGCCCGGTCGAAGAAGCGGCGAGCATGTGACGCCTGCGTCCTCTTCATACCGGACCGGAAGCGGAAGTGAGTACAAGTAAGTACACCCCATGTAAAGTTTTGACTTTTTCAACATATTTCAACATATAGCTATTTGATCTTCATTTCAACAATATTGATAGATAAAGGTGATATAATATAACAAATATCATGAAACATTTAAATTTTGTAGTCCATTGTATAATTTAAATAAACATAAATGCAAATTTCGCATGTGGAAAAAGTAAACACACCCCTACATTTATCACTACTTCAAATACCTAAAATTAGAATCAGGTGCACCAGCTCAGGTGCAAATGATTAGAACATCGTTCGAGAACATCTTGGAGGAACCTGTCTTATTTAAACCTCAGACCTTTAGTTTGGTTTGCTCTTTGTTGTTGAAGTGTGTGGCGTCACCATGCCTAGATCAAAAGAGCTCTTTGAGGCCTTCAGAAAGAAGGTTATACATGCCTACGAGTCTTGGAAGGGATTTTAAAAGATCTCCAAACAATTTGAAATCAATCATTCGACTGTCCCGAAGATCATCTACAAGTGGAGAAGATTCCAAACAACTGCCAACTTGTTCAGGCCAGGCCGCCCCAGCAAGTTCAGCCCGAGAGCAGACCGCAAGATGCTGAAAGAAGTCTCTAAGAACCCCAGAATGTCATCACGGGACCTAAAGGTAGCTCTTGCCACTTTTGATGTCAAAGTGCACGAGTCTACCATTAGAAAGAGGCTGCACAAATTTGATCTACATGGGAGGTGTGCCAGGAGGAAACCTTTTCTGTCCAGAAAAAACATCAGGGCAAGACTAAAGTTTGCCAATGAACACCTCGGCAAAGACCAGCACTTCTGGAACAATGTGCTCTGGACAGATGAGTCAAAGGTCGAACTATTTGGCCACAGTATCAGAAGACATGTTTGTCGAAAACCAAAAACAGCATTTGACCACAGAGAACCTGATACCAAATGTAGAGCATGGTGGTGGAAATATTATGGTTTGGGGCAGCTTTGCTGCATCAGGGCCTGGGCAGCTCACCATCATATAATCCACTATGAATTCTTCATTGTACCAGATGGTGCTTGAGGATAATGTGAGGCCATCTGTCAGAAAGTTGAAGCTCAACCGAAGGTGGACCTTGCAACATGACAATGACCCTAAACGTACCAGTAAATCCACCAAGGAATGGCTGAAAAGAAAGAAATGGAAGGTTCTGGAATGGCCAAGTCAAAGCCCAGATCTCAATCCCATCGAGATGTTGTGGGGGGATTTGAAACGAGATGTGCATGCAAGAAACCCCTCAAACATCGCACAGCTGAAATAATTCTGCATGGAGGAGTGGGCAAAAATTTCTCCCAGTCGATGACAGAGACTGGTAGACAGTTATAAGAAACGCCTACTTGAGGTTGTTTCTGCCAAAGGGGGCAATACCACCTATTAGAGCCAAGGGTGTACTTACTTTTTCCACATGCGAAATTTGCATTTATGTTTATTTAAATTATACAATGGACTACAAAATGTAAATGTTTCATGATATTTGTTATATTGTATCACCTTTATCTCTCAATATTGTTGAAATGAAGATCAAATAGCTGTATGTTGAAATATGTTGAAAAAGTCAAAACTTTACATGGGGTGTACTTACTTTTTCACGTGACTGTATGTATATATATATATATATATATATATATATATATATATATATATATATATATATATATATATATATATATATATATATATATATATATATATATATATATATATATATATACATATATATATATATATGTATGTATGTATATATGTATGTATGTATGTATGTATGTATGTATATATGTATATGTATGTATGTATGTATATATGTATATGTGTTGGTCAAAGACCTCAAGGGAAGGAAGAAGAAGAAGAATCAGAGCAACAATGTTTAATGGGATCGATTACAAACACACAGTGTGGAGCAAGGCTCGAGAATGCACCGCCTAACACGCAGCGGGCAATTCCTCAAGACACTCGCTGAAAAATAAGTAAAAAGGCATTTCATTTATAGCAAAATATCAGACAAGAATCTGCGCTAAAGACATAGCAAAACCTGGGCCATAAAGACCCACCTTCCCTCGTCCCTTCCTGAAGAAGGCCAAACTTAGACAAAAAGATGTAAGCATAGGATAGGCTGAGCCTTTTTGGCTCTTTATCTAAACATATCAGACCCGAGCGCAGGCCGAAGAAAATATTCTCATACACTAGGCTAAATGGTAGACGAATGATTGGATACACATGCTGAATACACAACTATCAAAGGATGTGTAATGTCTATATTTCTTTCCAAGGTTGGTTACATCCTTGATTTAGGAGACATACTAGAAACTACAAAGATATATAATTAATTATTCCCTTTGTGAAGAAGGCGTTTGGCAACATGTTTTCCCTGTACGTGGGCGGTGAGCATATTATCTACTGTCTGGCACATACATTCAAGGACTTGTTTATTGGGCTAAGGATCCACCCTGTACCTCGAGTCTCGAAAGCACATTTTGTCCCCCCGCCTCTGCCTGCAGCTGAGTTCAAATCAGTTTTCAGAAGCACGATATATAATTTCAGATGTTATGATCAATTGAGTCATGGGGTTTAAACCTTAATGGCTAACAGTTCCTTCCTTTGTCTTTACAAGACAACTCCTTGGAAAGACACCGTATACCCCAGTGGTCAGCATCCTAATTAGTCACATGCCAGGCGCGACACAGCGTCACGCATGCTCAAAGAAAGATATCGGCCCTAACTGGCCGTCTAACATTCAACGCATAAATTGTTAGCCATAATTCGCGACGGCGCCTGGTCAAGAGATTGCTGCCGCCCGGCCGGATTCCGAATCCACCCTCGCAGCGGCGTAGGTGCGACCCGGTTGCCAGCCAGATTTAGGGCCCTCCTTATGCAGGCGTGGTCCTCGCGAATTAGGGCAAACAATCGACGTCCAATGCCATCAAGCCTTGTACATGTGATTGCTCTGTGGAAGAAAAGGTTGCACATTCGTCATCACCAATATCCATCTCCTCATAATCACAAATCTCCATCTCCACATAGTCTGTGTCAACGTCAGTATTCAAAGTGTTGGGTGTTTTAAGCTGAGACGATCCCAAAGTGGTTGTTACGGGTGGTGTAAGTGGTGGTGAGGGTGGTTCTCCCGGATACATGTTTGCCATCCGCTCCTTACTGCTGGCATAATAGCAATAACCTTTAAAAGAACCTACACTTTCTAAATCACAGGTATAATCGTCCCAACTAAAATAATCATTATCAGAATCCCAAGCATCAATAGGTTCATCGATTACCCCACATACTCCTTCCTTTTCTGCCAACAACATATCCAAAGCCACTTGATTCTGCATCACCATCGTTCGCATATGCACTAATTCGTTTTCCAATTGTAGTTCTGCGATTCGGGTTTCGTTTCCAATTCGTTCCATTACTAATGCGAGACTATCTATTCGCCAATCATTCATAATACATAAGAGGCGTTAGCCAGTACACGCAAGGGGTTTACCACACAAGTATCAGTCATCACAAAAATCAATACAGGCATCAGCCAGTTCCCACAAGGGATTTTTCAACACAAGTATCACAGTCATCACAAAAATCAATACAAAATTCTGAAGCGCCGGTCACATCTGCCTTGTTGAAGGACCCATTCAGGTCGACGGCCTCTATGGTCAAGATCATGGTCTTCCGACGGCGGTTTCTTCATTGTCCATCCTGAAAAATACTTTCTTACACACACCATGATCAAATTCCTAGCCCCCCGTCCCACCAATTGGCATTTAGTTACCTTATCTCTCAGATGGTTGGCTTATTCATAGCCGCATTTCCTGTGTCGTGTCTGGAAATTCGAATGCCATATTTACTTTCACCAATTTCCGAAAATACCTTCCTTTTAATCATCTTCCCTACATCTAATAATACATGATTTACCAACCATTTCCCCCCCAGTGCAAGCCAACCCCTTGTATCACCTTCTTATCATGAAACAACAGTCCATAACTAACCACTTTCCTTTATTTCTTGTCTTTTCCATTAACTTTTATAACCTTTTCCTCCACTTTCTCATCAATTCCTGCAGTCACCTGTCATTGACAAATAATCCATCTGATTCGACTTTCCACTCCAATCATCTTTGCACTTTCCATGACCTTCTTCACACTTCCTTTTAAACCTTTTCTTCAGACACAACCCACATGAGTTATGAATACAATTTCCCCTTTCAGGCACGTGTCTAGCCACTCACAAAGTGTCCATAAGACAACGTCATCATATTTCACACCTCAGCTCTCGAGACCACCCAGGGGTCCCTTGAGAGATGCATCCTAATGTTAATCAGCTCTCGAGAGCTCAATTTTGAACAGGGGTAAAACCAGCAATACTCAATTCTGCCGAGCAAGAGGCCAGAGCAGTATCACTCCCTCTTCCCTCTGCCCACCATAACTGGCAGACAGACAATGGCGAGCCATAAGCCCCAAAATGACATTGCACGAACCCTTTCAATATCTGTCTAAACCTACTGCCATTTAACGACGCTTCCCAGATGACGGCTCCCATACACTATTCTGGCACAAAATTGTTGCATCCCACAGATGCCACGATTATTTGAACAAATTCATTTTCATAATCCACCCTTTCAATTTTCATTTCAATTTAAAGTCAATCCAATGTCCTCTAATACCTCTCTAAGCATCCCATGCACCTGTTGCAGACACCTGTTTTAGCCTGTGGCCCCAGATAACTCTCTGCCGGTAGACCTTAACGGTTTGGTCGCCATATGCATATGTCTCCGTGTTCGCCCATGCCCTCATGTCCCCAGTGCTGGCAAAGCGGTATATTAAACTAAGTGTGATTGCCACCCCTAACAGGCGGTGGTGCAGCATCCTCGATCTGTGGTGGTGCGTTTGAGGTGTCTGTGTTTGTGGGTATGGCCAACTTACAATGTGTGGCATGTACCCAGGACGACTTGCCCTCACAAAACACCGCTGTTGGTGTGATCAGAAGAACTTGGTATGGCCCCGTCCACCTTGGTTCGAGCGCAGTCTTACGGGTGAAATGCTTCACCAGCACGTAATCTCCTGCCTCGAAGGTGTGGATAGGCTTGCTTGCTGGCTCCGGCAGGGCCTCCCGAACACGTTCATGTATGCTGCGCGCCACATGGGATAGACCTATGCAAAACTTTAGAAGCATGTCATCCATGATAGGTAATTCAAGTGCTGCCATATCCACTGGCGCCGATGCCGTTGACATATAGCGCACGAGCGACAGACCATGGTAACCGCAGCCGAAAGGCCTGGTGCTGCCCAGGTGGAAGTGACCTGCCTCATCACCCCCCTATGGCACACATGGCCATTTTGATGCGCCATGCGTGCCAACCATGGCAATAAAGCTCGCGGTGCCACGGGTTTGTCATTAATCGTCCACATTTGTCCTTCCGCGGGGCGCTGAGCTCCCAATTTAATCCAATCTTGATGTTCTACGTTTGAGGCCGCGGCTTGTAATTGTATTACATCGAACTCTGTAGGTGCGGATGTCGGAACGTCTGTCTGGGCGGTCGCTTTAGCGCCCTGTTTGCGCGTAACTACTGGCATATTATACCCAATCTGTTGGTTTGCCGCTTGTGCTGCTGCTTCGTCGGCTCGGGCGTTTCCACGGGCCACAGCGTCGTCTGTACGCTGGTGACCTCGGCATTTAACTACAGCTATTTCACGTGGAAGCATAATACTATGAAGCAGATTTCGCACTAAGTCCCCATTTTTAATGAGTGCTCCCGCTGAAGTGAGGAACCCTCTCATTTTCCATATGGCCCCTTTGTCGTGGACCACTCCGTGTGCGTATGCCGAGTCTGTATAAATTGTCACTGCCTTTTCCTCGCTTACTTCGCACGCTCTCGTGAGTGCGTACAGTTCAGCTTGTTGTGCTGACCAGGTGGGCGGGAGGCGGCCGCTTTCGACCGTCTCCGTATCCGAGCATACTGCGTACCCAGATAACAGGGATCCGTCCCAAGCCCGTTTGGCTGAACCATCGACGTAATAGGTGTGATCGGCTTCCTGTAGCGGTGTGTCCTGTATGTCGGGCCTTACCGTGGATATTAATTGGACCACGTCCGTACAAACGTGCGGGATTCCCTCCTCCTTTGTTGGCAAAAGTGTCGCTGGGTTAAGAACGGTACACCGCATCACCGTCACGTTGGGTGCCATAATTAATGCCGTTTCGTATTGCATCAGTCGAGTGGCTGTGAGATGCTGTGTGTTTCGCTGTTGTAGTAGCGTATGGACGCAATGCGGTACCTGTAAAAGGACAGCATGTCCCATTACTATGTCGGCCGTCCGCTCAACTGCGTATCGGGCAGCCGCCACGGCTTGTAAGCACAGCGGAAAGCCTTGTTCTACCGCATCAAGCTTTTTGCTGAAATAGGCTACCGGACGTTCCCTATCTCCATGAGTCTGAGTTAACACGGATTGCGCGAATCCCCCTACTGCATGGGTGAAAAGTGTGAAGGCCTTTTTATAATCGGGAAGGCCCAAGGTTGGGGCCGTTACCAGGGCTCGTTTGAGTCCTTCGTAGCAGCGTATTCGATTGTCCGTCCAGTTCACCATCCGTGGCTGGTCGTTTTTCGTCGCCTCATATAGAGGTTTTGCTAGTAACGCATAGTCAATTATCCATGTACGACAATACCCTGCCATTCCCAAAAATCGCAACGAACACACTAACACTTCACTGTTATCCTTCACTTCACTTCAAAATTTCACTGTTATCCTATCAATACCTGGACATTTTTTTTCCCTTCCTTCCTAGATACGCGAATTTCACACCAGTATAAACCCACTGGAAAAATTATCTGAAAAATAACGAAATCGTCTCCAAGTTCTCTAACTAATCTCCATCCGCAATCACCAATTGTACCCTCCTATGCATTTTGCCTTAGGTTTTAGAACCTAGAGTCTACCAAAAACAACAACTAGCCTCCCAAAGCCATTTCCCTGCAAGAGCGGAGGTTAGCCTTGCGGTCCACATGACAATCTTCTTCATTTTGCTCTATCACCTCCCTTTGAGCAATAATTTAATTGATGTGATTCCCACATACCTGGTGGAGTTCTGTTCACCTCGTCTGCAGAGCCGCGATCCAATCTTCACCAGCCCCCAATCACCTTCTCGATTGGGGTCATTCTGCATGTAGCAATCTAACACAACGTTTTTAAACGAAATACACAACTTTACATTCATTGTCCCCCCCCCCCCCCCCAGTAGATACCGCGGACACCGCTTTGGTCCGCACCTGCAACTCCATCACGCCTGCAACTCCCTCAAAATCAGTGTTCAGAGACATGACTCCATGGACAGCCAGAAAGCCAGACAAATACGGACACACACACACAGAGATAGACACAGGTGGGTTATCGCCTGCATTCTGTACAAATTCCATGTTCCTGTCTATAAGTTGGCCCATCAAGTGTAACCCCTTTCACAAAACCTTTTCTGAGGGTCAAATGTGACAGACAGACAGACCGGCAAATAGGCAGGGGCAAATCCCGAGGCCCCAGACACCATCACCACACACATACCCCGCATCACATAGGAGTATCAACATTTGTCATAGGAGTATCAGCTTGAAATATACACCCGCTCTGATCCTCCAGAGCTGAGGAAACCAGCCGACCTGAGCCGGTCAGCAAATGCCATATGTCTTCGTCCCAAATCGAGGGCAAATTTTCACAATGGCAAACAATTAATATATTGTCCACATTCATCTTGGTCACCCCAACCCATTCTGGCTCTCCCCAAGAGCTCTGTGTCCGGACAGACAGACAGATAAACAGACCGGGTGAAACCATAACCATCCATCCTTCCGATTGGACTCACGTCAGCATCACATGTCATTCTTGCCTTCATTCAACGCATTCTGCCATCCCAAGTCGGCCAAATACAAGCCCCGGCCATGCCGTTGAATAAACACCCAGTCGGTTGACAGCCTATCATTTTTGACTTTCACTCCCATTCTCCCTTGCTACATTTGGAGAGCCGTTAATGTGGGGATGTAATTGAACACTTGTTTTAAAGCCCTGTCTACACATGCTCTCCATAACATACTCATTATTCCCTGCCAATTTTACTCATCCGGATTGCCCAACGCCTGTAGGCAATTTGGGGAACCCCTTGTCAATCCATGACACACTTCAATGACTCACACAATAAACACAAATACACGCTGCAATGACAGATCATTCATTCCCTTATACACAAATACCATGTGACTGACCCTTTATTCTCCAAAAATCACATAAACATTTTCTATTTCCACATATAAGAAATAACGAATATCTCCCTTGAGATACAAAACAAAAACGCTTCCAACTCTAGCATCCCAAAGTCTTCCTTGGAAGCATGCTCGACAATGCAGCATCGCTTCCACTCAGCACACAACATACCTGTGCTCACTCCAACACATCCAGTGCGTAGCTTAACTTAAAATACTCATCGTCCTACTTTTCTTGGGCTAGTCCCTCCTGGTAGTCCTAAGATCGGGTCGCCCCCCGATCCCTAACCTTAAACGCAGTTCTCACGCCGGAGTAACTTAACACCTATTATCTATCACCCACATATTGGTCTACCTGCTTCCCACGCAGGAAGCTTACCTGAGGGATATCCCTCCTTATCTCGGGCCCCCTGTATAATCGATTCATTACCCACTGCTGCTCTGGTTTAAACTAAATATGGTTCGGAATACAAGCCAGATAGTACAGCCGACAGAGGTCCACACGTCCAAAGCAAGGCAGGAGGCTTCAATTTCGATGTGCAAAAATGCTTACCCAAATTTGATGCCGGCAGGCCTCCTTCCCGACCTGGAACGTGAGGGTCCACCTCGTCTGCACACCTGGATGATCCCACTCCTGACACCAAAATTGTCGGTCGAAGACCTCAAGGGAAGGAAGAAGAAGAAGAATCAGAGCAACAATGTTTAATGGGATCGATTACAAACACAGTGTGGAGCAAGGCTCGAGAATGCACCGCCTAACACGCAGCGGGCAATTCCTCAAGACACTCGCTGAAAAATAAGTAAAAAGGCATTTCATTTATAGCAAAATATCAGACAAGAATCTGCGCTAAAGACATAGCAAAACCTGGGCCATAAAGACCCACCTTCCCTCGTCCCTTCCTGAAGAAGGCCAAACTTAGACAAAAAGATGTAAGCATAGGATAGGCTGAGCCTTTTTGGCTCTTTATCTAAACATATCAGACCCGAGCGCAGGCCGAAGAAAATATTCTCATACACTAGGCTAAATGGTAGACGAATGATTGGATACACATGCTGAATACACAACTATCAAAGGATGTGTAATGTCTATATTTCTTTCCAAGGTTGGTTACATCCTTGATTTAGGAGACATACTAGAAACTACAAAGATATATAATTAATTATTCCCTTTGTGAAGAAGGCGTTTGGCAACATGTTTTCCCTGTACGTGGGCGGTGAGCATATTATCTACTGTCTGGCACATACATTCAAGGACTTGTTTATTGGGCTAAGGATCCACCCTGTACCTCGAGTCTCGAAAGCACATTTTGTCCCCCCGCCTCTGCCTGCAGCTGAGTTCAAATCGGTTTTCAGAAGCACGATATATAATTTCAGATGTTATGATCAATTGAGTCATGGGGTTTAAACCTTAATGGCTAACATATGTATGTATGTATATATGTGTATATGTATGTATGTATATATGTATATATATATGTGTATATGTATATATGTATATGTATATGTATATATATATATGTATATATATATGTGTATATGTATATGTGTATATGTATATGTGTATATGTATATGTATATATATATGTGTATATGTATATTAGGGTGGTGCTCAAAATATTTTTTTTTAAATATTTACTGGGACATGGCTTTATGTTGTTCCTTTTGTTCCAAAATGAAAAGACACCAAATATGAAAGCAATCTGATTTTATTTAGGGGTGCCACATCAGCCTTCAAACTAAAGGTGTCTACAAAACTTTTCTATATATGGATCGAAAGCAAAACCAGAAGTTTGTTTTATGAAAATCCACCCTCCACTCACTTTCTTTGTATTCTAGCAAACACAAGTTACAATAGCTGCACAAATAGCACTATATTGCTATGAAAACTCATATTCAATGATAACAATCCAAATGTTCAGTTCATAAAATGAAGAGACACCATATCACATAATATAAAAAAACCCAAATATAATGAGAAATGTAACTCCTATTTCTGGGCCTGTTTCACCACTGTTGCCTTCTTGGCATCGGGGTACATCTTCCTGTGAGCAGCAACAACTTGG